>NC_064825.1:1825596-2125596 GCF_024166365.1 Elephas maximus indicus
CCCTAAGAAACAACCCTAATTCCCTAACAACAAACAACCCTAACGCCCTAACAACAAACAACCCTACCCCCTAACAACGAACAACCCTAAACCCTTAACAACAAACAGTCCTAACCCCCTAAAAACAAACCCTAACCTGCTAACAACAAACAACCCTAACCCCCTAACAACAAACAACCCTAACCCCCTAAGAACAAACAACCCTAACCCCCTAAGAACAAACAACCCTAACCCCCTAAGAACAAAAAACTTTAACCCCCTAACAGACACAACTCTAGCACCCTAACCAACACAACATTAACCCCGACACAAACTCAAGTCTAACCCCTAACAAAAACAACCCTAACCTCCTAAAAAACAACCCTAAACCCGTAGCAAAAAAAACCCTAACCCCCTAAGTAAGAACCCTAAACCCCTAACAACAAACAACCCTAACCCCCAACAACAAACAGTCCTAAGCACCTAAAATAACAACCCTAACCCTCTAAGAAACAACCCTAATTCCCTAACAACAAACAACCCTAACGCCCTAACAACAAACAACCCTACCCCCTAACAACGAACAACCCTAAACCCTTAACAACAAACAAACCTAACCCTTAACAAAAACAACACTAACCCCCTAACAAACACAACCCTCACCCGCTAACAAACACAACCCTAAATCCCTTAGAAACACAAAATTAACCCCCAAACACAACCCTAACCCCCTAACAAAAACAACCCTAACCCTTGAACAAACAACCCTAATCCCCTAACAAAAGCAACCCTAACCCCCTAACACACAACCCTAACCGCCTAACAAAAACAACCCTAACCCCCTAGCTGATGGTGCCGTCTGAGCCGATTCAAGCATCATCGCGTCCAATCACACTGAAATGCTTTGAATCAAAAGAAATTGAATAGATTTGAAAAGGTTAGGGTAGAGTGGTTTTTGATAGGGTAGACTAAGGTAGACGAAAGTAGACTACAGTAGAGTAGACAGGAGAAGTCTAGTTAGTAGCCTAGACAAGTCAGCTAGACTAGTCCGACTAGTGGTATAGATCAGTAGGCTAGACAACTAGCCTTGAAGAGTACCCTTGCCTTGAAGAGTACCCTCAATTCTGAATCTGAACTACTTCCATTGCCTTAACTAGTATCCTGAACTAGTAGCCTTGTCTGAACTAGTACCCCTAACTAGTAGCCTTGTCTTAAGTAATAGTCTTAACGTCTACCCTTGCCTTACTAGTACCCTGAAATAGTAGCCCTGCCTTAACTAGTACCCTGGCCCTCACCAGTAGCCTTCACTAGTACCCTTGCCTCAACTAGTACCCTTAACTGGTACCCTTGCATTAACTAGTAGTCTTAACTAGTACCCTGGCCTTATCAGTACCCATAAGTACTACCCCTGCTTTAACCAGCTCCCTTAACGGGTACCCTGGTCTTAACTACTACTATTGACTTGTACCCTTGAATCAACTAGTAGCCTAAAGATGTAGTCTTGCCTTAAGCATTAGCCTTAACTTGTACCTTGCCTTAACTAGTATCCTTAACTAGTTCCTGTACCTTAACAAGTACTCTTAACTAGTAGAGTGGCCCGAACCAGTAGCCTGAACTAGTAGCCTTGTCTGAATTAGTACCCTTAACTAGTAGCCTTGCTTTAAGTAATAGTCTTAATGTCTGCCCTTGCCTTACTAGTACCCTTAACTAGTAGCCAAGCCTTAACTACTACCCCTAACTAGTAGCCTTGCCTTAACTAGTACCCTTGCCTTAACCAGTTGCCTTAACTAGTACCCCGGCCTTAACTAGAAGTATCAACTTGTAAACTTGCATCAAATGGTAGCCTTAACTAGTACTCTTGCCTTAAGTAGGGGCCGGAACTAGTACTCGTGCCTTAGCTAGTACTCTTAACTAGTACAGTGCCCCTAACTAGTATCCTGAACTAGTAGCCTTCTCTAAACTAGTACCCTTAACTAGTAGCCTTGCCTTCACTAGTACCCTGGCCTATCAAGTAGCCTTAACTCAGACCCTGGCCTTCACTGGCAGCCTTAACTAGTACCCCTAACTAGTACCCTCGCATTAACTAGTAGTCTGAACTAGTACCCTGGCCGTATCAGTACCCAGAACTACTACCCTTGCCATAACCAGTTGCCTTAACTAGTACCCTGGCCTTAACTAGTAGTATTCGCTTGTAATCTTGCATCAACTTGTAGCCTTAGCTAGTACTCTTGCCTTTACTAGCAGCCTTAACTAGCACCCGTGCCTTTACTAGTACTCTCAACTAGTACAGTGCCCCTAACTAGTATCCTGAACTAGTAGCCTTGTCCTAACTAGTACCCTTAACTAGGGGCCTTAGCTTAAGGAATAGTCTTAATGGCTACCCTTGCCTCAACAAGTACCCTTAACTAGTACGCCTGCATTAACTAGTAGTCTTAACTAGTACCCTGGCCTTAACTAGTAGTATTCGCTTGTAATCTTGCATCAACTAGTAGCCTTAACTAGTACTCTTGCCTTAAGCAGTGGCCTGAATTTGTACCTTGCCTTAACTAGCAGCCTTAACTAGCACCCGTGCCTTTCCTAGTACTCTTAACTAGTACAGTGCCCCTAACTAGTATCCTGAACTGGTAGCCTTGTCCTAACTAGTACCCTTAACTAGGAGCCTTGCCTTAAGGAATAGTCTTAATGGCTACCCTTGCCTCAACAAGTACCCTTCACTAGTACGCTTGCATTAACTAGTAGTCTTAACTAGTACCCTGGCCTTATCAGTACCCATAACTACTACCCTTGCCTTAACCAGTTGCCTCAACTAGCAGCCTGGAGGTAGCCAGTAGGATTAGCATGTACCCTTGCATTGACGAGTAGACTTAACTAGTACTCTTGCCTGAACTGGTGGCCTTAACTAGTACTCTTAACTAGTACAGTGGCCCTAACATGTATTCTGAACAAGAAGCCTTGTCGTAACTAGTACCCTTAACTAGTCGCCTTGACTTAAGGAACAGTCTTAATGTCTACCCTTGCCTTACTAGTCCTCTTAACTAGTAGCCAAACCTTAACTAGTACCCTTAAGTAGTAGCCTTGCAAGGACTAGTAGCCCAGCCTTAACTAGTACCATTGCCTCAACTAGTACCCTGGCATTAACTAGTAGTCTGAACTAGTACCCTGGCCTTATCAGTACCCATAACTACTACCCTTGCCTTAACCAGTTGCCTTAACTAGCAACCTGGACTTAGCCAGTAGTATTAACATGTACCCTTGCATCGACTAGTAGACAACACTAGTACTCTTGCCTGAAGTAGTGGCCGTAACTCGTTCCTTGCCTTACTAGTAGCCTTAACTAGTACTCTGAACTAGTACAGTGGCCCTAACTAGTATTCGGAACTAGAAGCCTTGTCATAACTAGTGCCCTTAACTAGTCGCCTTGCCTTAAGGAACAGTCTTAACGTCTACCCTTGCCTTACTAGTCCTCTTAACTAGTAGCCAAACCTTAACTAGTACCCTTAAGTAGTAGCCTTGCATGGACTAGTAGCCCAGCTTTAACTAGTACCCTGGCCGTCACTAGTACCCGTGCCTCAACTAGTACCCTGGCATTAACTAGTAATCTTAATTAGTACCCTGGCCTTATCGCTATCCATAACTACTACCCTTGCCTTTACCAGTTGCCTGAACTAATACCCTGGCCTTAACTAGAAGTATCAACTTGTAAACTTGCATGAAATAGTAGCCTTAACTAGTACTCTTGCCTTAATTAGTGGCCTGAATTAGTACTCGTGCCTTAGCAAGTACTCTTAACTAGTACAGTGCCCCTAGCTAGTATCCTGAACTAGTAGCCTTCCCTTAACTAGTAGCCTTCCCTTAACTAGTACCCCGACCTTAACTAGAAGTATTAAGTTGTAAACTTGCATCAATTAGTAGCCTTAACTAGTACTCTTGCCTTAAGTAATGGCCTGAACTAGTACTATTGCCTTACCTAGTACTCTTAACTACTACAGTCCCCCTAATTAGTATCCTGAACTAGTTGCCTTCTCAACTAGTAACCTTAACTATAAGCCTTGCCTTCACTGGTACCCATGCCTTCTCCAGTAGCCTTAACTAAGACCCTGGCCTTCACTAGCAGCCTTAACTGGTACCATTAACTAGTACCTTCGCATTAACTAGTAATCTGAACTAGTACCCTGGCCTTATCAGTACCCAGAACAACTACCCTTGCCGTACCCAGTTGCCTTAACTAGTACCCTGGCCTTAACTAGTAGTATTCACTTGTAATCTTGCATTAACTAGTAGCCTTAACTAGTACTCTTGCCTTAAGCAGTGGCCTTAATTTGTACCTTGCCTTAACTAGCAGCCTTAACTAGCACCCGTGCCTTTACTAGTACTCTTAACTAGTACAGTGCCCCTAACTAGTATCCTGAACTGGTAGCCTTGTCCTAACTAGTACTCTTATCTAGGAGCCTTGCCTTAAGTAATAGTCTTAATGTCTACCCTTGCCTCAACAAGTACCCTTAACTAGTAACCTTGCATTAACTAGTAGTCTTAACTAGTACCCTGGCCTCATCAGTACCCATACCTACTACCCTTGCCTTAACCAGTTGCCTTAACTAGTACTCGGGACTTTGCTAGTAGTATTAACATGTACCCTTGCATCTACTAGTAGACTTAACTAGTACTCTTGCGTGCAGTAGTGGCCTTAGCTTGTACCTTGCCTTACTAGTAGCCTTAACTAGTACTCTTAACTAGTACAGTGGCCCTAACTAGTATTCTGAACTAATAGCTTTGTTGTAATTAGTACCCTTAACTAGTAGCCTTGTCTTAAGTAATAGTCTTAATGTCTACCCTTGCCTTACTAGTGCTCTTAACTAGTACCCAAACCTTAAATAGTTCCCTTAAGTAGTAGCCTTGCATGGACTAGTAGCTCAGCCTTAACTATTACCCTGGCCGTCACTAGTACCCTTGCCTCAACTAGTACTCTGGCATTAACTAGGAGTCTTAACTAGTACCCTGGCCATATCGGTACCCATAACTACTGCCCTTGCTTTTACCAGTTGCCTGAACTAGTACCCTGGCCTTAACTAGTAGTATGAACTTGTACTCTTGCATCAACTAGTAGCCTAAACTAATACTCTTGCCTGAAGTTGTAGCCTTCACTTGTACCTTGCCTTCCTACTAGCCTTAACTAGTACCCGTCCATTAACTAGTACTCTTAACTAGTACAGTGGCCCTAACTAGTAGCCTGAACTAGTACCCTTGCCTTAGGTAGTCCCTTTTCCAAACTAGTACCCTTCTTGAGTACCCCTATGGAGTAGGGTATGGTACAGTAGCGTGTCATAAGGTAGGGTAGCATATGGTAGAACAGAGAAAACAGAATCCAATAGAATAGAAGAGGATAAGTCAGGATAGCTTAGTTTCGTGTAGGGTATGGTAGAGTAGCATAGGATGGAATAGAGAAAAGAGAACACGAGAATCCAATACAACAGAATCGAAAAGAAGAGACTAGATGAGGAAAGACTAGGGCGGGATAGGGTTCTGTAGAATAGAAGAGCGTAGAATGGTGTGGAATGGAGTCAAATGCAGTCAAACCGAGATGAATAGACTAGAAAAGAGTTGAATAGAACAGAATAGCACCGAATAGGGACATCTAGGGCTGAGTCGAGCCCAATCAATCCCAATCGAGCCCAATCAATTCAAATCGACCAGATTCGAGCTGAATGGAGCCGAATGGAGCTGGAATGAGCCAAAGAGAGACAACTGGAGGATTCCCTCGGGTTTTCTGTGTATAAGATCATGTCATCTGCAAATACAAATAATTTTACTTCTTCCTTGCCAATCCGGATGCCCTTTATTTCTTGGTCTAGCCTAGTTGCTCTGGTTAGGCCTTCTAGCACAATGTTGAATAAGAGCGGTGATAAAGGGCATCCTTGTCTGGTTCCCGTTCTCAAGGGAAATGCTTTCAGGCTCTCTCCATTGAGAGTAATGTTGGCTGTTGGCTTTGCATAAAAAAAAAAAAAAGATGCCCTTTATTATGTTGAGGAATTTTCCATCAATTCCTATTTTGGTAAGAGTTTTTATCATAAATGCGTGTTGGACTTTGTCAAATACCTTTTCTGCATCAATTGATAAGATCATGTGGTTTTTGTCTTTTGTTTTATTTATATGGTGGATTACATTAATGGTTTTTCTAATATTAAACCAACCTTGCATACCTGGTATAAATCCCACTTGGTCGTGGTGAATTATTTTTTTGATATGTTGTTGAATTCTATCGGCTAGAATTTTGTTGAGGATTTTTGCGTCTATGTTCATGAGGGATATAGGTCTGTAATTTTCTTTTTTTTGTGATGTCTTTACCTAGTTTTGGTATCAGGGGTATGGTGGCTTCATGAATGAGTTAGGTAGTATTCTGTCATTTTTTATGCTTTGAAATACCTTTAGTAGTAGTGGTGCTAACTCTTCTCTGAAAGTTTGGTAAAACTGCAGTATAGCCATCCGGGCCAGGACTTTTTTTTGTTGGAAGTTTTTTGATTACCGTTTCAATCTCTTTTTTTGTTATGGGTCTATTTAGTTGTTCTCCTTGTGATTGTGTTAGTTTAGGTTGGTAGTGTTTTTCCAGGAATTCATCCATTTCTTCTAGGTTTGCAAATTTGTTAGAGTACACTTTTTCGTAATTATCTGATATGATTCTTTTAATTTCGCTTGGGTCTGTTGTGATGTGGCCCTTCTCGTTTCTTATTTGGGTTGTTTCCTTTCCTGTATTTCTTTAGTCAGTCTAGCCAATGGTTTCTCAATTTTGTTAATTTTTTCAAAGAACCAGCTTTTGGCTTTGTTAATTCTTTCAATTGTTTTTCTGTTCTCTAATTCTTTTAGTTCAGCTCTAATTTTTATTATTTGCTTTCTTCTGGTGCCTGATGGATTCTTTTGTTGCTCACTTTCTATTTGTTGAAAATCAGTTCTCCGATTTTGGCTCTTTCTTCTTTTTGTATGTGTACATTTATCGATATAAATTGGCCTCTGAGCACTGCTTTTGCTGTGTCCCAGAGGTTTTGATAGGAAGTATTTTCGTTCTCGTTGCATCCTATGAATTTCCTTATTCCCTCCTTAATGTCTTCTATAACCCAGTCTTTTTTCAGGAGGGTAGTGTTCAGTTTCCAAGTATTTGATTTCTTTTCCCTAGTTTTTCTGTTATTGATTTCTACTTTTTTGGCCTTGTGGTCTGAGAAGATGCTTTGTAATATTTCGATGTTTTGGATTCTGCAAAGGTTTGTTTTATGACCTAATATGTGGTCTATTCTAGAGAATGTTCCATGTGCGCTAGAAAAAAAAGTATACTTTGCAGCAGTTGGGTGGAGAGTTCTGTATAAGTCAATGAGGTCAAGTTGGTTGATTGTTGTAGTTAGGTCTTCCATGTCTCTATTGAGCTTCTTACTGGCTGTCCTGTCCTTCTCCAAAAGTGGTGTGTTGAAGTCTCCTACTAGAATTGTGGAGGTGTCTATCTCGCTTTTCAATTCTGTTAAAATTTGATTTATGTATCTTGCAGCCCTGTCATTGGGTGCATAAATATTTAATATGGTTATATCTTCCTGATCAATTGTCCCTTTTATCATATGTAGTGTCCTTCTTTATCCTTTGTGGTGGATTTAAGTTTAAAGTCTATTTTGTCAGAAAATAATATTGCTACTCCTTTTTTGCTTATTCTTTGCTCGATATATTTTTTCCATCCTTTGAGTTTTAGTTTGTTTGTGTCTTTAAGTCTAAGGTGTGTTTCTTGTAGGCAGCATGTAGACGGATCGTGTTCCTTTATCCAGTCCGAGACTCTCTGTCTCTTTATTGGTGCATTTAGTCCATTTACATTCAGCGTAATTATAGATAAGTAAGTGTTTAGTGTTGTCGTTTTGATGCCTTTTTATGTGTGTTGTTGACAATTTCATTTTTCCACTTACTTTTTTGTGCTGAGACGTTTTTCTTTGTAAATTGTGAGATTCTCATTTTCGTAGTATTTGACTTTATGTTTTTTTAGTCGTTACGTTTTCCTTGGCTTTTATTTTGAGTTATGGAGTTGTTATACCTCTTTGTGGTTACCTTAATATTTACCCCTATTTTTCTAAGTAAATACCTAACTTGTATTGTCCTATATCGCCTTGTATCCCTGTCCATATGGCAGTTATATGCCACCTGTATTTTGTCCCTCTTTTTGATTATTGTGATCTTTTCCCTATTGACTTCAATGATTCCCTATTTTGAGCATTTTTTTAAATTAATCTTAATTTGTTTTTGTGATTTCCCTATTTGAGTTGATATCAGGATGTTCTGTTCTGTGACCCTGTGTTGTGCTGGTATCTGATATTATTGGTTTTCCGAACAATTTCCTTTAATATTTCTTGTAGCTTTGGTTTGGTTTTTGCAGATTCTCTAAACTTGTGTTTATCTGTAAATATCTTAATTTCACCTTCATATTTCAGAGAGAGTTTTGCTGGATATATGATCCTTGGCTGGCAGTTTTTCTCCTTCAGTGCTCTGTATATATCATCCCATTGCCTTCTTGCCTGCATGGTTTCTGCTGAGTAGTCTGAACTTATTCTTATTGATTCTCCCTTGAAGGAAACCTTTCTTTTCTCCCTGGCTGCTTTTAAAATTTTCTCTTTATCTTTGGTTTTGGCAAGTTTGATGATAATATGTCTTGGTGTTTTTCTTTTTGGATCAATCTTAAATGGGGTTCGATGAGCATCTTGGATAGATATCCTTTCGTCTTTCATGATGTCAGGGAAGTTTTGTGTCAGGAGTTCTTCAACTATTGTCTCTGTGTTTTCTGTCCTCTCTCCCTGTTCTGGGACTCCAATCACATGCAAGTTATCCTTCTTGATAGAGTCCTACATGATTCTTAGGATTTCTTCATTTTTTTTTTGTTCTTTTATCTGATTTTTTTCAGCTATGTTGGTTTTAATTCCCTGGTCCTCCAGATTTCCCACTCTGCATTCTAATTGCTAGAGCTAGAGCCTGCTTCTCTGACTTCCTATTGCGTTGTCTAATTCTGTAATTTTATCCTTAATCTTTTGGGTTTCTGCATGCTGTCTCTCTATGGATTCTTGCGACTTATTAATTTTTCCACTATGTTCTTGAATAATCTTTTTGAGTTCTTCAACTGCTTTATCAGTGTGTTCCTTGGCTTTTTCTGCAGTTTGCCTTATTTCATTTCTGAGGTCATCCCTGATGTCTTGAAGTGTTCTGTAAATAAGTTTTTTATATTCTGTATCTGATAATTCCAGGATTGTATCTTCATTTGGGAAAGATTTTGTTTCTTTTGTTTGGAGGGTTATAGAAGCAGTCATGGTGTGCTTCTTTATGTGGTTTGATATCGACTGCTGTCTCCAAGCCATCACTAAGATATAAAAAAAATTTTTTTTAGTGATTTATTCTATATTTGCTCACTGAGTCTTATCTTGTTTTGTTTTCTTTCCATATACGTGGGTGGGCTACTAGATTGTATTGCCTTGTTTGTTGTAGCCCTTGACTTACTTATGACCTATTACCAGCTGGTTTGGGCTATTGTCATATATATATGCCTAATCTGATTTTGGGTCATCAAGTGTGTGCTGCACCCTGTCAGCTATCCATCTCGAGAAGTAGTGGTGATAGTTGTGTGCACCAGATTCTAGTAGCAGCTGGGGTTCACACTCCAGGGGAGGCAGGATGCTAACAGTCTTCCCCCAAGTGTCAGTGAGGTAGGTGTGTCTCTATTCCTAAAGCACCTTGGTGGGAGGGCTCTGCAGCTGTACCTTAGGCCCCCAATGCAAGTACCTCTACTGATTGGTAGGTGTCACCCTCCTTAGACCCCTAAGGCAAGAGGCTAGGTGGTCTGGGGGGAGCTTCAGCCCTCAGTTCCCTGTTGTGGGTCAGTGAGGGCTCTGTTGTATAAGCAGAGATATCACACCTGGGAAACTTGTTTTTCCAGTAAATCCACTAAAAAAATGAAGTCAGATCCCTATCAGAACTGCCTTTGCATTATAACTGCCACCTTGTTCCTTGTAAGGATGAAAGCCCGAGATTTGGATCATATATGCTTGGCTGGAGCTGGTTCTGTGTTTTTAGTCCAATTAGGGAAGGATTTTTGGTCTGTAGGTTTTTTGTGGTTGCTTCTCTCAGGCCGGAAGAATGGGTTAGGAAAAGACCAAAAAAAAAAAAGGGAAAAGCAAAGCCGCGGAGCTGGAGCCATTCTCCCTCTGGCTCAGGAAATTCCAAAGTTAATGAAGCCGCCTGGGAAGGGGAAGGGAAGGTTCAGAAAAACAGGAGAGAGTAGCGCCCCGGAATATAGCCAAAGTTGCTTATCTTGCTTGGGATGACTATTTTATCTGAGATTCCCTAGGGGCGTGTCGCCTATGTGTGCTGGCTGTGTGGAGATTGCCTCCGAGGGTCTGGCCCGCTGAAGCCGCGGTCCGATCCTCCACTGCCAGTCCAAAGCCCAGTGTCAAGGTTCCCCTGCTGGGAAGCTGCAGTCCCGGCTCCAAAATCAGTCGCTGCCTCCCGGGGACTTCTCGTCCCCCCAACCGCGTCACCACTCCGCCCCAGCGGACTGGCTGGGCCCCCTCCCGGGGTTAGTTCAGGGGAGTAGGGCTGCGCCCCGTGTTTGCGCCATCACAAGATGTTGTGTTCAGCTCCCCTGCACCGAATCCTAAGCCCGGCGCCAAGGTTACCTGCCTGGGATGCTTGCTCCAGGCTCTGAAAACGGTCGCTGCTTCCCCGTAGTTGTTCGTTCTCCCTCTCTGTCACTCAGGTCAACTCTTTAAATCTGTGTTTTTTGTTCAGGGTTCATAGATTGTCATGTATGGGATCAATTCACTTGTTTTTCCGAGTCTTTGTTCCAAGAGGGATCCGAGGTAGCGTCCACCTAGTCAGCCATCTTGGCCCCCCTCTGGTTTCTTCATTTTTTTTAATTCTTTTATCTGATTTTTTTTGCGGCTATATTGGTGTTAATTCCCTGGTCCTCCAGATTTCCCACTCTGCATTCTAATTGCTCGAGTCTGCTCCTCTGACTTCCTATTGCGTTGTCTAATTCTGTAATTTTATTCTTAATCTTTTCTGAATGCTGTCTCTCTATGGATTCTTGCGACTTATTAATTTTTCCACTATGTTCTTGAATAATCTTTTTGATTTCTTCAACTGCTTTATCAGTGTGTTCCTTGGCTTTTTCTGCAGTTTGCCTTATTTCATTTCTGAGGTCATCCCTGATGTCATGAAGCATTCTGTAAATTAGTTTTTTATATTCTGTATCTGATAATTCCAGGATTGTACCTTCATTTGGGAAAGATTTTGATTCTTTAGTTTGGGGGGTTGTAGAAGCAGTCATGGTGTGCTTCTTTATGTGGTTTGATATCGACTGCTGTCTCCGAGCCATCACTAAGATATTGTAGTGATTTATTCTATATTTGCTCACTGAGACTTATCTTGTTTTGTTTCTTTCAATGTACGTAGATGGGCTACTAGATTGTACTGTCTTGATTGTTGTAGACCTTGACTCACTTATGACCTATTAGCAGCTGGTTTGGGCTGTTACCAGATATATATGCCTGAGTCCATTCACTATTCTTGAGTAGAATCTGATTTTGGGTCATCAAGTGTGTGATGCACCCTGTCAGCTATCCACCTTGAGAAGTAGTGGTGATAGTTGTATGCACCAGATTCTAGTAGCAGCTGAGGTTCACACTCCGGGGGGGCAGGATGCTGACAGGCTTCCCCCAAGTGTCAGTGAGGTAGGTGTGTCTCTATTCCTAAAGCACCTTGGTGGGCGGGCTCTGCAGCTGTACCTTAGGCCCCCAATGCAAATCCTCTACAGAGTGGTAGGTGTCACCCTCCTTAGACCCCTAAGTCAGGAGGCTAGGTGGTCTGGGGGGAACTTCAGCCCTCAGTTCCCTGTTGTGGGTCAGTGAGGGCTCTTGATTACGCAGAGATATCAGACCTGGGAAACTTGTCTTTCCAGTAAATCCGCTAAAGCAAATGCAGTCAGATCCCTATCATAAATTGCTT
The DNA here is from genome assembly GCF_024166365.1 of Elephas maximus indicus. Lineage (NCBI taxonomy): Eukaryota > Metazoa > Chordata > Mammalia > Proboscidea > Elephantidae > Elephas > Elephas maximus. The sequence goes on from NC_064825.1 coordinate 1,837,585, forward strand.
TGCATTATAATAGCCACCTTGTTCCCTGTAGGGATGAAAGCCCGAGACTGTGGGTCACATATGCTTGTCTGGAGCTGGTTCTGTGTTTTTAGTCCAATTAGGGAAGGATTTTTGGTCCCTGGGTTTTTTGTATGTTCTTCTCTCGGGCCATAAGAATGGGTTAGGAAAAAAGCAAAAAAAAAAAAAGGAAAAGAAAAACCGAGGAGTAGGTCTCCCTCTGGCTCAGGAAATTCCAAAGTTAATGAGGCCGCCTGGGAAGGGGAGGGGAGAGTTCAGAAAAACAGGAGAGGGTAGCTCCCCGGAATATAGACAAAGTTACTTATCTTGCTTGGGATGACTGTTTTATCTGAGATTCCCGAGGGGCGCGTCTCCTGTGTGCGCTGGCTGGGTAGAGATTGCCCCCGAGGGTCAGGTCCGTGTCCCGTGCTTGCGCTGTCTCAGAAGCCGCGGTCAGTTCCTCCGCTGCCAGTCCAAAGCCCTGCACCAAGGTTCCCCGGCTGGGACGCTGCTCTCTCGGCTCCAAAACCAGTCGCTGCCTCCAGGCAACTTCTCCTCCCTCCAGCTGCGTCGCCGCGTCACCTGCGAAGACCAGCTGGGCCACCTCCAGAGGTCAGTTCAGGAGGCTGGGGCTGCGCCCCATGTTTACACCCTTACAGGATGCCGTGCTCAGGTCCCCAGCACCCAGTCCAAAGCCCAGCGCCAAAGTTTCCTGACTGGGACGCTGGTTCCAGGCTCCGAAAACAGTCGCTGCTTCCCTGTAGTTGTTCGTTCTGGGTCTCTGTCACTCAGGTCAACTCTTTAAATCTGTGTTTGTTGGTCAGGGTTCGTAGATTGTCATGTATATGATCGATTCACTTGTTTTTCCGAGTCTTTGTTGCAAGAGGGATCCGAGGTAGCTTCTACCTAGTCAGCCATCTTGGCCCCTTCCCTTGCCTTGCCTTTTGACTTTTTGCCTTTTTGGCTTTTTTCGTTGTCTTTTTGCCTTTTTCCCTTGTCTTTTTTCCTGTTTGCCTTTTGTGTTGCTTTTTGCCTTGACTTTTTCACTTTTAACCTTGCCTTTTTCTTTTTTTTGCATTGCCTTTTTGCCTTTATGACTCTCCTTTTTGCCTTTTTACTGGTTTGCCGCCCTTTTTGCCTTTTTATGGTATTGCCTTGCCTTTTTGCTTTTTGCCTTGCATTTTACATTTTTGCCCTGTCTTTTGACTTTTTGCCTCTTAGCCTTTTTTCCATTTGCCTTATCTTTTTGCCTTTTTGTCCTTTTGCCTTGCCTTTTTGCCTTCCCTTTTTCTCTTTTTAGCCTTCCGTTTTAGGTGTTTGCCTTGTCTTTTTCCCTCTTTGCCTTTTTCCTTTTTGCCTTATCTTTTTGCCTTTTTGCCCTTTTGCCTTGCCTTTTTTCCTTTTTTCCTTTCCTTTATTCTTTTTGCCTTGCCTTTTTTCTTTTTGTCTTGCCTTTTTTCTTTTTGTCTTGCCTTTTTCGCTTGTCTTTTTGGCTTTTTCCTTGCTTTTTTGCGTTTTTCCCTTTTCTTTTTGCTTTTTTTCATTTCCTTTTTGACTTTTGTCTTGCCTTTTTTCCTTGCCTTTTTCTCTTTTTTTTTCCTCACCTTTTTATTGCCTTTTTACCTTTATGATTTGCCTTTTTGCTGGTTTGCCTTTCCTCGCAGTGCCTTGCCTTTTTGTCTTTCATTTTACCTTTTTGCCTTGCCTTTTGACTTTTTGCCTTGCCTTTTGACTTTTTGCCTCTTTGCCTTTTTTCTTGTATTTTTTCCTTCCACCTAATCTGTTTGCCTTTTTGCCCTTTTGCCTTGTCTTTTTGCCTATTTTCCTTGCCATTTTGCCTTTTTTCTTTTTGCCTTCCCTTTTTCCTTTTTGCTTTCTTGCCTTTTTACCTTACCTTCCTTGCCTTTTTGCCTTGCCTTTTTCCCTTGTCTTTTTGGATGTTTGCCTTTTTTCCTTGTCTTTTTTCCATTTTAACTTTTGCCTTATCTCTTTTCCTGTTTGCATTTTTGCATTGCCTTTTGCTGTTTTGCTCTGTTTTAGCCTTTATTTCTTTCCTTTCATTGTCTTTTTGCCTTTTTACTTTTTTACCTTTCCGCCTTTTTCCTTGCCTTGCCTTTCACGTTTTTGCCTTTTTGTCTTGCCTTGTGTTTTTGCCTTTTTTCCTTGACTTGCCTTTGGACTTTTTGCCTTTTTCCCTTTTGTGTTGCCATTTTGCCTTGATTTTCGCTTTTAACCTTGCCTTTTCAATTGCCTTTCTGCCTTTATGACTTGCCTTTTTGCCTTGTCTTTTGACTTTTTGCCTCTTTGGCTTTTTTCCATTTGCCTTATCTTTTTGCCTTTTTATCCTTTTGCTTAGGCATTTTGTCTTGCCTTTTTCCCTTTTTGCCTTCCCTTTTTCCCTTTTTAGCCTTCCGTTTTAGCTTTTTGCCTTGTCTTTTTGACTTTTTCCCTCTTCGCCTTTTTTCCTTTTTGTCTTATCTTTTTGCCTTTTTGCCCTTTTGCCTTGCCTCTTTGCCTTTTTTCCCTTCCTTTATTCCTTTGTGCCTTGCCTTTTTGCTTTTTTGTCTTGCTTTTCTCCTTATTGCTTTTCCTTTTTTGCCTCTTTACCTTGCCTTGCCTTCTTCCCTTTTTGCTTTTTCTTTGTCTGTTTGTCTTTCTGCGTTTTTTCCTTGCTTTGTTCCATTTTAACTTTCGCCTTATCTCTTTTCTTATTGCATTTTTGCATTGCCTTTTTGCCTTTTTGCTTTGCCTTTTCGCTTTTATTCGTTTCCTTTCATTGCCTTTTTGCCTTTTTTTACCTTTTTCCTTCCCTTGCCTTATTCGCGTTTTTGTCTTGCCTTGTGGTTTTGCCTTTTTACCTTTTTTCTTTTCGTGCCCTTTTCCCTTGTCTTTTCCACTTTTTTCCTTTCCTTTTTGCCTTTTCTCTTGCCTTTTTGCTTTGACTTCTTCCCTTTTTCCCTTGACTTTTTCATTGCCTTTTTGCCTTTATGATTTGCCTTTTTGTGTTTATGATTTGCCTTTTTGCCTTGCTTTTTTTCCTTTGTCCTTGCCTTTTTGCCCTCCCTTTTTCCTTTTTACCTTGCCTTTACTTATGTTTTTGCCTTTTTGCCTTGCCTATTCCCTTGTCTTTTTCGATTTTTGCCTTTTTTCCATTTTAAGTTTGGCCTTATCTTTTCCTTTTTGCATTGCCTTTTCACTTTGCCTTTTAGCCTTTATTCTTTTCCTTGCAGTGTCTTTTTGCCTTTTTACTTTTTTCTTGCCTTGCCTTGCTTTGCATTTTTGCCTTTTTGTCTTGCCTTGTCTTTTGACTTTTTGCCTTTTTCCTTGTCTTTTTGCCTTTTTCCCTGTCTTCCTTTTTTCCTTTCCATTTTGCCTTTTGTTAGGCGGTTAGTGTTGTTTGTTGTTAGGGGGTTAGGGTTTGTTATTACGGGGTTAGTGTTGTTTGTTGTTAGGGGGTTAGTGTTGTTTGTTGTCAGGGGGTTAGGGATGTTTGTTGTTAGGGGGTTAGGGTTGTTTGTTGTTACGGGGTTAGGGTTGTTTGTTGTTACGGGGTTAGTGTTGTTTGTTGTTGGGGGTTAGGGTTGTTTTGTTAGGGTGTTAGGGTTGTGTTTGTTAAGGGGTTAGGGTTGTTTGTTGTTAGGGGGTTAGGGTTGTTTGCTGTTAGGGGGTTAGGTTTGTTTGTTGGGGATAGGGTTCTTTTTGTTAGGGGGTTAGGGGTGTTTGTTAGGAAGTTAGGGTTGTTTGTTTTTGGGGGTTACGGTTGTTTTGTTACTCGGTTAGGGTTTTGTTAGTGGGTTATGGTTGTTTTTATTAGGGGGTAAGGGTTGTTTGTTGTTAGGGGATTAGGTTTGTTTGTTAGGGGGTTAGGGTTGTTTGTTAGGGGGTTAGAGTTGTTTGTTGTTAGGGGTTTAGGGTTGTTTCTTGTTAGGGGGTTAAGGTTTGTTGTTAGGGGGTTAGTTTTGTTTTTTTTACGGTGTTAGGGTTGTGTTTGTTACGGGGTTAGGGTTGTTTGTTGTTAGGGGGTTATTGTTTGTTGTTAGGGGGTTAGGGTTGTTTTTTGCTAGGGGTTTAGGGTTGTTTGTTGTTGGGGGTTAGGGTTGTTTGTTGTTAGGGGATTAGGGTTGTTTTTTTTTAGGGGCTTAGGATTGTTTGTTGTTAGGGGGTTAGGGTTGTTTGCTGTTAGGGGGTTACGTTTGTTGTGAGGGGATTAGGTTTGTTTGTTAAGGGGTTAGGGTTGTTTGTTAGGGGGTTACGGTTGTTAGTGTTAGGTGGTTAGGTTTGTTTCTTGGGGGTTAGAGTTTTTGTTGTTAGGGGGTTAGGGTTGTTTGTTGTTAGGGGGTTAGGATTGTTTGTTTTTAGGGGGTTAGGATTGTTTGTTGTTAGGGGGTTAGTGTTGTTTCTTAGGGGGTTACGGTTGTTACTGTTAGGGGGTTAGGATTGTTTATTAGGGGGTTAGGGTTTTTTGTTGTTGGGGGCTAGGGTTGTTTGCTGTCAGGGGGTTAGGATTGTTTGTTGTTGGGGGTAGGTTTGTTTTTTGTTAGGGGGTAGTGTTGTTTGATGTTAAGGGGTTAGTGTTGTTTGATGTTAGGGGGTTAGGGTTGTTTCTTGTTAGGGGGTTAGGGTTGTTTGTTAGGGGGTTAGTTTTGTTTTTTTAGGGTGTTAGCGGTGTGTTTGTTACGAGTTTAGGGTTGTTTGTTGTTAGAGGGTTAGGGTTGTTCGTTGTTAGTGGGTTAGGGTTGTTTGTTGTTGTGGTTTGGGATTGTTTGTTAGGGGGTTAGGGTTGTTTGCTGTTAGGGGGTTTGGGTTTGTTTGTTAGGGGGTTAGGGTTGTTTTTTGTTACGGGGTTAGGGTTGTTTGTTGTTAGGGGATTAGGGTTGTTTGTTAGGGGGTTAGGTTTGTTTTTGTTCCTGGGATATGTTTGTTTGTTATTAGTGGGTTAGGGTTGTTTGTTGTTAGGGGTTACGTTTGTTTTTGTTAGGGGGATGGGGTTGTTTGTCAAGGGGTTAGGGTTATTTTTCTTAGGGGGTTAGGGTTGTGTTTGTTAGGGGGTTAGGGTAGGTTGTTGTTAGGGGATTACGGTTGTTTGTTGTTAGAGGTTTACTGTTGTTTGTTGTTAGCCTGTTAGGGTTGTTTGTTGTTAGGGGGTTAGGGTTGTTTGTTGCTAGGGGGTTAGGGTTGTTTGCTGTTAGGGGGTTAGGTTTGTTTGTTGTGAGGGGATTAGGTTTGTTTGTTAGGGGGTTAGGGTTGTTTGTTAGGGGGTTATGGTTGTTATTGTTAGGTGGTTAGGTTTGTTTGTTGGGGGTTAGAGTTGTTTGTTGTTAGGGGGTTAGGTTTGTTTGTTGTTGGGGGTTAGTGTTGTTTGTTGTTAGGGGGTTAGGGTTGTTTGTTTTTAGGGTGTTACGGATATTTGTTGTTTGGGGGTTAGGGTTGTTTGTTGTTAGGGTGTTAGGGTTGTTTGTTGTTAGGGGGTTAGGGTTGATTTTTGTTAGGGGGTTAGTGTTGTTTGTTGTTAGGGGGTTAGGTTTGTTTGTTGTTAGGGGGTTAGGGTTGTTTTTGTTAGAGGGTTAGGGTTGTTTCTGTTACGGGGTTACAGTTGTTTCTCTTAGGGGGTTAGGGTTTTTTTTTAGTGGGTTAGTGTTGTGTTTTTTGGGGGGTTAGGGTTAGGTTTAGGGTTAGGCTTAATGTTAGCTTTAGGGCTAAGTATTTGGGTTAATGTTAGGGTCTGGTTTAAGGTTAGGGTTAGGGTTAAGGTGAAGGTGAAATTTAAGTTAAGGGTGAGGGTTGAGCTTAGGTTTAGCGTTAGGGGTTAGGGTTAAGGTTAGGATTAAGTTTAGGGTTAAGTTTAGGATTAGAGGTAGGGTTAGGGTAAGTGTTAGGGTTAAGTCATGGTTAGGTTTAGGACTAGGTTATCGTTAGAGATAGGGTTGGGTTAAGTTTTGGGGTTTGGTTTCGATGTTAGGGTGAGGGTTAGTGCTAGGTTTCCATTTAAGCTGAGTGTGTAGGGTAAGTTTTAGTGTTAAGATTAGGGTTAGAGTTAGAGTTAGGGTCAGGGTGAGTGTTAAGTTTAGGGTTAGGGTTAGGTTTTTGGTTAGGACTAGGGTTAGGGTCAGGGTTAGGGGAGATTTAGTGTTACGTTTAGTTTTAGGGTTAGAGTTAGGGTGAAGTTTATGTTAAGTGTGAGGTTTAGGGTTAGGTGTTAGGGTACAAGTTAGGGTCAGGGTTAGGGTTAAGTTTAGGTTTAGCGTTAGGGTTAGGGTTAGTGTTAGGGTTAGTTTTAGTTTTGGTTAGGATTAGGCTTTTAATGAAGTTAGTGTAGGTTTAGAGTTATGGTTAGGGTGAAATTTTGGTTAAGGGTGAAGGTTCCGTTTGGGTAGGTTTTAGGTTTAGAGTTACGGTTAGTGGTTAGGATTAGGTTTAGGGTTCAGTTTAAGTTTACTCTAAGGATTAGGGTTAGAGTTAGGGTTAAGGGTTAGTGTTTCAGTTAGGTTTAGGGTAGGGTTAGAGTTAGAGTTAAGTTTAGGGTTAGGGTAAGACTTAGAGTTACATTTACAGTTAAGTTGAGGGTTTTTGGTAAGTGTTATGGTTAAGGTTAGGGGTAGGGCTAGGGTTAGGGTTTGAGTTAGGGTTAGGCGTTAGGGTTAGGTTTAAGTTTATGGTAGGCTTAAAGTTAAGGTCATGGTTAGGTTAGGGTCAGGGTTAGGATTAGAATTATGTTTAGGGTGAGGATTAGGGTCAGAGTTATTGTAAGGGTTAGGTTTAGGGTTAGAGGTGAGACAAGGTTAAGGTGAGGATTAGGTTTATGTGTAGGGTTAGTGTTAAAGTCAGGGTGAGTTTTAGGTTAGGGATAGGGTGAAGTTTAAGATAGGGTGAGGATTAGGGTTATGGCTAAGGTTTGGGCTTGTTTTCAGGTTAGTGTTAAGGTTATGTTTAGGGTTAGGGTTAAGTTCAGGGGTTCTGTTCAGTTTTAGGGTTAGGGTTAGATTTAAGGTTACGGTTAAGTTTAGTGTTACGGTTAAGGTTAGGTTTATGGTTGTGTTAGGCGTTGTGGTTGGGGTGAGGGTGAGGGTTAGGGTTAGGGTTGGATAGGGTTAGGATTATGGTTATGGTAAGGTGTTAGGCGTTAGAGGTGTAGTTTAGGGTTAGGGTTTGGGTGAAGATTCCGGGTAGGCATTGTGGTTCTGTTCATGGTTAGGTTTGGTTTAGGGTTAGTGTTATGCTTATGATTAGGTTTAGGGTTAGTGTTAGAGTTAGGGTTAGAGTTGGCGTTAAGTTTTGGGATAGGCTTTGGTGTTAAGGGTTAGGTTTTGTTTTAGGGTTAGGGTTATCATTAGGGCTTAGGGGTTCTGGTTAGGGTTAGGGTTAGGGATAGCATTAGGGTTAGTGTTGGGGGATACAGTTAGGGGTTCAGGTGAGGGTTAGGTTTAGGTTTACATTTAAAGTGAGGGTTTAGGGCAACTGTTATTGTTAGGGTTAGAGTTCGAGTTAGGGTTAGGTTAGTGTTAGGGTAGGAGTTAGGGTTAGGGCTAGAGATAGAGTTAGGGTTAGGGTAGTGGTATGGTTAGGATTAAGGCTAGGTTTACAGTACAGGGTAGGGCGAAGCTAGGTTTAGGGTCAGGTTTAGAGCTAGTGTTAGTGCTAGGGTTTAGGATTAGTTTTAGGGTGTGGGTTAGAGTCATAGTTAGAGTTAGCGTTAGGGTTTGGGTTCGGGCTAGGGTTAGGGTTAGAGTTAGGGTTAGGGTTTAGTGTTTTGTTTAAGTTCATGGTAGGGTTAAGGTTAGGTAATGGTTAGGGTCAGGGTTAGGATTAGTATTAGCTTTAGGTTGAGGGTTACGGCCGGAATTATTGTAAGGGTTAGGTTTAGGATTACAGATGGGTTAATGTTAAGGTTAGAGTTAGGTTTAGAGGTAGGGTTAGGGTTAAAGTTAGGGTTACCTTTAGGTTAGTGATAGGATGAGTTTTAAGATAGGTTGAGGGTTATTGTTACACTTAGGTTTAAATTTAGAGTTAGTGCTAGGGTTTAGGGTTAGGGTTAGTGTTAGTTTTGGAGTTATTGTTAGGCTTAGGATAGGGTTAGGGTAGAGTAAAAGTTAGGCTTATGGTTAGGGTTAGGGTAAGGGTTAGGTTTAGGTGAGGGTTAGAGTCAGAATGAGTTATAGGGTTAAGGTTAGGGAAAGGGTTAGGGGTTCGTGTGAGTGTTAGTGTTAGGTTTCCAGTTAAGCTGATGTTTTAGGGTGTTATGGTTAGGGTCAGGGTTAGAGTTAGGGATAGGGTTAGGTTTAGGTTTAGGGTTAGAGTGAGGGGATAGTTTAGGGTTAGGTTTAGTTTTAGGGTTTGGATTAGGTTTAGGTTTAGGGTGAAGTTTAGGTTAAGGATGAGGGTTAGGGTTGGGGTAGTGTTTGCTTAGGTGTTTGGGTTAAGGTTAGGGTCAAGTTAGGGTTAGGTTTAGGTTTAGTGTTAAGGTTAGGGTTAGTGTTAGGATTAGCAGTTTTTCAGTAGAAGCCATACGTTTGCAAGAGCAAATGAGGAATTCATTGCAGGAAAGAGGAATGAAAGAAAGTTTGTCTACTTCTCCCTGCTTTGCTCAGAGGACTGGATGAAGTCAGGGAGTTCTCCCTTCCACTGAGAAACATACAGTATGCTGTTCCCTCTGTGCTCTCTTATTTGGAAAAGAGTCTGCAGTTACACACTTTGAACTGTGGAAAGGCACTGGGGTTTGTTAGGATTTCCCCAGGCACTTTGTTTTCCCTGGGCCAAAAAGAGCCTTCACAATAGCTTAAAGCATACTCGTTCCACTTCCAGAATACAGCTACCGCAAGGCAGTTCTCCACAGGAAAACTGCCCTTCGCGAACGGCAGATTTGCAGAGCTCACTACGGGAAAGCGAAACCGAAAGACTGTTTTCTCCTTCTAACTGTTTTCTTCAGAGGAATGGATGAAGTCACAGTGTTCTTTTTTTCACTGAGATGCACAAAATCTGATGTTGCCTCTGAGCTCTGTTCTTGGCAAATAACTGAAACTGACATACATTCATGTGGGGAAACACACGGCTTTGCTAGGATTTCTCTAAGCAATGTGTTTTCCCTTGGCCTCACTGTACAAACAGTATCTCGTCAGGGCAACACTGCATAGGATTTACTCTGCCAGGAGAGAGTTACTGCTTTGTAGTTTGTGCTAGGAAACCTCTTTTGGCAAGTGCGAAATGACCGAATTCAGACAGAAAAGAGAATACGAAAAGACCTTTTCTCCCTGGGTGCTTTCCGAATATGTTAAAGCTAAAACTATGTCGTAGCTCCTCTGGAAGGGTACATGCACCGTGAGGTAGTTTTTCAGAAGAAGCCTTGCGTTTGCAAGAGCAAATGAGGAATTCATTGCAGAAAAGAGGAAGGAAAGAAAGTTTCTCTCCTTCTGCCTGCTTTGCTCAGAGGACTGGATGAAGTCAGGGAGTTCTCCCTTCCACTGAGAAACATGCAGGCTGCTGTTGCCTGTGCGCTCTCTTCTTTGGAAAAGAGTCTGCAGTTCCACACTTTGAACCGTGGAAAGGCACCGGGGTCTGTTAAGATTTCCCCAGGTGCTTTGTTTTCCCTGGGCCAAAACAAGCCTTCACAATAGCTTAACGCTATCACTGCATACTCCTTCCACTTCCAGAATATGGCTACCGCAAGGCAGTTCTCCAGAGAAAAACTTCTCTTTGCGAAGGACAGATTTGCCGATCTCATTCCGGGAAAGCGAAACCAAATGACGGTTTTCTCCTTCTAACTGCATTCGTCAGAGGAATGGATGAAGTCACAGTGTTCTTTTTTTCACTGAGAAACACAAAATCCGATGTTGCCTCTGAGCTCTGTTCTTGGCAAATAAGTGAACCTGACATACATTCATGTGGGGAAACAAATGGCTTTGCTAGGATTTCTCTAGGCAATGTGTTTTCCCTGGGCCTCACTGCACCAACAGTATCTCATCACGGCAACACTGCACAGGATTTACTCTGCCAGGAGAGAGTTACTACTTTGTAGTTTGTGGTAGGAAACCTCTTTTGGCAAGTGCGAAATGACCGAATTCACACATAAAAGAGAATACGAAAAGGCCTTTTCTCCCTGGGTGTTTTCCGAATATGTTAAAGCTAAAACTATGGAGTTGCTCCTCTGGAAGGATACATGCACTGCGATGTAGTTTTTCAGAAGAAGCCTTGCGTTTGCAAGAGCAAATGAGGAATTCATTGCAGAAAAGAGGAAGGAAAGAAAGTTTCTCTCCTTCTGCCTGCTTTGCTCAGAGGACTGGATGAAGTCAGGGAGTTCTCTCTTCCACTGAGAAACATGCAGGCTGCTGTTGCCTGTGCACTCTCTTCTTTGGAAAAGAGTCTGCAGTTCCACACTTTCAACTGTGGAAAGACACCAGGGTTTGATAGGATTTCCCCAGGTGCTTTGTTTTCCCTGGGCCAAAACGAGCCTTCACAACAGCTTAAGGTCAACACTGCATCCTCGTTCCTCATCCAGAAAATGACTACCATGAGTCTTTTCTCTCTAAGCCTAACCCTAAACCGAATCCTAAGCATAACAATAAACCTAAACGTTAACCTGACCCTAACATGAACCCAAACACCTATCCCTAATACTAACCCTAAGCCTCATCCTTAACCTAATCTTCACCCAAAACCTAAACGTAAACCTAACCCTAAAGCAAAATTAACCCTAAACTATGCCCTAACCCTGAATCTAACCCTAACCCTAAATCTAAGCTTAACCCTAGCCCTACCACCCTAAAACACCAGCTTAAGTATAAACCTAACACTAACAACCACACGAACCCCTAACTCTTTCCCTAACCCTAACCTATCCCTAATCCTAACCTAAACCTGACCTAAACCTAACCTGTACCGTATGCCTAAACTTAACCCTAACCCTAAATCTACGGTAACACTAACCCTAAACGTAGCAATAACTCTAAACTTGACCCTAACCCTCAACCTAAACCCTAGCACTAACTCTAACTCTAACCCTAACCCTGACCCTAACCTAGCACAACCCTTTACCATAAACCGAGCCTTAACCCTACCTTACACCTACCCTAAATCTAACCCTAACACTAACCTTAAACCTAACTCTAACCTTAACCCTAACTCTCACTATTTTCTGAAACTTCACCCTAACCCTAACTCTAACCCTAATCTTAACAATTAACCTAAACCAAAAACTTAAATGTAAACCTAACCCTAACCATCACCCTAGCCTTAACCATTTCCGCAACCCTAAACCTAACACTCTCCCTATCCTTATCCCTAACCCTAACCCTAATACGAACAGCAACTCTAATCTAACCCTAACCCTAACCCTAACACTAACCCTATACTTAAGCCTACCCTAACCAAAAACCTAACCCTAACACCCTAAACCTAACGTCTAACACTAACTAAAACCCTAACCCTTATCCTAACCCTTGTCTGAACCCTCACCCTTAACCTAAACTTCATACTAACGCTAAACCTAAACCTAACCCTAAACATAACACCAACCCTAACCCGAACCCTAAACCTAACCTTAATACTAACCTGAACACAAACCCAAACTCTAGCCCTAACAATAAAAATAACCCTCACCCTATCCTAAACTTCATCCAAACCTTAAACCTAAACCTAACCCAAACCCTATCCTTAAACATAAATCTAACCATAATGCTAGTCCAAATGTAACCCGAAACCTAACCCTTACAATAGCCCTGAACCTAACCCTAAACCTAATCCTAACCCTAGACCTAAACCTAACCCTAACCCTAAATCTAGCCTTGACCCTAAATTGAACACTAACTCTAACCCTAAACCGGCACCTAAACCTAAATATTGCCCTACACCTAACCTTAACCCTAAACCTAACCCTAACTCGAACTCTAACCCTAGTCATAACACTTACCCTAAACCCTCACCTTAACTGTAAAACTAACCCTAACCTTCACTCTAACCCCTAACCGTAGCCCACAACCCTAACCCTAATGCTAACCATAGCCCTAACCACAACACTAACCTGAAACCCTTAAGCCATAAAGATAACACTAACCCTAATGCAAACCCTAACCCATAACACCAAAACCTAACCCAAAACTTAACACTATCCCTCACCCTAACTCTAACACTAACCCGAAACCTAATCATAAACCTAAACCTAACACTGAACCAAACTTAACCATGACCGGGTCCCTCACCCTAACTCTAACACTAACCCGAAACCTAATCATAAACCTAACCCTTACACTGAACCAAACTTAACCATGACCAGAACCACAATGCCTAACCGAAACCCTCACCCAAACCCTAACCCTAAACTACACCTCTAAACCCTAACACCTTACCATAACCATAATCCTAACCCTACCCAACCCTAACCATAAACCTAACCCTCACCCCAACCACAATGCCTAACACAAATCGTAACCCTAACTGTTACACTTAACTTAACCCTAACCTAAAATCTAACCCTAACCCTAAAACTAAACAGAACCCATAAACTTGACCCTAACCCTAAACATAAACTTAACACTAACCTGAAAACGAACCCAAACCTTAGCCATAACCCTAACCCTCACCCTATCTTACTTCACCCTGTCCCTAACCTAAAGCTAGCCCTAACTTTAACCCTAATCCTACCCCTAAACCTAACCCTAACCTTAACCTTGGCCCATCTGTAACCCTAAACCTAACCCTTATGATTACTCTGACCCTAATGTTGGCCTGAAACCTAATTCTAATCCTAACCCTGACCCTAACCCTAACCTAACCTTAACCCTAACTTTAAGCTTACCATAAACTTAAACCTAACCCTAACGCTAACCCAAACTCTAACCCTAAACCTAGCCCTAACCCTAACCGTAACAGTTACCCAAAACCTTCACCTTAACTGTAAACGTAAATCTAACTCTTACCGTAACCCTAAACTTAACCTTAATTATAACCCTATCCTAAACCTAACTGAAACACTAACCCCTAACCTTAACTCTAACCCTAATCCTTAGCTGAAACCTAGCCTTAACCCTAAACCTAACCCTAACCACTAACCCTAACTCTAACCCTAACCCGAAATCGAACCCTCAACCTTAACCAAAATTTCACCCGAACCATAACCTTAAACCTACGCTAACTTCATTCAAACCCTAACCCTAAGCAAAACTAACACTAAACCTAACACTAACCCTAACCCTGACTCTAACCTGAACCCGAAACACCAACCCTAAACCTGACCCTAACAATAATCCAAACACCTAACCCTAACTCTAACCCTTATCCTTAAACTAAACTTCACCCTAAACCTAAGCCTAAACCACTATCCCCTAACTCTAGCCCTAACCCTAAACCTAACCTAACTCTAACCCTAACCCTAAACATAACACCCTAAAACATCAGCTTAATGTAAACATAACACTAACCCTCACACGAACCCCTAACCCTTTCCCTAACCCTAACCCTATCCCTCATCCTAACCCTAAACCTGACGTAAACCTAACTCTTACGCTAACCTTAAACTTAAACTTAACCTTAACCTTAACTCTACCCTAACCTTAACCGTAAACCTAACAATAACTCTAAACCTGACCTTAACCCTAACCCTAAACCCTAGCACTAACTCTAAACCTAACCCTAACCTAGCCTTACACTTTACCGTAAACCTAGTCTTAACCCTAACCTAACCGCTACCCTAACCCTAACCCTAACTGTAAGCCTAACCCTAACCCTAACCTGACCCTAACCTTAACCCAAACACCTAACCCTAACACTAAACCTAACCCTAACCCTCATCCTTAACCTAAACTTCACCCTAACCCTGACCCTGAAACTAAACATAACACTAAATCTCCCCTAACCCTGACCGTAACCCAAATCCTAACCATAAACCTAACCCTAACCCGAACCTTAACCCTAACCCTGACCCTAACTCTAACCCTAATCCAACCCTAAAACTTACCCTACAAACTCAACTTAAATGGAAACCTAGCACTAACCCTCACCCTAACATCTAAACCTAACCCCAACCCTTAACCTGACCCTATCTCTAACCTTAACCACGCCCTAGCCTAACCATGATTTAACCCTAACACTTACCCTAAACCTAACCCTAAACCTAATCTTAAACCTAAACCTAAAACTAACCTTAACCCTAACCCCTAACCCTAAGCTCAACCCTCACTCTTAACTTAAATTTCACCCAAACACTAACCCTAAAACGAACCCAACACTAACCCTAAACACAAACATAAACCTGACCCTAACGTTAACCCAAACACCTAACCCGAACCCTAACGCTAACCCGAACTCTAAACCGAACCCTAAACTGACCCTAACCTTAACCCAAACACCTAACCCTAACACTAACCCTAAACGTAACCTTCATCCTTAACCTAAACTTCACCCTAAACCTAAGCCTAAGCCTAACCCTAAAACTAAACTTAACCCTAAACTATCACCTAACTCTAGCCCGAACGCTAAACCTAACAATGACCCTAACCAAAACACCCCAAAACATCAGCTTAACTGTAAACCTAACACTTACCCTCAGACGAAACCCTAACCCTTTCCCAAACCCTAACCCGATCTCTAATCCTAAACCTAACGCTGACTTAAACCTAACCCTTACCCTAATCCTAAACTTAAACCTAACCTTAACTCTACCTATACCTAAACCAAACAATAACTCGAATCTTGACCCTAACCCTAACCCTAAACTCAGCACTAAGTATAATTCTAAACCTAACTCTAACCCTAACCCAGCCCAACCCTTTACTGTAAACCTAGTCTTAACCCTAACCTTACCTACCCTAAACCTAACACTAACGCTAACGCTAACCTTAACCCTAACTCTAACATTAACCCTAACTTTTAGCGTAACCCTCACTATTAACTGAAACTTCACCCGAACCCTAACCCTAACTCTAACCATAACCATAACACTTACCCTGAACACTCACCTTAACTGTAAAATTAACCGTGACCCTCAACCTAACCCCTAACTGTATCCCGAACCCTAACCCTAAAGCTATCCCTAAGCCTAACCCTAACACTCACCTGAACCTTTAAGCCCTAAGGATAACCCGAACCTGAAATCAAACCCTAACGCATAACACCAAAGCATAACCCAAACCTTAACCCTAACTCTCACCCTAACTCTAACACTAACCCGAAACCGAATCATAAATCTAACCCTAACCCTAAACCAAACCTAACCATGACCAGAACCACAATGCCTAACCAAAACCCTCACCCAAACCCTAACCCTAAACTACACCTCTAACTCCTAACACATTACCATAACCATAAACCTAACCCTAACCAAACCTAACCCTAAGCCTAACCCTCACCCCAACCACAACGCCTGACACAAACCATAACCCTAACCCTAACAGTAACAGTGTAAATAACCCTAACCTAAAATCTAAACCTAACCCTAAAACTAAACAGAACCCGTAAACTTAACCCTAACCCTAAACATAACCTTAACAATAACCTGAAAACTAACGCAAACCTTAGCCATAACCCTAACCCGCACCCTATCTTAAACTTCACCCTATCCCTATCCTGAAGCTAACCCTAACTTTAACCCTAAACCTAACCCTAACCTTAACCTTGGCCAACCTGTAACCCTCATCCAAACACTTACAATAACTCTGACCCTATCCTTCGCCCTAAACCTAATGCTAATCCTAACCCTAACCTAACCTTAACCCTACCATAAACTTAAACCAAACCCTAACTCCTAACCCTAACTCTAACCCTAACCCTAACCCTAGCACTAAGCCTAACACTAACACTTACCCAAAACACTCACCTTAACTGTAAATGTAACTCTAACTCTTACCCTAACCCTAAACTTAACCCTAAATATAACCCTACCGTAAACCAAACTGAAACACTAACCCCTAACCCTAACTCTAACCCTAATCCTTAGCCTAAGCCTACCCTTAAACGTAAACCTAACCCTAACCCTAAACCGAACCCTCACTCTTAACCAAAATTTCACCCTAACCATAACCCTAAACCTCCCCCAACTTCATTCAAACCCTAACCCTAGCCAAAAATAAAACTAAACTTAAACCTAACCCTAACCCGGACCATAACCTGAACCATAACCCCTAACCCTAACCCTCACGCTTAACATAAACTTCACCCTAACTCTAACCCTAAAACTAAACATAACACTAAATCTCCGCCTAACCCTGACCCTAACCCTAATCCTAACCATAAACCTAACCCAAACCTGAACCTAACTCTAACCCTAACCCTAATCCTAACCCTAAAACTTACCCTACACACTCAGCTTAAATGGAAACCTAGAGCTAACCCTCACCCTAACATCTAAACCTAACCCCAACCCTTAACCTAAGCCTATCTCTAACCTTAACCTAGTCCTAAACCTAACAATGACTTAACCCTAACATGTACTCTAAACCTAAGCATAAACATAGACTTAACCCTAAACCTAATCCTAACCTTAACCCTAACCCTAACACCTAACGCTAACCTGAGCTCAACCCTCGCCCTTAACTTTAAATGCACCCTAACACTAACCCTAAACTGAACCCTAACCCTAAACCTAAGCCTAAGTCTGACCCTAGCATTAACCCAAACACGTAAACCTGACCCTAAATCTACCCTAACCTTAACGCAAACACGTAACGCTAACACTAGTCCTAACCCTCATCCTTAACCTATGTTTCACCCTAAACGTAAGCCTAAGCCTAACCTGAAACTAAACCTAACCCTAAACTATCCCCTCAGTCTAGCCCTAACCCTAAACCTAACCCTAACCCTAACTGTAACCATACCCCTAACCATAACACTCTAAAACATCAGCTAAAGTGTAAACCTAACACTAACCATCACATGAATCGCTAACCCTTTCCCTAACCCTAACCCTATCCCTAATCCTAACCTTAACCCTGACCTAATCCTAACCCTTGCCCTAACCCTAAACTTAACACTAACCTTAACTCTAACTTAACCCTAACCCTAACAATAACTCTAAACCTGACCCTAACCCTAACCCTAAACCCTAACACTAACTCTAACTCTAAACCTAACCCTAACCCTAACCTAGCCCTACCCTTACCGTAAAAAAAAAAAAACCCTTTACCGTAAACCTAGCCTAAACCCTAACCTTACCCCTACCCTAAACCTAACCCTAAACCTAACCCTGACACTAACCTTAAGCATAACTCTAACCTTAACCCTAACCCTGACTATTAACTGAAACTTCACCCTAACCATAAGCCTAACTCTAACTCTAACCCTAACCATGACAATTACCCTAAACCCTCACCTTAAATGTAAACCTAAACCTAACCCTCACCCTAACCCTTAACCGTATCCCCAACCCTAAACCTAATGCTATCTATGCCTCACATTATCCCTAACCCTAACCCGAGATGAACAGTAACCCTAATCTAACGCGAACCCTAACATTAACCCTAAACTTAACCCTTCCCTAACCATAAACCTAACCCTAACACCCTAAACCTAAACTCTAACACTAACTATAATCCAAAACCTAATGCAAACCCTTATCCTAACCCACACCCTTAACCTAAACTTCACACTAACCCTAAACCTAAACCTAATCTGAACATAACCACTAACCCTAACCTCAACCCTAAAGCTAATCTTAGCACTAACATGAACACAAACCCAAAGTCTAGCCCTAACCCTAAAAATAACCCTCACCCGACCCTAAACTTCATCCAAACCCTAACGCTAACCTTAGTCCTAAACCTAACCCAACCCCTAACATTAAATCTAACTCTAACCATAATGCTAGTCCACCTGTAACCCTAAACCTAACCCTTAAAATACCCCTCAACCTAACCCTAAACCTAATCCTAACCCTAGACCTAATCCTAACCCTAACCCAAACTCTAACCTTGACCCTAAATAGAACACTAACTCTACCCCTAAACCTGAAACTAAAGCTAAATCTTACCCTACACCTAACCCTAAACGTAAACCTACCCCTAACTCTATGTCTAACGATAATCGGGACACTTATCCTAAACCCTCACCTTAAATGTAAAACTAACCTTAACACTCACTCTAACCCCTAACGGTATCCCACAACCCTTACCCTAATGCTATCCCTAACCCTAACACTAACCTGAACCCCTAAGCCCCAATGATAACCCTAACCCTAACCCCAAACCTAACCCGTAACACCAAAACCTAACCCTAAACTTAAAGGTAGCTCTCACCCTAATTCTAACTCTAACACTAACCCGAAACCTAATCATAAACCTAACCCTAACCCTAAACCAATCCTAACCATGACCAGAACCACAATGCCTAACCAGAACCCTCACCAATCCCTAACCCTAAACTACACCTCTAACACCTAACACCTTACCGTAACCATAATCCTAACCCTACCCAACCCGAACCCTAAAACTAAACCTCACCCCAACCACAACGCCTAACACAAAACGTAACCCAAACCCTAACTGTAACACTAAACTTAACCCTAACCTTAAATCTAACCCTAACCCTAAAACTAAACATAACCCATAAACTTAACCCTAACACGAAACACAACCTTAACACTAACCTGAAAACTAACCCAAACCTTAGCCATAAGCCTAACCCTAACCATCACCCTAACTTAAACTTCACCCTATCCCTAACCTAAAGCTCACCCTAATTCTAAACCGATCCCTACCCCTAAACCTAACCCTAACCTTAACCTTGGCCCACCTGTAACCCTAAAACTAACCCTTACAATAACTCTGACCCTAACCCTCACCCTAAACCTAATCCTAACCCTGACCATAACCCTAACCTAACCTTAACCCTAACTTTAACCCTAGGATAAACTCAAACCTAACCCTAACCCCGAACAATAACTCTAACCAAAATTTCACCCTATCCATAACCCTAAACCTAACCTAACTTCATTCAAATCCTAACCCTAACCAAAACTAAAGCTAACCCTAAACCTAACGCAAACCCTAACCCTGACCCTAACCTGAACCCTTACCCCTAACCCTAACCCTCACGCTTAACATAAACTTCACCCTAACCCTAGCCCTAAAACTAAACATAATACTAAATCTCCCCAACCCTGACCCTAACCCTAATCCTAACCATATACCTAACCCTAACCTTAAACATAATCCTAACCCTGACCCTAAATCTATCTCTAACCCTAATCCTAACCCTAAAACTTACCCTACACACTCAGCTGAAATGGAAACCGAGCACTAACCCTCACACTAACATCTAAACCTAAACCCTACCCTTAACCTAATCTTATCTCTAACCTTTACCTAGCCCTAAACCTAACCATGACTTAACCGTAACACTTACCCTAACCCTAAAACTAATATTAACCCTAATCCTAATCCTAACCTTAACCCTAACCCCTAACACTAACCCTAAACTCAACCCTCACCCTTAACTTAAACTTCACCCTGACCCTAACCTTAAACTAAACCCTAACCCTAAAGCTAACCCTAACATTAACCCAAACACCAAAACCTAACCCTGACACTAACACTGACCCTAAACCTAACCCTATCCTGATCCTAACCTTAACCCAAACACCTAACTCTAATATTTACCCTAACGTTAATCTTAACTTAACTTTCACCCTATATAAGTATAACCGTAAAATTAAACCTAACCCTAAACTATCCCCTCAGTCTAACCCTAACCCTAAACCTAACCCTAACTCTAACTCTAACCCTGACCCTAACCGTAACACTGTAAAACATCAGCTTAACTGTAAATCTAACACTAACCCTCACACGAACCCTAACCCTTTCCCTAACCTAACACTATCCCTAACCCTAACCCTAACCCTGACCTAAACATAACCCTTACCCTAACCCTAAACTTAACCCTAACCTTAACTCTACCCTAACCCTAACACTAACAATAACTCTAAACCTGACCCGAACCCTAACCTTAAGCCCTAGCACTAACTCTAACTCTACACCTAACCCTAACCCTAACCTAGACGTACCCTTTACCGTAAACCTAGCCTTAACCCTAACCATACCCCTACCCTAACCCTAACCCTAAACCTAACCCTAACACTAATCTTAATCCTAACTCTAACCTTAACCCTAACCCTTACCCTAACCCTCACAATTAACTGAAAATTCACCCTAACTCTAACCCTAACCATAACACTTACCCTAAACCCTCACCTTAACTGTAAACCTAACACTAAACCTCACCCGAACCCCTAACCGAATCCCCAACCCTAAACCTGCCGCTATCCCTAAACTTATCCCTAACCCTAACCCAAACACAAACAGTAACACTAATCTAATACTAACCCTTACATTAACCCTAAACTTAACCCTACCCTAACCATAAACCTAACCCTAACACCCTAAACATAAACTCTAACACTAAGTATAATCCTCACCGTAATCCTAACCCTTACCTTGACCCTCACCCTGAACCTAAATATCACTCTAACCCTGAACCTAAACCTAACACTAACCCTAAAAGTAACTCCTAACACTAACCCGAACCCTAAAACTAACCTTAACACTAACCTGAACACAAAATCAAACTTCAGCCCTAATCATAAGAATAACCCTCACCCCGTCCTAAGGTTCATCCAACACTAACCCTAACCTTAACCCTAAAGCTAAACCTAACCCAAACCCTAACCTTAAACCAAACTCTAACCATAACACTACTCCACCTGTAACCCTAAAACTAAGCCTTACATTAGCCCTGAACCTAACCCTAGACGTAACCCTAATCCTAACCTTAGACGTAATCCTAACCCTAACTCTAACTGTAAGCTTGATCCTAAATAGAACACTAACTCTAATTCTAAACCTGAACCTAAACCGAAATCTTACCCTACACCTAACCCTAACCCTAACTCTAACCCTAAAAATAACACTTACCCTACACCCTCACCTTAACTGTAAAACTAACCGTAACCCTCACCCTAACCCCTAACCGTATCCCCCAACACTAACCCTAATGCTATTCCTAACCCTAACACTAACCTGAACCCCTAAGCCCTAACGATAACCCTAACCCCTAACCCAAACCCTAACCCCTAACACCAAAGCCTAACCCAAACCTTAACCCTAAGTCTCACCCTAACTCTAACTCTAACTCTAACACTAACCCGAAACCTAATCATAAACCTAACCCTAACCCTAAACCAAACCTAACCATGACCAGAACCACAATGACTAACCGGAACCCTCGCCCAAACCCTAACCCTAAACTAAAACTCTAACCCTTAACACCTTACCATAACCATAATCCTAACCCTACCCAACCCGAACCCTAAACCTAACCCTCACCCAAACGACAAAGCCTAACACAAACCGTGACCTTAATCCTAACCGTAACACTAAACTTAACCCTAACCTAAAATCTAACCCTAACCCTAAAACTAAAAAGAACCCGTAAACTTAACCCTAACCCTAAACATAACCTTAACACTAACCTGAAACCAAACCAAAACCTTAGCCATAACCCTAACACTAACCCTCAGCCTATCTTAAACTTCACCCTATCCCTAAGCTAAAGCTCACCCTAACTTTAACCCTAACCCTACCCCTAAATCAAACCCTAAACTTAACCTTGGCCCACCTGTAGTACCCTAAACCTAACCCTTACAATAACTCTGACCCTAACCCTCACCCTTACCCTAACCCTAACTGTAACCCTCACCCTTAACCTAAATTTCACACTAACCCTAAATCTAAACATAACCCTACCCCCAAACATAACCCCTAACCCTAATCCAAACCCTAAACCTAACCTTAACACTAACCTGAACACGAACCCAAACTCTAGCCCTAACCTTAAAAATAACACTCACCATATCGTAAACTTCATCCAAACCCTAACCCTAACCCTAAATCTAAACCTAACCCAAACCCTAAACTTAAACCTAACTCTAATCATAACGCTAGTCCACCTGTAACCCTAAACCTAACCCTTACAATAGCCCTGAACCTAACAATAACCCTTACCCAAAACCCTAACCCAAATCCTAACACGAAGCCTAACCCGAAGCCTAACGTGAACCCTAACCCAAGCCCTAAACCCAAACCATATCACTAGCCCTAGCCCTAGGCCCTAGCCCAAGTCCTAGCCCTAGCCCTAGCCCTAACCCTAACACGAACTCGAACCCTAAAACCTAACCCTAAACATTAACCCTAACCCTGAATGCTAACCCTAACACTAACCGCTAAACCTAAACCCAAACCCTAAACCCTAACCCTAACCCTAAACCCTAACACTAACCATAAACCCTAACCCTAAGCCTAACCCAAAACCCTAACCCGAACCATAAACTCTAGCCCTAAAACTGTAGACCTAGACCTAGCCCAAACACCAAGCCCTAGCCCTAGCCCTAACCCTAACCCTAAACTCTAACCTCTAAAACTAACCCTAGCCCTAACCCTAAACCCTAAATCCTAACCCTAAACCCAAACCCTAAACCTAACCCTGACCCTAACCCCTAACCCTGACCCAGACCCTGACCTTAAACCGTGACAATGACCCTAAACCCTGACCATGACCCTAACCCTGACCATGACCCTAACCCTGACCCTAAACTCTGACCCTGACACTAAACACTGACTCTGACCCTGACCCTAAACTCTATCACTAAATACTAAACCCTAACCCCTAGCCCTAACACATAGCCCTAACCTTACCCCAACCCTAATCCTAAACCCTAAACACTAACCATAAAACAAACCCTAAACCTAACCCTGACCCTAACCCCTAACCCTGACCCTGACCCTAAACCCTGACCATAAACCCTGACCCTGACACTAAAAACTGACCCTGACCCTAAACTCGAACACTAAACCCTAAAACCTAACCTTAACCCCTAAACCCAATCCCTAACCATAACCCTAACACTAAACTAAACCCTAAACTCTAACCTGTGTAGGGAGTGCGGAGGTGGGAGGGACTAGGCTGGGTGCTGTGAAGGGAGTCAGGAGGTGGGAGAGACCATGCAGGGCCCTGTATAGAGAGTGAGAGACCAGGCAGGGCACTGTATAGGGAGTAAGATGGTGGGACAAAAGAGACAGAAACCTGTGTAGGGAGTGAAGAGCTGAGAGACCAGACAGAGACCTTTGTAGGGATTGAGGAGATGGGTGAGACCAGGTAGGGCCCTGTGTAGGGAGTGAGGAGGTGGGTGAGACCAGGCAGGGACCTGCGGAGGGAGTGAGGAGGACGGAGATACCAGGCAGGGCCCTGAGTAGGGAGAGAGGAGATGGAAGAGACCAGGCAGGGACAGGTGTAGGAAGTGAGGAGGTGGGAGGGACCAGGAAGGGCCCTGTGTAAGGAGTGAGGATGTGGAAGAGAACAGGCAGAGAACTGTGTAGGGAGTAAGGAGGTGGGACAGACCAGGCAGAGACCTTTACAGGGATGGAGGAGGTGGGAGAGAAAAGGCAGGGCCCTGAGTAGGGAGTGAGGAGCTGGGAGCAACCAGGCACGGCCATGTCTAGGGAGTGAGGAGGTGGGAGAGGCCAGGCAGGGACCTGTGTAGGGAGTTAGGCCTTAGGAGAGACCAGGGAGAGACCTGCATAGGGAGTGAGGAGGTGAGAGAGACCAGGTAGGATGCTGTGTAAAGAGTGAAGATGTAGGAGAGACCAGGCAGGGCCCTGTGTAAGGAGTGATGAGGTGGGAGAGACGAAGCAGGGACCTGTGTAGGGAGTGAGGAAGTGGGAGAGGCCAGGCAGAGACCTGTGTAGGGAGTGAGGAGGTGGGAGAGAATAGGCAGAAACCTGTGTAGGGAGTGAGAAGATGGTAGACAGCAGGCAGGGCCCTGTGTAGGGAGTGAAGAGGTGGGAGAACCATTCAGAGACCTGCATAGGGAGTGAGGAGATGGGAGAGACCAGGAAGGGCCCTCTGTAGGGAGTGAGTTGGCCAGAGATCAGGCATGTCCCTGTATGGAGTAAGGATATGGGAGAGACCAGGCAGGGCCCTGTGCAGGGAGTTAGGAGGTGGGAGAGAACAGGCAGAGAAGAGTGTAGGGAGTGAGGAGGTGGGACAGACCAGGCAGGGCTCTGTGCATAGAGAAGATGGGAGACACCAGACAGGGCCCTGTGTAGGGAGTGAAGAAGAGGGAGACCCAGGCAGAGTCCTGCTTAGGGAGTGAGGAGATGGGAGAGACCAGGCAGAGCCAAGTATAGGGAGTGAGGATATGGGAGAGACCAGGCAGGCCCTGTGTAAGGAGTGATGAGGTGGGAGAGACCAAGCAGGACCCTGTGCAGGGTGTGAGGGAGAGGGAGCATCCAGGCAGGGCCCTGTGTAGGGAGTGAGGTGTTGGGAGAGTCCACACAGGTCCTGAGTAGGGAGTGAGAATGTGCGAGAGATCAGGCAGGGCCCTGTGTAGGGAGTGAGGAGGTGGGAGAGAACAGACAGAGACATATGTAAAGAGTAAGCAGAAGGGAGACACCAGGCAGGGTCCTCTGTAGGGAGTGAGGAGGAGGGACAGACCAGGCAGGGCCCTGTGTAGGGAGCGAGGAGGTGGGAGAATCCAGGCAGACACCTGTGTAGGGAGTGAGGATCTGGGAGAGACCTGTGTATGGAGTGAGGAGGTTGGAGAGAACAGGCAGGGCCCTGTGTAGGCAGTAAGGAGGTGAGAGAGGCCAGTCAGGGCCCTGTATAAGGATTGAAGAGGTGGCAGATGAGACAGGGCCCTGTTTAGGGAGTGAGGAGGTGGGAGAGGAGGCAGGGCCCTGTATAGGGATTGAGGATATGGGAGATAAAAGACAGAGCCCTGTGTAGGGAGTGAGGAGATGGGAGAGAACAGGCAGGGACCTGTGGAGGGAGTAAGGAGGTGGAGAGACCAGGCAGTGGCTTGTTTAGGGAGTGAGCAGGTGTGAGAGAATATCAGGGCCCTGTGTAGGGAGTGAGGAGGAGGGAGAAAACAGGCTAACACCTGTGTATGTAGTAAGGAGGTGGGAAAGACCACCCAGAGACCTGTGTAGGGATTGAGGAATGGGAGAGAACAGGCAGAGAACTGTGTAGGGAGTGAGGAGGTAGGAGAGACCAGGCAGGGCCCTGTGTAGGGAGCGAAGAGGTGGAGAACCAGGCAGACTCCTGCATAGGGAGTGAGAAGGTGGGATTGACTAGGCAGGACCCTGGGTAGGGTGTGAGGAGGTGGGAGATGCCAGGCAGGGCCCTTTGTAGGGAGTGAGGTGTTGGGAGAGACCAGGCAGGGCCCTGTGTAGGGCCTGAGGAGGTTAGAAATACCAGGCAGGGCCCTGAGTAGGGAGTGAGGAAGTGAGAGACACCAGGTAGAATGCTGTGTAAAGAGTGAGGTGGTAGGAGAGACTAGGCAGGGCCCTGTGTAGGGAGTAAGGAGGTGGAGAGAACAGGCAGGGTCCTGTTTAGGGAGTGAGGAGGTGGGAGAGATCATCAGGGCCCTGTAAAGGGAGTGAGGAGGTGGGAGAGACCACCCAGATACCTGTGTAGGAACTGAGGAGGTGGGAGAGACCAGGCAGAGAGCCCTGTGTAGGGAGTGAGGATGTGGGAGAGACCAGGCAGGGCCCTGTGTAGGGCCTGAGGAGGTTAGAAATAGCAGGCAGGGCCCTGAGTAGGGAGTGAGGAAGTGGGAGAGAAGAGCCAGGGCCCTGTCTAGGGATTGAAGAGGTGGGAGAGAACAGGCAGAGACCCTTGTAGGGAATGAGGAGGTGGGAAAAACCATGCAGAGACCTGTGTAGGGATGGAGAAGGTGGGAAGGACCAGTTAGGGCCCTGTGTGTGTAGTCAGGATGTGAGAGAGAGGAGGCAGGGCCCTGAGTGCATTGAGGATGTGGGAGGGACCAGGCAGGGCTCTGTCTAGGGAGTGACGAGGTGGGAGAGGCCAGGCAGGGACCTGTGTAGGGAGTGAGGAAGTGAGAGACACCAGGTAGAATGCTGTGTAAAGAGTGAGGTGGTAGGAGAGACTAGGCAGGGCCCTGTGTAGGGAGTAAGGAGGTGGAGAGAACAGGCAGGGTCCTGTTTAGGGAGTGAGGAGGTGGGAGAGATCATCAGGGCCCTGTAAAGGGAGTGAGGAGGTGGGAGAGACCACCCAGATACCTGTGTAGGGACTGAGGAGGTGGGAGAGAAAAGACAGAGCCCTGTGTAGGGAGTGAGGAGGTGGGAGATACCAGGCAGGGCCCTGTGTAGGGAGTGAGGAGGTGGCAGAGACCAGGCAGGGCCCTGTCTAGGGAGTGAGGAGTTGGAAGAGACCAGGCAGAGACCTGTGTACTGAGTCAGGAGGTGGGAAAGAACAGGCAGGACTGTGTTTAGCAAGTGAGGGGGTGAGAGAGAATAGGCAGAAACTTGTGTAGGGAGTGAGAAGATGGAAGACAGCAGGCAGAGCCCTGTGTAGGGAGTGAAGAGGTGGGAGAAACATTCAGAGACCTGAATAGGGAGTGAGGAGTTGGGAGAGACCAGGCAGGGCTCTGTGCAGGGAGTGAGGAGGCCAGAGATCAGGCAAGTCCCTTTGTATGGAGTAAGGATGTGGGAGAGACCAGGCAGGGCCCTGTGCAGGGAGTGAGGAGGTAGGAGAGATCAGGCAGGGACTGGTGTAGGGAGTGAGGAGGTGGGAGAGACCAGGCAGGGCCCTGTGTAGGAAGTGAGGAAGTGGGAAAGAACAGGCAGAAACCTGTGTATGGAGTGAGAAGATGGGAGACACTAGCCAGGGTCCTGTGTAGGGAGTGAAGAGGTGGGAGAACAAGGCAGAGTCCTGCGTAGAGAGTGAGGAGGTGGGAGAGGACAGGCAGAGCCCTGCTGAGGGAGTGAGGGTGTGGGAGAGACAAAGCAGGGCTCTTTGTAAGGAGTGATGAGGTGGGAGAGACTAGGCAGGACCCTGCTAGGGGTTATTGATATTGTAAGGGTTAGGTTTAGGGTTAGGGTAGGGGTAAGGTTAGGGTTAAGGCTAGCTTTACTGTAAAGGGTGGGGCCAGGTTAGGGTTAGGGTTAGGTTTAGAGTTAGAGTTAGATCTAGGGTTTAGGGTTAGGGTTAGGGTCAGGTTTAGAGTTATTGTTAGGTTTAGGGTTAGGGTTACAGTAGAGTTAAGGTTAGGGTTAAGTTTAGGGTTAGGGTAAGGATTAAGTTTAGGTCAGGGTTAGGGTTAGGATGAGTGATAGGGTTAGGGTTAGGGAAAGGGTTAGGGGTTCGTGTGAGGGTTAGTGTTACATTTACATTTAAGCTGATGTTTTAGGGTGTTACTGCCAGGGTTAGGGTTAGGGTTAGAGTTAGGGTTAGGGTTAGGTTTAGGGTTAGGGCGAGAGTTAGGGGATAGTTTAGGGTTAGGTGTAATTTTAGGGTTAGGGTTAGGCTTAGGTTTAGGGTGAAGTTTAGGTTAAGGATGAGGGTTAGGATTAGGCTTTGGTGTTTAGATTAAGGTTAGGGTTACGTTTCGGGTTAGGCTTAGTGTTAGGTTTAGTGTTAAGTGTTTGGGTTAATGTTAGGGTCAGGTTTAAGGTTAGGTTTAGGGTTAGGGTTAGTGTTTGGTTTAGGGTTAGGGTTAGGGTGAAGTTTAAGTTAAGGGTGAGTGTTGAGCTTAGGGTTAGTGTTAGGGGTTAGGGTTAGGGTTAAGGTTAGGATTAAGTTTAGGGTTAGGGTTAGGTTTAGAGTTAAGGTGTTAGGGTTAAGTCATAGTTAGGTTTAGGACTAGTTTTTAGTTAGAGATAGGGTTGGGTTCAGGGTTGGGGTTAGGTTTAGATGTTAGGGTGAGGGATAGTGCTAGGTTTCCATTCAAACTGAGTGTGTAGGGTAAGTTTTAGGGTTAGAGTTAGAGTCAGGGTTAGGTTTAAGTTTAGTGTTAGGATTATGTTTCTGGTTAGGGTCAGGGTTGGGGAGATTTAGTGTTTGGGGTTACAGTGAATTTATGTTGTGCGAGAGGGTTAGGGTTAGGGGTTTGGGTTCAGGTTAGAGTCAGGGTTAGGGTTAGGTTTAGGGTTAGGTTTAGTGTTAGTGTTAGTTTTGCTTAGGGTTAGGGTTTGAATGAAGTTAGGGTAGGGTTAGCATTATGCTTAGGGTGAAATTTTGGTTAAGGGTGAGGGTTCGGCTTAGGTTTAGGGTTAGAGTTAGGGTCAGTGGTTAGGGTTAGGTTTAGGGTTAAGGTTAGGTTTAGGCTAAGGATTAGGGTTAGAGTTACGGTTAAGGGTTACTGTTTCAGTTAGGTTTAGGTTAGGCTTATAATTAGGGTTAAGTTTAGGGTTAGGGTAAGAGTTAGAGTTACATTTACAGTTAAGATGAGGGTTTTGGGTAAGTGTTACAGTTAAGATTAGGGTTAGGGCTAGGGTTAGGGTTAGAGTTAGGGTTAAGGGTTAGGGTTAGGTTTAAGATTATGGTAGGCTTAAAGATAGGGTTAAGGTTAGGTTAGGGTTAGGGTCAGGGTTAGGATTAGAATTAGGTTTAGGGTGAGGATTAGGGTCAGAGTTATTGTAAGGGTTAGGTTTCGGGTTACAGGTGGGCCAAGGTTAAGGTGAGGGTTAGGTTTAGGGGTAGGGTTAGGGTTAAAGTTAGGGCGAGTTTTAGGTTAGGGATAGGGTGAAGTTTAAGACAGGGTGAGGGTTAGGGTTATGGCTAAGGTTTGGGCTTGTTTTCAGGTTAGTGTTAAGGTTATGTTCAGGGTTAGGGTTAAGTTCATGGGTTGTGTTTAGTTTTAGGGTTAGGGTTAGATTTAACGTTAGGGTTAAGTTTAGTGTTACGGTTAGGGCAAGGGTTATGGTTGTGTTAGGCGTTGTGGTTGGGGTGAGGGTTAGGTTTAGGGTTAGGGTTGGGTAAGGTTTGGATTATGGTTATGGTAAGGTGTTAGAGTTAGAGGTGTAGTTTAGGGTTAGGTTTTGGGTGAGGGTTCCGGTTAGACCTTGTGGTTCTGGTCATGGTTAGGTTTGGTTTAGGGTTAGGGTTAGGTTCATGATTAGGTTTCGGGTTAGTGTGAGAGTTAGGGTTAAGGCTTTTGCTAGGCTTTTGCTTTGGTGTTAGGGTTTGGGTTAGGGTTAGGTTTAGGGTTATCGTTAGGGCTCAGGGGTTTCAGGTTAGTGTTAGGGTTAGGGATAGCATTAGGGTTAGGGTTGTGGGATACGGTTAGGGGTTAGGGTGAGGGTTACAGTTAGTTTTACAGTTAAGGTGAGGGTTTAGGGTAGGTGTTATGATTAGGGTTAGAGTTAGAGTTAGGGTTAGGTTTAGGGTTAGGGTTAGTGTTAGGTGTAGGGTAAGATTTAGGTTTAGGTCCAAGTTGAGGGTTAGACTTAGTGTTCTATTTAGGGTCAAGGTTAGAGTTAGGGTTAGGGTTAGGATTAGGTCTAGGTTTAGGATTAGGATTAAGTTTAGGGTTAGGTTCAGGGCTATTGTAAGTGTTTGGTTTAGGGTTACAGATGGACTAGCGTTACTGTTAGAGTTAGGTTTAAGGTTACGGTTTGGGTTAGCTTTAGGCTTAGGGTTAAGGTTATGGTTAGTGTTTGGATGAAGTTCAGGATAGGGTGAGGGTTATTTTTATGGTGAGGGCTAGGGTTTGGGTTTGTGTCAGGTTAGTGTTAAGGATAGGTTTAGGGTTCGGTTAGGGTTAGGTGTTACGTCTAGGGTCAGCGTTAGGTTAGGTTTAGGGTTAGTGTGAAGTTTAGGTTAAGGGTGAGGGTTATGATAAGGGTTAGGATTATAGATGGTGTTAGACGTTAGGTTTAGGGTGTTAGGGTTAGGTTTATGGTTAGGGTAGGTTTAAGTTTAGGTTTAATATTAGGGTTAGGGTTAGATTTGGGTTACTGTTCGTATTAGGGTTAGGGTTAGGGATAAGTTTGGGGATAGCGTTAGGTTTAAGGTTGGGGATGCGGTTAAGGATTAGGGTGAGGGTTAGGGTTAGGTTTACAGTTAAGGCGAGGGTTTAGGGTAATTGTTATGGTTAGGGTTAGAGTTAGAGTTAGGCTTAGGGTTAAGGTGAAGTTTCAGTTAATAGTCAGGGTTAGGCTTAAGGTTAGAGTAGGGTTAAGGTTAGTGTTTGGGTTAGGTATAGAGTTAGGGTTTGGGTAGGGGTAAGGTTAGGCTTAAGGCTAGGTTTACGGTAAAGGGTAGGGCTAGCTTAGGGTTAGATTTAGAATTAGAGTTAGTGCTAAGGTTTAGGATTATGGTTATGGTCAGGTTTAGAGTTATTGTTAGGGTTAGGGTAGAGTTAAGGTTAGGGTTAATTTAGGGTTAGAGAAAGGTTTAGGTTTAGGTCTGGGTTAGGTGTAGGATGCGGGGTAGGGTTAGGGTTAGGGGTTCATGGGAGGGTTAGTGTTAAGTTTACATTAAGCTGATGTTTTAGGGTGTTACTGTTAGGGCTAGGGTTAGCATTAGGTTTAGGGTCAGGGCTAGAGTTAGGGGATAGTTAAGGGTTAGCTTTAGTTTCAGGGTTAGGGTTAGCCTTAGGTTTAGGGTGAAGTTTAGGTTAAGGATGAGGGTTAGGGTTAGGGTTAGGTATTTGGGTTCAGGTTAGGGTTAGGTTTAGGATTAGGATTAGGGTTAGGGTTAGGTGGTTGGGTTAATGTTAGGGTCAGGTTTAGGGTTCGGTTTAGGGTTAGGGCTACGGCTGGGGTAAAGTTTAAGGGTGAGGGTTGAGCTTAGGGTTAGCGTTAGGGGTTAGGGTTAGAGCTTAGGTTAGGATTAAGTTTAGGGTTAAGGTTAGGTTTAGATTTAGGGTTAGAGTTAGTGTTAGGGTTAAGTCATGTTTAGGTTTAGGGCTAGGTGAAGGTTATAGATAGGGTTAGGTTAAGGGTTGAGGTTAGGTTTAGATGGTAAGATGAGGGTTAGTGCTAGGTTTCCATTTAAGCTGAGTGTGTAGGGTAAGTTTTAGGGTTAGGATTAGGGTTAGAGTTAGAGTTAGGGTCAGGGTTAGTTTTGAGTTTAGAGTTAGGGTTACGTTTATGGTATGGTCAGGGTTAGGGGAGATTTAGTGTTACGTTTAGTTTTAGGGTTAGGGTTACAGAGAAGTTTATGTTAAGCAAGAGGGTTCGGGTTAGGGGTTTGGGTTCAGGTCAGAGTCAGGGTTAGGGTTAGGTTTAGGGTTAGGGTTACGTGTAGTGTTAGTGTTAGTTTTGCTTAGGGTTCGGGTTTGAATGAAGTTAGGGTACGCTTAGCGTTATGCTTAGGGTGAAATTCTGGTTAATGGTGAGGGTTCGGCTTAGGGTTAGGGTTAGAGTTAGGGTCAGTGGTTAGGGTTAGGTTTAGGGTTAAGGTTAGTTTTAGGCTAAGGATTAGGATTAGAGTTAGGGTTAAGGGTTACTGTTTCAGTTAGGTTTAGGTTAAGGTTATAATTAGGGTTAAGTTTAGGGTTAGGGTAAGAGTTAGAGTTACATTTACAGTTAAGGTGAGGGTTTTGGGTAAGTGTTACGGTTAAGGTTAGGGTTAGGGCTAGGGTTAGGGTTAGAGTTAGGGTTAAGGGTTAGGGTTAGGTTTAAGATTATGGTAGGCTTAAAGATAGGGTTAAGGTTAGGTTAGGGTTAGGGTCAGGGTTAGAATTAGAATTAGGTTTAGGGTGAGGATTAGGGTCAGAGTTATTGTAAGGGTTAGGTTTCGGGTTACAGGTGGGCCAAGGTTAAGGTGAGGGTTAGGTTTATGGGTAGGGTTAGGGTTAAAGTCAGGGTGAGTTTTAGGTTAGGGATAGTGTGAAGTTTAAGATAGGGTGAGGGTTAGGGTTATGGCTAAGGTTTGGGCTTGTTTTCAGGTTAGTGTTAAGGTTATGTTTAGGGTTAGGGTTACGTTCAGGGGTTGTGTTCAGTTTTAGGGTTAGGGTTAGATTTAAGGTTAGGGTTAAGTTTAGTGTTACGTTTAGGGTTAGGGTCATGATTGTCTTAGGCTTTGTGGTTGGGGTGAGGGTTAGTTTTAAGGTTAGGGTTGGGTAGGGTTAGGATTATCCTTATGATAAGGCGTTAGGGGTTAGAGGTGTAGTTTAGGGTTAGGGTTTGGGTGAGGGTTCCAGTTAGGCCTTGTGGTTCTGGTCATGGTTAGGTTTGGTTTAGGGTAAGGGTTAGGTTCATGATTCGGTTTCGGGTTAGTGTTAGAGTTAGGGTTAAGGTTTTTGCTAGGCTTTGGCGTTAGCGTTAGGGTTTGTGTTAGGGTTAGGTTTATCATTAGGGCTCAGGGGTTTCAGGTTAATGTTAGGGTTAGGGTTAGGGATAGCATTAGGGTTAGGGTTTTGGGATACGGTTAGGATTTAGGGTGAGGGTTACGGTTAGTTTTACAGTTAAGGTGAGGGTTTAGGGTAATTGTTATGATTAGGGTTACAGTCAGAAATAGGGTTTGGTTTAGGATTAGGGTTAGGTGTAGGGTAAGAATTAGGTTTAGGTCCATGTTGAGGGTTAGACTTAGTGTTCTATTTAGGGTAAAGGTTAGGGGTAGGGTTAGGATTAGGTCTAGGGTTCGGATTAGGATTATTTTAGGGTTAGGTTCAGGGCTATTGTAAGTGTTCAGTTTAGGGTTACAGATGGACTAGCGTTATTCTTAGAGTTAGATTTAAGGTTAGGGTTTGGGTTAGGTCTAGGTTTAGGGTTAAGGTTATGGTTAGTGTTTGGATGAAGTTCAGGATAGGGTGAGGGTTATTTTTATGGTGAGGGCTAGGGTTTGGGTTTGTGTTCAGGTTAGTGTTAAGGATAGGTTTAGGGTTCGGTTAGGGTTAGGTGTTATGTCTAGGGTCAGCGTTAGGTTAGGTTTAGGGTTAGTGTGTAGTTTAGGTTAAGGGTGAGGGTTATGATAAGGGTTAGGATTATAGATGGTGTTAGATGTTAGGTTTAGGGTGTTAGGGTTGGGTTTATGGTTAGGGTAGGTTTAAGTTTAGGTTTAATATTAGGGTTAGGGTTAGATTTGGGTTACTGTTCGTATTAGGGTTAGGGTTAGGGATAAGTTTGGGGATAGCGTTAGGTTTAGGGTTGGGGATTCGGTTAAGGATTAGGGTGAGGGTTAGGGTTAGGTTTACGGTTAAGGTGAGGG
This sequence comes from Elephas maximus indicus, assembly GCF_024166365.1. NCBI lineage: Eukaryota > Metazoa > Chordata > Mammalia > Proboscidea > Elephantidae > Elephas > Elephas maximus. The sequence goes on from NC_064825.1 coordinate 1,870,507, forward strand.
TTTAGGGTAATTGTTATGGTTAGGGCTCGAGTTAGAGTTAGGCTTAGGGTTAGGGTGATGTTTCAGTTAATAGTCACGTTAGAGTTAAAGTTAGAGTAGGGTCAAGTTAGTGTTCGGGTTAGGTATAGAGTTAGGGTTCGGGTAGGGGTAAGGTTACGGTTAAGGGTAGCTTTAGGGTAAAGGGCAGGGCTAGGTTAGTGTTAGGTTTAGAGTTAGAGTTAGTGCTAGGGTTTGGGGTAATGCTTATGGTAAGGTTTAAAGTTATTGTTAGGGTTTGTTAGGTGGTTAGGGTTGTGTTTGTTACGGGGTTATGGTTGTATTTTTAGGGGTTTAGAGTTGTGTTTGTTAGGGGCTTAGGGTTGTTTATTAGGGGGTTAGGGTTGTTTTTGTGAGGGGTTAGTGTTGTTTGTTGTTAGAGGGTTAGGGTTGTTTGTTGTTAGGCAGTTAGCGTTGTTTGTTCTTAGGTGGTTAGTGTTGTTTGTTGTTAGGGGGATAGGGTTTGTTGTTAGGGGTTAGTGTTGTTTGTTTTTAGGCGTTAGGGTTGTTTGTTGTTAGGGGTTAGGGTTGTTTGTTGTTAGGGGGTTATTGTTGTTTCGTGTTAGGGGGTTATTGTTGTTTCGTGTTAGGGGGTTATTGTTGTTTGTTGTTGGGGGTTAGTGTTGTTTGTTGTTCGGGGGTTAGGTTTGTTTGTTGTTAGGGGGTTAGTTTTGTTTGTTGTTAGGGAGTTAGTGTTGTTTGTTGTTAGGGGGTTAGTGTTGTTTGCTGTTAGGCGTTAGGTTTGTTTGTTGTTAGGTGGTTAGTGTTGTTTGTAATTAGGGTGTTCGGGTTGTTTGTTGTTTGTTGGTTAGTGTTGTTTGTTGTGATTACTGTTGTTTGTTGTTAGGGTTTAGGGTTGTTTCTTGTTAGGGAGTCAGTGTTGTTTGTTGTTACGGTGTAAGGGTTGTTTGTTGTTAGTGAGTTTGGGTTCTTTGTTGTTAGGGGGTTAGGGTTGTTTGTTGTTACGGGGTTAGGGTTGTTGTTAGGGGGTTAGTGTTGTTTGGACATAGGGGGTTAGTGTTTGTTTTTAGGGGGTTCGGGTTGTTTCTTGTTTGGGTGTTCGTGTTGTTTTTTGTTAGGGGGTTAGGGTTGTTTGTTCTAAGGGGATTAGTGTTGTTTGTTGTTTGGGGGTTAGGGTTGTTTGTTGTTGGGAGTTATTGTTGTTTGTTCTTAGGGGGTTAGTGTATGTTTTTAGGGGTTTAGGGTTTGTGGTTAGGGGGTTAGTGTTGTTTGTTGTTAGGGGGTTAGGGTTGTTTGTCGTTCGGGGGTTAGGGTTGTTTATTGTTAGGGTGTTAGGGTTGTTTCTTGTTAGGGGGTGAGTGTTGTGTCTTTTTATGGCGTTAGTGTTGTTTGTTGTTGGGAGTTAGTGTTGTTTGTTGTTAGTGGGTTCGTGTTGTTTGTTGTTAGGGGGTTAGGGTTGTTTCCTGTTGGGGGTTTGTGTTGTTTGTTGTTAGGGGGTTAGGGTTGTTTGTTGTTAGGGCGTTAGTGTTGTTTGTTGTTAGCTGGTTAGGCTTGTTTGTTGTTGGGGGTTAGTGTTGTTTGTTGTTAGGGGGATACGGTTTTTTTTTGTTAGGGTGTTAGGGTTGTTTGTTGTTAGGGAGTTAGTTTTGTCTGCTGTTAGGGGGTTAGGGTTGTTTGCTGTTAGGGGGTTAGTGTAGTTTGTTGTTAGGGGGTTAGGTTTGTTTGTTGTTCAGGGGAGAGTATTGTTTGTTGTTAGAGATAGGGTTGTTTCTTGTTAGGAGGTTAGTTTTGTTTTTTGGTAGGGGGTTAGTGTTGTTTGTTGTTAGGGGTTAGTGTTGTTTGTTTTTAGGGGTTTAGGGTTGTTTGTTTTTAGGCGGTTAGGGTTGTTTGTTGTTGGGGGTTAGGGTTGTTTGTTGTTAGGTGGATAGTGTTGTTGTTAGGGGGTTAGTGTTGTTTTTTGTTAGGGGGTTAGGGTTGTTTGTTGTTAGAGGGTTAGGGTTGTTTGTTGCTAGGCGGTTAGCGTTGTTTGTTGTTAGGGGGCTAGGGTTGTTTGTTGTTAGGGGGATAAGGTTGTTGTTAGGGGTTAGTGTTGTTTGTTGTTAGGCGTTAGGATTGTTTGTTGTTAGGGGGTTAGGGTTGTTTCTTGTTAGGGGGTTAGGGTTGTTTCTTGTTGGGGGTTAGTGTTGTTTCTTCTTAAGGGGTTAGTGTTGTTTGTTGTTGGGGGTTAGGGTTTTTTCTGGTTAGGGGGTTAGTGTTGTTCACTGTTAGGGGATTAGTGTTGTTTGTTTTTGGGGGTAAGGGTTGTTTGCTGTTAGGGGGTTAGTGTTGTTTGTTGTTAGGGGGTTAGGTTTGTTTGTTTTTCGGGGGATAGTATTGTTTGTTGTTAGGGCTATACGGTTGTTTCTTGTTAGGGGTTAGTTTTGTTTGTTGTTAGGGTGTTAGTGTTTTTTTTTACGGGTTCAGTGTTCTTTATTTTTAGGCGGTTAGGGTTATTTGTTGTTAGCGGTTTAGGGTTGTTTGTTGTTAGCTGGATAGTGTTGTTTGTTGTTAGGGGGTTAGTGTTGTTTGCTGTTAGGGGGTTAGTGTTGTTTTTTGTTAGGGGGTTAGGGTTGTTTGTTGTTAGAGGGTTAGAGTTGATTGTTGTTGGGCAGTTAGCGTTGTTTGTTGTTAGGTGGTTAGGGTTGTTTGTTGTTAGGGGGATAGGGTTGTTTGTTTTTATGGGTTAGTGTTGTTTGTTGTTAGGCGTTAGGGTTGTTTGTTGTTAGGGGGTTAGTGTTGTTTGTTTTTAGGGAGTTAGGGTTGTTTCTTGTTAAGGGGTGAGTGTTGTTTGTTGTTAGGGGGTTAGTGTTGTTTGTTCTTAGAGGGTTAGTATGTTTGTTGTTGGGGGTTAGTGTTTTTGTTTTTAGGGGGTTAGGGTTGTTTTTTGTTTGGGGGTTCGTGTTGTTTGTTGTTAGGGGGTTAGGGTTGTTGTTAGGGGATTAGTGTTGTTTGTTGCTAGGGGGTTAGTGTTGTTTGTTCTTGGGGGTTTGTATTGTTAGTTGTCAGGGGGTTAGTGTTGTTTGTTCTTAGGGGGTTAGGGTTGTTTGTTGTTAGGGGTTAGGGTTGTTTCTTGGTAGGGGGTTAGTGTTGTTTGTTGTTAAGGGGTTAGTGTTGTTTGTTGTTAGGGGTTTACTGTTGTTTGTTTTTACGGTCTTAGGGTTGTTTGTTGTTAGGGGGTTAGTTTTGTTTGTTGATTGGGGGTTAGGGTTGTTTGTTGTTAGGGGGTGGGTGTTGTTTGTTCTTAGGGGGTTACTGTTGTTTGATGTCAGGGGATTAGGGTTGTTCGTTGTTAGGGGGTTAGTGTTGTTTCTTGTTAGGGGGTGAGTGTGGTTTCTCTTTAGGGGGTTTGTGTTGTTTGTTGTTAGAGGGTTAGTGTTGTTTGTTGTTGGGGGTTTAGGGTTTTTTGTTGTTAGGGGGTTAGGGTTGTTTCTTGTTGGTGGGTTAGGGTTGTTTGTTGTTAGGGGTTTAGGGTTGTTTGTTGTTAGCGGGTTAGTGTTGTTTCGTCTGAGGGGGTTAGTGTTGTTTGTTTTTAGGGGGTTCGGGTTGTTTCTTGTTTGGGTGTTCGTGTTGTTTTTTGTTTGGGGGTTAGGGTTGTTTGTTGTAGGGGGATTAGTGTTGTTTGTTGTTAGGGGGTTAGGGTTGTTTGTTGTTGGGAGTTATTGTTGTTTGTTGTTAGGGGGTTAGTCTTTTTTGTTTTTAGGGGTTTAGGGTTGTTTGTTGTTAGGGGGTTAGTGTTGTTTGTTGTTAGGGGGTTAGGGTTGTTTGTTGTTAGGTGGATAGTGTTGTTGTTAGGGGGTTAGTGTTGTTTTTGTTAGGGGGTTAGGGTTGTTTGTTGTTAGAGGGTTAGGGTTGTTTGTTGCTAGGCGGTTAGCGTTGTTTGTTGTTAGGGGGCTAGGGTTGTTTGTTGTAGGGGGATTAGTGTTTTTTGCTGTTAGGGGGTTAGGGTTGTTTGTTGTTGGGAGTTATTGTTGTTTGTTGTTAGGGGGTTAGTCTTTTTTGTTTTTAGGGGTTTAGGGTTGTTTGTTTTTAGGCGGTTAGGGGTGTTTGTTGTTGGGGGTTAGTGTTGTTTGTTGTTAGGGGGTTAGGGTTGTTTCTTGCTGGGGGTTAGTGTTGTTTGCTGTTAGGGTGTTAGGGTTGTTTCTTGTTAGGGGGTGGGTTTTGTTTGTTGTTACGGGGTTAGTGTTGTTTGTTGTTGGGACTTAGTGTTGTTTGTTGTTACTGGGTTAGTGTTGGTTGTTGTTAGGGGGTTAGTGTTGTTTATTGTTAGGGGGTTAGGGTTGTTTGTTGTTACGGGGTTAGTGTTGTTTCTTGTTAGGGGGTTAGTGTTGTTTGTAGTTAGGGGGATAGGGTTTTTTGTTGTTAGTGTGTTAGTGTTTTTTGTTAGGAGGTTAGTGTTGTTTGTTGTTAGGGGGTTAGTGTTGTTTCTTGTGAGGGTGTTAGTGTTGTTTGTTGTTACGGGGTTAGGGTTGTTTGTTGTTAGTGGGTTAGGGTTGTTTGTTTTTAGTGGGTTAGTGTTGTTTGTTGTTAGGGGGTTGGTGTTGTTTTATATTAGGGGGATAGGGTTGTTTGTTGTTAGGGGGTTAGGGTTGTTTCTTGTTAGGGGGTCAGTGTTGTTTGTTGTTACTGGGTTAGTGTTGTTTGTTGTTAGAGGGTTAGTGTTGTTTTTTGTTAGGGGTTTAGAGTTGTTTGTTGTTTGGGGGTTTGGGTTGTTTGTTGTTACCGGGTTAGTGTTGTTTGTTGTTAGTGGGTTAGGTTTGTTTGTTGTTAGGGGGTTAGTGTTGTTTGTTGTTAGGGTGTTAGTGTTGTTTGCTGTTAGGGGGTTTGTGTTGTTTGGTGTTAGTGGGTTAGGGTCTTTTGTTGTTAGGGGGTTAGTGTTGTTTCTTGTTAGGCGGTGAGTGTTGTTTGTTCTTAGAGGTTAGTGTTGTTTGCTGTTAGCGGTTTAGGGTTGTTTGTTGTTAGGGGGTTAGGATTTTTTGTTTTTAGGGGTTTAGTTTTGTTTGTTATTAGGTGGTTAGTGTTGTTTGTTCTTAGGGGGCTAGTGGTGTTTGTTGTTAGGGGGTTAGTGTTTTTTGTTGTTAGTGGGTTAGGATTGTTTGTTGTTAGGGAGTTCGGGTTGTTTGTTGTTACGGAGTTAGGGCTGTTTGTTTTTAGGGGGTTCGTGTTGTTTGTTGTTAAGGGGTTAGTTTTGTTTGTTGTTAGGGGGTTAGGGTTGTTTTTTGTCAGGGGGTTAGGGTTGTTTGTTAGGGGGTTATGCTTGTTTGTGAGGGGGTTACGGTTTTTACTGTTAGGGGGTTAGGGTTGTTTGTTGTTAGGGGGTTAGGGTTGTTTGTTGTTACGGGGTTAGGCTTGTTTGTTGTTAGGCGGTTAGGGTTGTTTGTTGTTGGGGTGGTTAGTGTTGTTTGTTGTTAGGGGGCTAGGGTTGTTTATTTTTATGGTGTTAGGTCTGTTTCTTAGGGGATTGTTTTTTTTGTTTTTAGGGGGTTAGAGTTGTTTGTTAGTGGTTATGTTTGTTTTTGTTGGGGGTTAGGGTTGTTTGTTCTTAGGGGGCTAGGGCTGCTTGTTGCTAGGAGGTTAAGGTTGTTTGTTGTTAGGGGGTTTGGTTGTTTGTTGCTGGGTGTTACGGTTGTTTGTTGTTAGGGGTTTAGGGTTGTTTGTTGTTAGGGGGTTAGGGTTGTTTCTTGTTAGTGGTTTCGGGTTGTTTGTTGTTAGGGTGTTAGGGTTGTTTGTTGTTAGGGGGTTAGGGTTGTTTGTTGTTAGGAGGTTAGTGTTGTTTCTTGTTAGGGTGTTAGTGTTGTTTGTTGTTACGGGGTTAGGGTTGTTTGTTGTTAGTGGGTTAGGGTTGTTTGTTGTTAGGGGATTGGTGTTGTTTGTTGTTAGGGGGTTAGGGTTGTTTGTTGCTAGGGGGTTAGTGTTTGTTGGGGGTTAGTGTTTTTTGTTGTTAGGGGGTTAGGGTTGTTTGTTCTTAGGGGGTTAGAATTGTTTGTTATTAGTGGGTTAGGGTTGTTTGTTGTTAGGGGGATAGGGTTGTTTTTTGTTAGGGGGTTAGGCTTGTTTGTTGTTTGGGGGTTACTGTTGTTTGTTGTAAGGGGGTTAGTGTTGTTTGTTGTTAGGGGGTTAGTGTTGTTTATTGTTAGGGGGTTAGTGTTGTTTGTTGTTAGGGGGTTAGTGTTGTTTGTTGTTAGGGTGTTAGGGTTTTTTCTGGTTGGGGGTAGTGTTTGTTGTTGGGGGTTTAGAGTTGTTTGTTGTTAGGGTGTTAGGGTTTGTTGTTTGGGGGTTAGGGTTGTTTGTTGTTAGGGGTTTAGGGTTGTTTGTTGTTAGGGCGTTAGTGTTGTTTGCTGTTAGGGGGAAATTGCTGCTGTTTGTTGTTGGGGGTTAGGGTTATTTTTTAGGGGGTTACGGTTGTTATCGTTAGGCAGTTAGGGTTGTTTGTTAGGGAGTTAGGGTTGTTTGTTGTTAGGGTGTTAGGGTTGTTTGTTGTTAGTGGGTTAGGGTTGTTTGTTGTTAGGGGTTAGTGTTTCTTGTTGTTAGGGGCTTAGGGGTGTTTATTGTTAGGGGTGTTGTATTGTTTGTTGTTAGGGGGTTAGGGTTGTTTGTTTTGGTTATGCTTGTTTTTGTTAGGGGGTTAGGGTTGTTTGTTTTTAGGGGTTACTGTTGTTTGTTTTTAGTGTGTTAGGGTTGTTTGTTGTAGGAGGTTAGTGTTGTTTGTTGTTGGGGGTTCGGGTTGTTTCCTAGTGCGTTGGGTGTTTTGTTGTTAGGGGGTTAGGATTGTTTCTTAGGGGGTTATGGTTGTTTTTGTTAGGGGGTCAGGGTTGTTTGTTCTTAGGGGGTTAGGGTTGTTTCTTAGGGGTTACAGTTGTTTTCGTTAGGGGGTTAGGGATGTTTGTTGTTAGGGTGTTAGGGTTGTTTGCTGTTAGTTGGTTAGGGTTGTTTGTTGTTAAGGGGTTAGTGTTCCTTGTTGTTAGATGTTAGGTTTGTTTATTGTTAGGGGGGTAGTATTGTTTGTTGTTAGGGGGTTAGGGGTGTTTGTTGTTAGTGGGTTAGGGTGGTTTGTTGTTAGGGGGTTAGTTTTGTTTGTTGTTAGTGGCTTAGAGTTGTTTGTTGTTAGGGGGATAGGGTTGTTGGTTTTTAGGGTGTTAGTGTTGTTTCCTAGGGGTTGGGTGTTTTTTTGTTAGGGGGTTAGGGTTGTTTGTTAGGGGTTTATCGTTGTTTTTTTAGGAGGTTAGTGTTGTTTGTTCTTAGGGTGTTAGGGTTGTTTCTTAGGGGGTTGGAATTTTTGTTGTTAGGGTGTTGGAGTTGTTTGTTAGGGGTTAGGGTTTTTTGTTTTAGGGGCTTAGTGTTGTTGTTAGGTTGTTAGGGTTGTTTGTTGTTAGGGGGTTAGGCTTGTTTGTTGTCAGGGGGTTAGTGTTGTTTGTTGTTAGGGGGTTAGGTTTGTTTCTTAGGGGGTTGGGTTTTTTTTGTTAGGGTGTTAGGGTTGTTTGTTAGGGGTTTATGGTTGTTTTTGTTAGGGGGTTAGGGTTGTTTGTTGTTAGGGTATTAGGGTTGTTTCTTAGGGGTTTGGGTCTTTTGTTGTTAGGGGGTTAGGGTTGTTTGTTAGGGGGTTATGGTTGTTTTTGTTAGGGGGTTAGTGTTGTTTGTTGTTAGGGGGTTAGGGTTGTTTGTTGTTAGTGGATTAGGGTTGTTTGTTTTTAGGGGGTAGTGTTGTTTGTTGTTAGGGGGTTAGGGCTCTTTGTGGTTAGGGGGTTAGGCTTGTTTGTTGTTAGTGGGTTAGGGTTGTTTCTTGTTAGGGGCTTAGTGTTGTTTGTTGTTAGGGCGTTAGGGTTGTTTCTTGTTAGGGGTTCGTTTTGTTTCTTGTTAGTGTTGTTTATTGTTAGGGGTTTAGTGTTGTTTGTTGTTAGGGGTTTAGGATTGTTTGTTGTTAGGGGGTTACGGTTGTTTTTTGTTAGGGGGTTTGTGTTGTTTGTTGTTAGGGGGTTTGGTTTTTTGTTAGGGGTTAGGGTTGTTTGTTGTTAGGGTGTTAGGGTTGTTAGGGGGTTGGGTTTTTTTTGTTAGGGGTTTGGGTTGTTTGTTACGGGTTTATGGTTGTTTTGTTGGGGGTTAGTGTTTGTTGTTAGGGGGTTAGGGTTGTTTGTTGTTAGGGGTTAGTGTTGTTTGTTGTTAGTGGGTTAGGGCTTTTTGTTGTTAGGGGGTTAGTGTTGTTTGTTGTTAGGGGGTTAGGGGTGTTTTTACGTGTTTAGGGTTGTTTTTGTTAGGGGGTTAGGGTATTTTTTTAGGGGGTTAAGGTTGTTTTTGTTAGGGGGTTAGTGTTGTTTGTTAGAGATTTAGGGTTTCTTTTTAGGGGGTTAGGGTTGTTTGTTAGGGGTTTCGGGTTGTTTGTTGTTAGGGGGTTAGGGTTGTTTCTTCTTAGGGCTTTAGGGTTGTTTGTTTTTAGGGGGTTAGAGTTGTTTGTTAGGGGGTTATCGTTGTTTTTAGGGGCATAGGGTTGATTGATTTTAGGTTGTTAGGTTTGTGTTTGTTAGGGGGTTAGTGTTTTTTGTTAGTATGTTCTGGTTGTGTTTCTAAGGGGTTAGTGTCGTTTTTGTTTGGGGGTTAGGGTTGTTTGTTGTTAGCGGGTTCGGGTTGTTTGTTGTTAGGGGTTTAGGGTTGTTTGTTGTTAGTGGTTAGTTTTGTTTCTTGTTGGGGGTTAGGGTTTTTTGTTGTTAGGGGGTTAGGGTTGTTTGTTAGGTGGTTAGGGTTGCTTTTTTTAGGGGGTTAGTGTATTTTTTAGGGGGTTAAGGTTGTTTTTGTTAAGGGATTAGGGTTGTTTGTTAGAGGGTTACGGTTTCTTGTTGTTAGGGTTTTAGGGTTGTTTGTTAGGGGTTTCGGGTTGGTTGTTAGGGGGTTAGGTTTGTTTGTTGTTATGGGGTTAGAGTTGTTTGTTAGGGTGTTAAGGTTGTTTGTTGTTGGGGGTTAGGGTTGTTTGTTAGGGGGTTAGGTTTGTTTTTCCTTTTTCCCTCCCTTTTTCATTGCCTTTTTGCCGTTTTGTCTTGCCTTTTGACTTTTTTGCTCTTTTCTTTTTTTCCTTCTGCCTTATCTTGTCTTTTGTCCTTTTGCCTTCCTTTTTGCCTTCCCTTTTTCATTTTTACTTTTTTGCCTTTTTACCTTTGTTTCCCTTCTGTTTTTGCCTTTTTGTTGCCTTATTCCCTTGTGTTTTTGGAGATTTTTGCCTTTTTTCCTTCCCTTTTTTCCATTTTAAATTTGACTTATCTCTTCCTTTTTGCATTGCCTTTTGCATTTTTCGTTTGCCTTTAGCCTTTATTCCTTCTTTTTATTGCTTTTTTGCCCTTTTACTTTTTTACCTTTTTGCCTTTTTCCTTCCCTTGCCTTGCTTTGCTTTGTGTTTCTCTTTTTGTCTTGCATTGTGTTTTTGCCTTTTTGCCTTGACTTCTCTTTTGACTTCTTGACCTTTTGCCTTGTTTTTGCCTTTTTCCCTTGTCTTTTTGCCTTTTTCCTTTTTTGCCTTTCCTTTTTGCCTTGACTTTTTCCCTTTTAAGCTTGACTTTTTGATTGCCTTTTTGCCTTTATGACTTGCCTTTTTACCAGTTTGCCTTCCCTTTTTCGTTTTTACTGTATCACCTAGCCATTTTGCATTTTTGTCTCGCCTTTTTCCTTCTCTGTTTTTGCCTTGCATTTAACCTTTTTGCGTTGTCTTCTGACTTTTTTCCTCTGCCTTTTTTCTGTTTGCATTATCTTTTTGTCTTTTTGTCCTTTTGCCTTGCCTTTTTGGCTTTACCTCTTTGCCTTGTTTTTTTCCCTTTTTGTCTTGCCTTTTTGCCTCAGTTTATTCCCTTTTCTGCTGCCCGTTTTAGCTTTTTGCTTGTGTTTTTGACTTTTTCCCCATTTGTCTTTTTTCCTTTTTGTGTTATCTTTTTGCCTTTTTGTCCTTTTTCCTTGCCTTTTTGCCTTGCATTTTTTCCTTTTTTGCCTTTCCTTCTTCCTTGCCTTTATTTCTTTTTGCTTTTTTCCCTTTTTACCTGCCTTGTATTGCCTTTTTGCCTTGCCTTTTTGCCTTTTTTTCTTTCTCCCTTGTCTTTTTGTTTTTTTCCTTGCCTTTTTTCCATTTTAACTTTTGCCTTATCTCTTTTCCTTTTGCATTTTTGCATTGCCTTTTTACCTTTTTGTTCTGCCTTTTAGACTTTATTCCTTTCCTTGCATTGCCTTTTTGCATTTTAGTTTTTCATCTTTTTCCTCTCCTTGTCTTGCATTTTTACCTTTTTGTCTTGCCTTTTGTTTTTGCCTTTTTGTCTTGACTTGCTTTCTGACTTTTTTCCTTTTTTCTTGTCTTTTTGCCTTTTTCCCTTTCCTTTTTGCCTTTTGTCTCGCCTTTTTCCCTTGCCTTTTTGATTGCTTTTTTGCCATTATGATTTGCCTTTTTGCCTTTTACCGTATTGTCTTCACTTTTTGCCTTTTCGTTTTCCCTTTTTGCGTTGCATTTTCCCTTTTTGCCTTGCCTTTCAACTTTTTGTCTCTTTGCCTTTTTTCCTTTCTGTCCCTTTGCCTTGCCTTTTTTCTTTTTTCCTTCTCTTCTTCCTTTTTTGCCTTTTTACCTTGCGTTGACATTTTACCTTTTTTCTTTGCCTTTTTTACTGATCTTTTTAGATTTTTGCCTTTTTTCCTTTCCTTTTTGCCTTTTTTCTTGCCTTATTGCCTTGAATTTTTCTCTTCTTACCTTGCCTTTTTTCATTTCTTTTTGCCTTTAGGATTTGCCTTTTTACCAGTTTGCCTTCCTTTTTTGTCTTTTTACTGTATTACCTTGCCTTTTTGCCTGTTTCCCTTTATGCCTTGCATTTTACCTTTTTGCCTTGGCTTTTGACTTTTTGCCTCTTTGTCTTTTTTCCTTCCTTCCCTTTTTTCTTTTGGCTTTTTTGTCTTTTGACCTTGCCTTTTCCCTTGTCTTTTGGCTTTTTGCCTTTTTTCCTTGTCTTTTTCCCTTTTGATCTTTTTTACCTTCTTGCTTTTTTCCTTGCCTTGCCTTGCTTTGCATTTTTGCCTTTTTGCCTTGACCTGCTTTTTCACTTTTGCCTTTTACCTTGTCTTTTTGCCTTTTTCCCTTTTCTTTTTTCCTTTTGTCTTGCCGTTTTGCCTTGACTTTTTGCCTTCTTGCCTTGCCTTTTTCGTTGCCTTTATGACTTGCCTTTTTGCCTTTTTACCGGTTTGCCTTCCCTTTTTCCTCTTTTCTTGCCTTTTTGCCTTTTTTGCTTGCATTTTACCTTTTTGCCTTGACTTTCTGTCTCTTTGTCTTTTGCCTCGTTTTTGCCTTTTTGTCCTTTTGCCTTGCCTTTTTGCCTTGTCTTTATTCCTTTTTGCCTTTTTTCTTTTCGCCCTGCCTTTTTTTCCTTTTTGCCTTACGCTTCTCCTTTTTTTTTTTTTTTTTTTTTTGCCCTTTTATGTTACCTTTTTGCCTTGATTTTTTCTGTTCTGTTTTTGGCTTTTTACGTCTTTTCCATCTTGACTTTGCCTTATCTCTTTTCCTTTTTGCATTTTTGCATTGCCTTTTTGCTTTCCCTTTTACCCTTTATTCCTTTCCTTGCATTGCCCTTTTGACTTGACCTTTTTAACTTTCTGCCTTTTTCCTTGCCTTGCCTTTAATTTTTGCCTTGCCTTGCCTTTTGAGTTTTTGCCTTGGCTTGTATTTTTGCCTTTTTGCCTTGACTTGCCTTTGACATTTTGCCTTTTTTACGTTTTGCATTGTCTTTTTGCCTTGCCTTTTCCCCTTTTTGCCTTTTTCAGTTGTCTTTTGGTTTTTTGCCTTTTTTCCTTGGTTTTTTCCATTTCTACTTTATCTCTTTTCCTTTTTGCCGTTTTGCATTGCTTTGTTACGTTTTGCTTTACCTTTTAGCCTTTTTGCCATTCCTTTTATTGCCTTTTTGCCATTCCTTTTATTGCCTTTTTGCCTTTCTGCCTTTTTCCTTGCCATGCCTTGCGTTTTTTCCTTTTTACCTTGCCTTGCATTTTTGCCTTGTCTTTCCTTTTAACCTTTTGACTTCTCTTTTTGCTTTATTCACGTTTTGCATTGACTTTTTGCCTTTAGGTCTTTATGCCTTGCATTTTTGCATTTGTGCCTTGCCTTGCCTTGCCTTACCTTTTTGCCCTTTAGTCTTTTTGCCTTGGCTACCCTTGCCTATTTCCCTTTTTTCCTTTCCTTTCCTTGCCTTTTTCCTAGCCTTTTCCTGCCTTTACCTTTTTGTCTTCTCTTGGCTAGGCTTTTTGCCTATTTGCCTTGCCTTTTTGCCTTGCTTTGCTGATTTGCCTTTTTCCTTGCCTTTCCTTGCCTTCCATTTTTGTCTTTTTCCTTGCCTTGTCATACGTTTTTCCCTGGCCTTTTTGCCTCTTTTTCTTGCTTTGCTTTTTGCCTTGCCTTTTTCCCTTTTCTCCTTGCCTTTTTGCATTTTGCCTTTTTGCCTCGCCCTTTTGCTTTTCCTTGACTTGTCTTTTTGCCTTCATGCCTTGCCTTTTGGCGTTTTTACCTTATAGCTTGCCCTTTTGCCTTTTTACCTTATGGCCTTGCCTTTTCATCTTGCCTTTTTGGCTTTTTTGCCTTTTTGCCTTGCTTTGCCTTGCATTTTTGCCTTTTTGCCTTCCCATTTCCCTTGCTTTTTAGCTTTTTGCATTGTCTTTTTTGACTTTTTGCCTCTTTGCCTTTTTCCCTTTTGCCTTATCTTATAGCCTTTTACCATTTTGCCTTGCCTTTTTGCCTTTTTTTGTTTTTTCCTTGCCTTCTTGCCTTTTTCGTTTTGCCTTGCCTTTTTCCCTTTTACTTTTTTTTCTTTTTACCTTGCCTTGCCTTGCCTGTTTGCCTTGCCTTTCTCCCTTGTCTTTTTGGATTTTGGCCTTTTTTCCATTTTTACTTTTGCCTTGTCTTTTTTCCTCTTTGCATTGCCTTTTTGCCTTTTTGCTTTGCCTTTTAGCCTTTATTCCTTTCCTTGCATTGCCTTTTTTGCTATAGACTTTTTTACCTTTTTCCTTGCCTTGCCTTGGTTTGCTTTTTTGCCCCTTTGCCTTGCCTTCTGTTTTTGCCTTGACTTGCCTTTTGTCTTTTTGCCTTGTCTTTTTGCCTTTTTCCCTTGTTATTTTGCCTTTTTCCGTTTTTGCCTTTTCTTTTTGCCTTTTGTCTTGCCTTTTTGAGGCGACTTTTTCCCTTTTTGCCTTGCCTTTTTCCTTGCCTTATGACCTTTTTATCAGTTTTTCTTCCCTTTTTGGCTTTTTACCATATTGCCTTGCCTTTTTGTGTTTTTCCCTTTTTGCCTTGCCTTTCGACTTTTTGCCTCTTTTCCTTTTGCCTTTTCATGCTTTTGCCTTTTTGCCTTGCTTTTTCACAGTTTGCCTTCCCTTTTTCCCTTCCGTTTTAGCTTTTTGCCTTGTCTTCTTGACTTTTTCCATTTTTTTCTTTTTTCCTTTTGCCTTCTCTTTTTGCCTTTTTGTCCTTTTCCCTGCCCTTTTTGCCATTTTTCCTTGCCTGTATTCCTTTTTGTCCTGTCTTTTTGCTTAAGTTATTATTTTTTAATAATTTTTATTGTGCTTTAAGTGAAAGTTTACAAATCCAGTCATTCTGTCACATATAAGCTTATATACACCTTACTACATACTCCCATTTTCTCTCCCCTTAATGAGTCAGCCTGCTCCCTTCTTCCAGTCTCTCGTTTTGTGACAGTTTTGCCAGTTTCTATCCCTCTCTACCCTCCCATATCCCCTCCAGAAAGGAGATGCCAATACAGTCTCAAGTGTCCACCTGATACAAATATCTCAGTGTTCATCAGAATCTCTCTCCAGCCCATTGCCCAGTCCCTTCCACGTCTCATGAGTAGTCTTCGGGAATGATTCCTGTCCTGGGACAACAGAAGTTTTGGGGACCATGACAGCCGGGATTCTTCTAGTCTTGGCCAGACCGTTAAGTCTGGTCTTTTTATGAGAATTTGGGGTCTGCATCCCACTGTTCTGCTGCTCCCTCAGGAGTTCTCTCTTGTGTTCCCTGTCAGGGCAGTCATCGGTTGTGGCCGGGCACCATTTAGTTCTGGGCTCAGGATGATGTAAGTCTCTAGTTCTTGTGGCCCTTTCTGTCTCTTGGGTTCATAGTTACCGTGTGACCTTGTTGTTCTTCATTCTCCTTTGATCCAGATGGGTTGACACCAGTTGATACATCTTAGATGGCCGCTTGTTAGCATTTCAGCCCCCAGAAGCCACACTTCAAAGTGGGATGCAGAATGTTTTCATAATAGAAATGCCAATTGACTTACAAGTCCCCTTATGCCATAGTCCCCAAACCCCCGCCCTTGCTCCACTGACCTTTGAAGCATTCTGTTTATCCTGGAAACTTCTTTGCTTTTGGCCAATTGAGCTGGCCTTCCCTGTACTGAGTATTTTCCTTCCCTTCACCTAATATAGTTCTTATCTACTAACTAATCAGTAAATAACCGTCTTCCACCCTCCCTCCCTCCCCCCTTGTAACCACAAAAGAATGTGTTCTCAGTTTATACTATTTCTCAAGAACTTATAGTACTGGTCTTATACAATATTTGTCCTTTGGCATCTGATTATTTTCACTCAGCATAATGCCTTCCAGGTTCCTCCATGTTATGAAGTGTTTCATAAATTCGTCACTGTTCTTTATCGATGCGTAGTATTCCATTGTGTGAATACACCACAATTTATTTAACCATTCTTCTGTTGATGGACACCTTGGGGTTGCTTCCAGGTTTTTGCTATTCTAACAGTGCTGCAATAAACATGTGTGCGCATATATCTGTTCTTGTAAAGAATCTAGGATATATTCCGAGGAGTGGGATTTCTGGGTTGTATGGTAGTTCTATTTCTAACTTTTTAAGAAAACGCCAGATAGATTTCCAAAGTGTTTGTACCATTTTACATTCCCACCAGCAGTGTATAAGTGTTCCAATCTCTCCGCAGCCCCTCCAACATATTTATTATTTTGTGTTTTTTGGATTAATGCCAGCCTTGTTGGAGTGAGCTGGAATCTCATCGTAGTTTTAATTTGCATTTCTCTAATTTTTTTTTAATGGCTAATGATCGAGAGCATTTTCTCATGTATCTGTTAGCCGCCTGAATATCTTCTTTAGTGAAGTGCGTGTTCATATCCTTTGCCCACTTTTTGATTGGGTTGTTTGTCTTGTGTGGTTGAGGTTTAACAGAATCATATAGATTTTAGAGATCAGGAGCTGATCGGAGATGTCATAGCTGAAAATTCTTCCCCAATCTGTAGGTGGTCGTTTTCCTCTTTCGGTGAAGTCTTTAGATGAGCATAGGTGTTTGATTTTTAGGAGCTCCCAGTTATATGGTTTATCTTCGTCATTTTTGGTAATGTTTTGTATTCTGTTTATTCCTTGCGTTAGGGCTCCTAACGTTGTCCCTATTTTTCCTTCCATGATCTTTATCGTTTTAGTCTTTATGTTTAGGTCTTTGATCCACTTGTAGTTAGTTTCTGTGCATGGTGTGAGGTATGGGTCCTGTTTCATTTTTTTACAAATGGATATCCCAGTTATGGCAGCACCATTTGTTAAAAACATTATCTTTTCCCCAATTTACTGACACTGAGCCTTTGTGAAATATCAGCTGCTCATATGTGGATGGATTTCTATCTGGGTTCTCAATTCTGTTCCATTGGTCTATGTGCCTGTTGTACCAATTCCAGGCTGTTTTGACTACTGTGGCTGTACAATAGGTTCTAAAATCAGGTAGAGTGAGGCCTCCCACTTTCTTCTTTTTCAGTAATGCTTTACTTATCCGGGAATTCTTTCCCTTCCATATGAAGTTGGTGATTTGTTTCTCCATCACTTTAAAAAATGTCATTGGAATTTGGATTGGAAGTGCATTGTATGTATAGATGGCTTTTGGTAGAATAGACATTTTTACTATGTTAAGTCTTCCTATCCATGAGCAAGGTATGTTTTCCCACTTAGGTAGGTCCCTTTTAGTTTCTTGCACTAGTACTTTGTAGTTTTCTTTGTATAGGTCTTTTACATCTTTGGTAAGATTTATTCCTAAGTATTTTATCTTCTTGGGGGCTACTGTGAATGGTATTGATTTGGTGATTTCCTCTTCGATGTTCTTTTTGTTGATGTAGAGGAATCCAAGTGATTTTTGTATGTTTATCTTGTAACCTGAGACTCTGTCGAACTCTTCTATTAGTTTCAGTAGTTTTCTGGAGGATTCCTTAGGGTTTTCTGTGTATAAGATCATGTCATCTGCAAATAGATATAATTTTACTTTTTCCTTGCCAATCCGGATGCCCTTTATTTCTTGGTCTAGCCTAATTGCTCTGGCTAGGACCTCTAGCACAATGTTGAATAAGAGCGGTGATAAAGGGCATCCTTGTCTAGTTCCCGTTCTCAAGGGAAATGCTTTCAGGCTCTCTCCATTTAGAATGATGTTGGCTGTTGGCTTTGTGTAGATGCCCTTTATTATGTTGAGGAATTTTCCTTCCATTCCTATTTTGCTGAGAGTTTTTATCATGAATGGGTGTTGGACTTTGTCAAATGCTTTTTCTGCATCTGTTGATGAGCTCATGTGGTTTTTGTCCTTTGTTTTATTTATATGGTGGATTACATTAATGGTTTTTCTAATATTAAACCAAACTTGCATAAAAAAATAATAAATCCCACTTGGTAGTGGTGAATTATTTTTTTGATATGTTGTTGAATTCTCTTGGGTAGAATGTTGTTGATAATTTTTGCAGGTATGTTCATGAGGGATATAGGTTTGTAATTTTCTTTTTTTGTGGTGTCTTTACCTGGTTTTGGTATCAGGTATATGGTGACTTCATAGAATGAGTTAGGTGGTATTCTATCATTTTCTATGCTTTGAAATACCTTTAGTAGTAGTGGTGTTAACTCTGAAGGTTTGGTAGAACTCTGCAGTGAAGCCATCTGGGCTAGGGATTTTTTTTATTGGGAGTTTTTTGATTACCTTATCAATCTCTTTTTCTGTTATGGGTATTTAGTTGTTCTACTTCTGATTGTGTTAGTTTAGGTCGGTAGTGTTTTTCTAGGAATTCATCCATTTCTTCTAGGTTTGCAAATTTGTTAGAGTACAATTTTTCATAATAATCTGATATGATTCTTTTAATTTCACTTGGGTCTGTTGTGATATGGCCCATCTCGTCTCTTATTTGGGTTATTTGTTTCCTTTCCTGTATTTCTTTAGTCAGTCTAGCCAATGGTTTCTCAATTTTGTTAATTTTTTCAAAGAACCAACTTTTGACATTGTTAATTCTTTCAATTGTTTTTCTGTTCTCTATTTCATTTAGTTCAGCTCTAATTTTTATTATGTGTTTTCTTCTGGTGCCTGATGGATTCTTTTGTTGCTCGCTTTCTATTTGTTCAAGTTGTAGGGACAGTTCTCTGATTTTGGCTCTTTCTTCTTTTTGTATGTGTGCATTTATCGATATAAATTGACCTCTGAGCACTGCTTTTGCTGTGTCCCAGAGGGTCTAATAGGAAGTGTTTTCATTCTCATTGGATTCTTTGAATTTCTTTATTCCTTCCTTAATGTCTTCTATAATCCAGTCTTTTTTGAGCAGGGTATTGTTCAGTTTCCAAGTATTTGATTTCTTTTCCCTGATTTTTTCTGTTATCGATTTCCACTTTTATAGGTTTGTGGTCTGAGAAGATGCTTTGTAATATTTTGATGTTTTGGATTCTGCAAAGGTTTGTTTTATGACCTAATATGTGATCTATTCTAGAGAATGTTCCATGTGCACTAGGAAAAAAAGTATATTTTGCAGCTGTTGGGTGGACTGTTCTGTATAGGTCTATGAGGTCAAGTTGGTTGATTGTAGCAATTAGGTCTCCCGTGTCTCTATTGAGCTTCTTACTGGATGTCCTATTCTTCACTGAAAGTGGTGTGTTGAAGTCTCCAACTATAATTGTGAAGGTGTCTCTCTCACTTTTCAGTCCTGTTAAAGTTTGTTTTATGTATCTTGCAGCCCTGTCATTGGGTGCATAAATATTTAATATGGTTATATCTTCCTGGTCAATTGTCCCTTTAATCATTATGTAGTGTCCTCTTTTATCCTTTGTGGTGGATTTAACTTTGAAGTCTATTTTGTCAGAAATTAATTTTGCTACTTCTCTTTTTTGATTGTTGTTTGCTTGATATATTTTTTCCTTCTTTTGAGTTTTAGTTTGTGTGTGTCTCTAAGTCTAAGTTGTGTCTCTTGTAGGCAGCATATAGACGGATCGTGTTTCTTTATCCAGTGTGAGACTCTCTGTCTCTTTATTGGTGCATTTAGTTCATTTACATTCAGTGTATTTATAGACAAGAATGTGTTTAGTGCTGTCATTTGATGACTTTTTTTGTGTGTTGTTGACAATTTCATTTTTCCACTTACTTTTATGTGTTGAGAGGTTTTTCTTTGTAAATTGTGTGTTCCTCATTTTCATAGTAGTCGAATTTATGTTAGCTGAGTTGTTATGTTTTTCTTAGTTTTTATTTTGAGTTATGGAATTGTTAGACCTCTTTGTGGTTACCTTAATATTTACCCCTATTTTTCTAAGTAAAAACCTAACTCGTATCGTCCTACATCCCCTTGTTTTCCTCTCCATATGGCAGTTCTGTGCCTCCTGTATTTAGTCCCTCTTTTTGATTATTGTGATCTTTTACATAATGACTTCAATGATTCCCTGTTTTGGGCATTTTTTTCTTTTTAAAATGAATCTTAATTTGTTTTTGTGATTTCCGTATTTGAGTTGATATCAGGATATTCTGTTCTGAGTCTTTGTGTTGTGTTGTTATCTGATGTTATTCATTTTCTGACCAATTTCCTTTATTTTTTGGTTTTGTTTTTGCAACTTCTGTAAGCTTGTGTTTATCTGTAAATGTTTTAATTTCACCTTCATATTTTAGAGAGAGTTTTGCTGGATAAATGATCCTTGGCTGGCAGTTTTTCTCCTTCAGTGCTCTATATACGTCATCCCATTGCCTTCTTGACTGCATAGTTTCTGCTGAGTAGTCTGAACTTATTCTTATTGATTCTCCTTTGTAGGAGACCTTTCTTTTATCCCTGGCTGCTTTTAAAATTTTCTCTTTATCTTTGGTTTTGGCAAGTTTGATGATAATATGTCTTGGTGTTTTTCTTTTTGGATCAATCTTAAATGGGGTTCGATGAGCATCTTGGATAGATATCCTTTTGTCTTTCATGATGTCAGGGAAGTTTTCTGCCAACAGATCTTCAACTATTCTCTCTGTATTTTCTGTTTTTCCCTTTTTGCCTTTTTTACCTTGCCTTGCATTTTTGCCTTTTTACCTTCCCTTTTGACCTGTTTGCCTTGCTTTTTAACTTTTGGAATTGTCTTTTTGACTTTTTGTCTCTTTGCCTTTTTCCTTTTGCCTTATCTCATGGCCTTTTACCCTTTTGTCTTGCCTTTTTTCTTTTTGTCTTGCCTTTTGCCTTTTTGCTTTTTTGCCTTTTTACCTTGCCTTGCCTTTTTGCCATGACTTTTTCCCTTGTCTTTTTGGATTTTTGCCTATTTTCCTTGCCTTTTTTCCATTTTTGCTTTTGCCTTATCTTTTTTCTTTTTGTATTTTTGCATTGCCTTTTTGCCTTTTTGCTTTGCCTTTTAGCCTTTATTCCTTTCCTTGCATTGCTTTTTTGCCTTTTTGCCTTTTTACTTTTTTACCTTTTTCCTTGCCTTGCTTTGCGTTTTTCCCTTTTTGACTTACCTTCTGTTTTTGCCTTGACTTGCCTTTTGATTTTTTGGCTTTTTGCCCTGTCTTTTTCATTTTTGCCTTTTGTCTTGCCTTTTTCACTTTTTACCTTCCTTTTTTGCTGCCTCTTTGCCTTTATGACTTGCCTTTTTGCCTTTTTACTGTATTGCCTTGCCTTTTTGCATTTTTCCCCTGTTTTTACCTTTTTGTCTTGCCTTTTGAGTTTTTGCTTCTTTGCCTTTTTTCTTTTGCCTTGCCTTTTTGGTTTTTTTTCCTTTTTGCCTTGCCTTTTTCAATTTTTGCCTTGCCTTTTTGCATTCCGTTTTAGCTTTTTGCCTTGTCTTTTTTACTTTTTTCCTCTTTGCCTTTTTTCCTTTTTGCCTCTTGCCTTATCTTTTTGCCTTTTTGCCCATTTGCCTTGCCTTTTTTCCTTTTTTCCTTTCCTTTATTTTTTGCCTACCTTTTTGCCTTTTTTCTTTTTCCCTTGCCTTTTTTCCTTTTTGCTTTTTTGCGTTGCCTTTTTCCCTTGTCTTTTTGACTTTGGTCTTGCCTTTTTGCCTTGCCTTTTGCCTTCATGTCTTGCCTTTTTGCCTTTTTGCCAGTTTGCCTTACCTTTTTGCCTGGCCTTGCCTTTTAGTCTTTTTGCCTTGCCTTGTTTTTTTTTCCTTTTTGCTTTGCCTTTTTGCCTTGCCTTTTTCCCTTTTTCCTTGTCTTTTTGACTCTTTCCTGTTTTGCCTGGCCTTTGCTTGCCTTTTTGCCTTTTTCTTTTTGTCTTAGTTTTTGTCTTTTTGACTTTCTTTTTGCTTTTTTGCCCGCCTTTTTGTCTTTCCTTGCTCGCCTTTTTGACTTCCCTTTCCTTTTTGCCTTGCCTTGTCTTTTTGCCTTTTTCCTTTCCTTGCCTTGCCTTTTGTCCTTTCCCTTTTTACCTTTCCCTTTTTACATTGCCTTGTCTTGCCTTTTGCTTTGCTTTGCCTTTTTGCTTTTTTCCTTGTCTTGCCTTGTCTTGCGTTTTTCACTTCTTGCCTTTCCCTGTTTGTGTTTTTGCCCTTTTCCCTTTCTTTTTCCCTTCTTGCGTTGCCTTTTTCCATTTTGATTTTTTGCCTTCCCCTTTTGCTTTTCCTTTCCTTGCCTTACCTTTTCCCTCTATGCCTTTTTGCCTTGCCTTTTGTCCTTCCATTTTTGACTCTTTGCGTTGCCTTTTTTCCTTGCCTTTTTTTCCTTTTCCCTTGCCTTTTTCGTTTTTTGCTTTGCCTTGGCTTCCCTTTGTACTTTTTGGCCTTGTCTTTTTGCCTTTTTCTTTTTGTCTTACGTTTTTGCCTTTTTGCCTGCCTTTTTGCCTTGCCTTTTTTCCTTTCCTTGCTTGCCTTTTTGACTTCCCTTGCTTGCCTTTTTGACTTCCCTTTCCTTTTTGCCTTTTTGCCTTGCCTTGCCTTGCCTTTTTACCTTTCCTTTCCTTGCCTTACCTTGCCTTTTTGCTTAGCCTTCCCTTGCCTTTTTGCCTTTCCCTTTTTGCCTTTCCCTTTTTGCATTGCCTTGCCTTGCCTTTTGCCTTGCTTTGCCTTTTTGACTTTTTCCTTGCCTTGCCTTTTCTTCCGTTTTTCCCTTTTAGCCTTCCCTTGGTTGTGTTTTTGCCTTTTTCCCTTGCCTTTTTCCGTTTTTTCATTGCCTTTTTCCATTTTGAGTTTTTGCCTTTCCTTTTTCCTTTTCTTTTCCTTGCCTTACCTTTTCCCTGTATACCTTTTTTCCTTGCCTTTTGTCCTTCCATTTTTGCCTTTTTGCCTTGCCTTTTTTCCTTTTCCCTTGCCTTTTTCGTTTTTTGCCTTCCCTTTGCTTCCCTTTTTGCATTTTGGCCTTACCTTTTTGCCTTTTTTTTCTTACGTTTTTGCCTTTCCTTTTTGCTTTTTTGCCTGCCTTTTTTACTTTCCTTGCTTGCCTTTTTGCTTTCCCTTTCCTTTTTGCCTTTTTTCCTTTCCTTTCCTCACCTTGCCTTTTTGTGTACCCTTGCCTTGCCTTTTTGACTTCCTTTGGCTTTTTGCATTTTTGGGTTTTTCTCTTTTTCCTTGCCTTGACTTCTTTTGCGTTTTTTCCTTTTTGCCTTGCCTTTTTCCCTTTTGCTTTGGCTTTTTCAATTTTGCGTTTTTGCCTTACCTTTTTGCTTTTCCTTGCTTTTCATTTTTGCGTTCATGCCTTGGCTTTTTGCCTTTTTACCTTATTGTCTTGCGTTTTTGCCTTGCTTTTTTTGCCTTCATGTCTTGCCTTTTTTGGCCTTTTGCCAGCTTGCCCTGCTTTTTTGCTTTTTGCTTTTTTCCGTTTTTGCCTTGCCTTTGTGTGTTTTTGCTCTTTGGCCTTTTTACCTTGCCTGCGGTTTTCCCTAGCATATTTCTCTCTTTACCTTTTTGCCTTCCCTTTTTTCCTTTTTGCTATTTTAACTTGCATTTCTGGCTTTTTGCCATTTTGCCTTACCTATTTAACTTTTTACCAGTTTGCCTTGCTTTTTGCGTTTTTGCCTTTTTACTTTGCCTTGACTTGCGTTTTTAACTTTTTGCCTTGACTTGCCTTTTTGCCTTGCCTTTTTCCCCTTTTCTCTTGCCTTTTTGCTTTTCCTTGCCTTATCTTTTTGCCTTTTTGTCCTTTTACTTGTCTTTTTCCCTTGGCCTTTTGCATTCCCTTTTTCCCTGTTTTGTGTTCCATTTTAGCTTTTTCCTTGCCTTTTTGACTTGTTCCCTCTTTGCCTTTTTCCCTTGTCTTTTTGCCTTTTTCCTTGCCTTTTTTCCATTTTAAATTTTGCCTTATCTCTTTTCCTTTTTGCATCCTTGCATTGCCTTTTGACTTTTTGCTTTGCTTTTTAGCCTTTATTCCTTTCCTTTCATTGCTTTTTCACGCTTTCCTTTTATACCTTTCTCCTTGCCTTGCGTTGCTTTACATTTTTGCCTTTTTGTCTTGCCTTGTGGTTTTACATTTTTGTCTTGACTTGCCTTTTCACTTTTTACCATTTTCCTTTTTCTCTTGTCTTTTTGCCTTCTTCCTTTACTTTTTGCCTTTTTTCTTGCCTTTCTGCCTTCACTTTTTCACTTTTTACCTTGACTTTTCCTTTGGATTTTTGCCTTTATGAGTTGTCTTTTTAGCTCGAGCTGAAACGAGGCAAATCGAGCCGAATCAAACCAATTTGAACCGAATGTAGCCCATCGGAGCAGACATGAGCCTAGTCGGATCGAATCGTGTCTAATAGTGTTGAAATGCGACGAATCAAATTGAATAGAGTAGGGTAGGTTAGGGTAGAATAGAAGAGAATAGGACAGAACAGAATAGAAAGAACACAACAGAATAGGGTAAGAAGAGTAGAGCAGAGTGGAATAGAGAAGTGTAGAGTAGAATAGAGTCAGATAGAGCCGAATCAAGCCAAATCAATCCAAAGGAACAGGAAATAAGACAAATCGCATCAAAGAGATTAGAGTTTGTTAGGGTAGGGTAGAGAGGAATAGAGTAAGATAGTGTAGAATAGAGTGGAATTGTTTGGAATGGAGTCAAATGGAGTGGAATCGATACGAACAGAGTAGAAAAGAGTCAAATAGAGCCAAATACAGCGCAATAGGGCTGAATAAGCCCGAATCGAGCCAAAGTGAGTTGAATCGAGCCTAATTGAGCTGAATCAACCTGAATGGAGACGAATCCAGCCGAATCCAGCCGAATCAAGCAGAATCCACACGATTCGAGCCAAATGGAGCCAAAAGGACCTGAATGGAGCAAGGCAAGGCAAGGCAAGGCAAGGATCAAACGGGACCCAGTCAGACCAAGCTGGATATGACCAGATCAAGCCGGGCATAACCAGATGAAACCAGATCTAACTAGACCCAACCAGATCAATCTGAATCCAACTGGGCCTAACTGCATCCAAGTAGATCCAATCGAATCCAGCTGGATATAAGCAGATCAAGTAAAATATAACCAGATCCAGCCAGACATGACAGGATCCAGTCAGATCCGAAAGGATTCAACTAACTAGATACACCCGGATCCCACCAGTCCCAACTGGTTCCAACTTTATCCATCATATTCCAATAGTTCCCGTCTGATTCCAACCGGATCCAACTGATTGGAACCGGATCCGTCCGGTTCCAACCGGTTCCATCTGAGTCCACCCGGATCCATCAGGTTTCAACTGGATCCAGCCGGTTCCAACCGGTTCCTTCCGGAATTATCCGGTTCCAACCGGTTCCATCTGGATCCATTCGGATCCAACCGGTTCCAGCCGGTTTCAACTGAATCCAGCCGGTTCCAACAGGTTCCATCCGGAATTATCCGGCACCAACCGGTTCCAGCCGGATCCAGCCGGTTTCAACCGGTTCCACCCAGATCCAACCGGTTCCAGCCGGTCTCAACTGGATTCAGCCGGTTCCAACCGGTTCCTTCCGGAATTATCCGGTTCCAGCCGGATCCAGCCAGTTCCAACTGGTTCCTTCCAGAATTATCCGGTTCCAACCGGTTCCTTCCGGAATTCTCCGGTTCCAACCGGTTCCAGCCGGATCCATCTGGTTTCAACCGGTTGCACCTGGATCCAACTGATTCCAGCCGGTTTCAACTGGATTCAGCCGGTTCCAACCGGTTCCTTCTGGAATTATCCGGTTCAAACCCGTTCCATCCGGATCCAGCTGGATCCAGCCGGTTTCAACTGGATCCATCCGGTTCCAAGCGGTTCCTTCTGGAATTATCCGGTTCCAGCCAGTTTCATCTGGATCCAGCCGGTTCCAACTGGTTGCTTCCGGAATTATCCGGTTCCAACCGGTTCCATCTGGATCCAGCCAGTTTCAACCGGTACCGCCCGGGTCCAACCGGTTCCAGCCGGTTTCAACTGGATCCAGCCGGTTCCAACCGGTTCCTTCTGGAATTATCCGGTTCCAACCGGTTCCATCCGGGTCCAGCTGGTTTCAACTGGTTCCTTCCGGAATTATCTGGTTCCAACCGGTTCCATCCGGATCCATCCGGATCCAGCCGGTTTCAACTGATTCCGCCCGGGTCCAACCGGTTTTAGCCGGTTTCAACTGGATCCAGCCAGTTCCAACCGCTTCCTTCCGGAATTATCCGGTTCCAACCGGTTCCAGGCGGATCCAGCCGGTTCCAACTGGTTCCACCCGGATCCAACCGGTTCCAGCTGGTTTCAACTGGATCCAGCTGGTTCCAACAGGTTCCATCCGGAATTATCCGGCTCCAACCGGTTCCAGCCGGATCCAGCCGGTTTCAACCGGTTCCACCCAGATCCAACCGGTTCCAGCCGGTCTCAACTGGATTCAGCCGGTTCCAACCGGTTCCTTCCGGAATTATCCGGTTCCAGCCGGATCCAGCCAGTTCCAACTGGTTCCTTCCAGAATTATCCGGTTCCAACTGGTTCCATCCGGATCCAGCCGGTTTCAACCGGTTCCACCCGGATCGAACCGGTTCCAGCCGGTTTCATCTGGATCCAGCTGGTTCCAACTGGTTGCTTCCGGAATTATCCGGTTCCAACTGGTTCCATCTGGATCTAGCCGGATCCAGCCGGTTTCAGCCGGTTCCTTCCGGAATTATCTGGTTCCAACCAGTTCCATCCGGATCCATCTGGTTTCAACTGGATCCAGCCAGTTCCAACCGGTTCCTTCCGGAATTATCCGGTTCCAACCGTTTCCAGCCGGATCCAGCCGGTTTCAACCGGTTCCACCCGGATCAAAGCGGTTGCAGCCAGTTTCATCTGGATCCAGCCGGTTCCAACCGGTTCCTTCCGGAATTATCCGGTTCCAACCGGTTCCACCCGGGTCCAACCAGTTCCAGCCGGTTTCAACTGGATCCAGCCGGTTCCAACCGGTTCCAGACGGATCCAGCCGGTTTCAACCGGTTCCACCCGGTTCCAACCGGTTCCATCCGATTCCAACTGAATCCATCCCGTTCCATCCACTTCCAACCGGTTGCTATCAGTTCCATCTGGATCCAACCAGATCCAATCTGATCCCTCCTCTTCCAAGCGAATCCAACCAGTTCCATCCGATTCCAACCGGATCGAATCAGCTCGAATGAATCTCTTTGAATGCCATTGAATCCCAACAAATTCCAACAAATCGCATCGAATCCCATCGAATTCCATCCAATCGCATCGAATCCCGTCACACCCGTTTGAATCACATTGAATTCTGTCAAATCCCGAAGAATCTCTTCAAACCCCGTTGAACCCTGTCGATTCTTGTCGAATCCTGTTGAATTGTGTCAAATCGTATTGATTTCCATCACAACACGTCGAAATGCTTCGATTCCTGTCAAATTGCATTGATGGCATCGAATCGCTTCAGGTCGGTTCCAAACCCGTTGAATTCCATTGAATCGCATCAAATGGCTTCGATTGGCATCTGATCGGGTCGATTCCTGTCACATCCCATCGCATCTCATTAAATTTGTTGAATCGTGTCAATCTGTGTCATGTTGCATTGAATCCCTTCAGACAAAGTCGAGTGCCATCGAATTGGGTCGAATCAAGTCGAATGGCATGGAATCCCGTCGAATCTTGTCGAATCACATTGAATCCTGTCGGATTGCCTCTAATCGTGTCAAATCGTGTTGGGTCGCTTCGATACCTGTCGAATCCCGTCGATTCCCATCAAATGCCGTCCAATCACATTGAACGGCTTTGAGTCGGAATCAATGGAATAGATTAGAATGGAGTAAGGTAGGGTAAGTTTGGGTAGGGTAGACTACGGTGGACTATAGTAGACTAGAGTAAACTAGACTAGTAGTCTAGACTATTCCCCTAGGCTAGTAGCCTAGATGAGTAAACAAGAGTAGGGTAATGGGTTAGGGTTAGGATTAGGTTTAGGGCTAGGTTCAGGGCTATCATAAGGGTTAGGTTTAGGGTTACAGATGTACTAACTTTATGATTAGAATTAGGTTTAAGGTTCGGGTTTGGGTTAGATTTAGGTTTAGGTTTAAGGTTAGGTTTAGGGTTTGGATGAAGTTCAGGAAAGGGTGAGGGTTATTTTTATGGTTAGGGCTAGAGTTTGGGTTTGTTTTCAGGTTAGTGTTAAGGTTAGGGTTACGGTTCGGGTAGGGTTAGATGTTATGTTTAGGGTTAGGTTTAAGTTTAGGGTTAGTCTGAAGTTTAGGTTATGGGTGAGGGTTAGGTTAAGGGTTAGGATTAGGTTTAGGATTACACATAGTGTTAGACATTAGGTTTAGGGTGTGAGGGTGAGGTTTATTGTTAGGGTAGGCTTCAGTTTAGGGTTAATGTTAGCGTTAGGGTAGTATTTGGGTTACTGTTCATTTAGAGGTAGGGTTAGGGATAAGGTTAGGGATAGCTTTAGGTTTAGGGTTGGGGATATATATGGTTAAGGGCTAGGGTGACTGTTGGGGTTAGGTTTACAGGTAAACTGAGGGTTCAGGTTAATTGTTATGGTTAGGGTTAGGGGTAGAGTTAGTCTTAGGGTTAGGGTGAAGTTTTAATAGTGAGGTTTAAGGTTAAGGTTAGAGTTAGGTTTAAGTTTAGTGTTAGGGTTAGGTTAAGGTTTAGAGTTAGGGTAGTGGTAAGGTTAGGGTTAAGGCTGGGTTTACTGTAAAGGGTAAGGCTAGGTTAGGTTTAGGTTTAGAGTTAGAGTTATTGCTAGGGTGTAGGGTTAGGGTTAGGGTCAGGTTTAGAGTTATTGTTAGGTGTAGGGTTAGGGTTAGGGTGGAGTTCAGATTAGGGTTGAGTTCACGATTAGGGTAAGGTTTAGGTTTATGTCAGGGTTAGTGCTAGGATTAGGGATAGGGTTAGGGTTGGGAAAAGGGTTAGAGGTTCAGGTGAGGGTTGGTGTTAGGTTTGCAGTTAAGCTGATGTTTTAGGGCGTTACGGTTAGGGTTAGGGTGAGAGTTAGGGTTAGGGTTATGTTTACCTTTAGTGCCAGTGTTAGGGGATAGTTTAGGGTTAATTTAGTTTTCGGGTTAGGTTTATGTTTAGGGTGAATTTAGGTTAAGGATGAAGATTACGGTTAGTATTAGGGTTAGGTGTTTTGGTTAATGTTAGGGTCAGGTTTAGGGTTAGGTTTAGGGTTAGGCTTAGGGTTTGGTTTAGGGTTAGGTTTAGGGAGAACTGCCTTGCGGTAGCCGTGTTCTGGAAGCGGAAGGAGTATGCAGTCTTAGTGTTAAGCTATTGTGAAGGCTGGTTTTGGCCCAGGGAAAACAAAGCGCCTGAGGAAATCCTAAAAAACCCCGGTGCCTTTCCACCATTCAAAGTGTGTAACTGCAGACTCTTTTCCAAATAAGAGAGCGCACAGGTAACAGCAGCCTGCGTGTTTCTCACTGAATGGGAGAACTCCCTGACTTCATCCAGTCCTCTGAGCAAAGCATATATAAGGAGAGAAAATGTTTCTCTCCACTTTCCTGCAATGATTTCCACATTTTCTTTTGCATACGCAAGCCTTCAACTGAAAATCTACATCGAAGTAGATTTATCCTTCCAGAGGAAAAACTACATAGTTTTATCCTTAAGAGCTTGTGATAGCACCCAGGGAGATAACAAGCCTTTTTTATTCTCTCTCCTGATTGAACTCTGTCAATTTGCACTTCCAAAAGCAAGGTTTCCTAGCACAAACTACAAAGCAGTAACCTCTCCCTTGGCAGAGTAAATCCTATGTAGTGTTGCCCTGAAGAGATATTGTGGGCACAGTAAGGTCCAGCGAAAACACAGTGCGGAGTGAAATGCCAGCAAAGCCAGGTCTTCCTCCACTTGAGTGCATGACAATTTCAGTTATTTTACAAGAACAAAGCTCAGAGGCAAAATTAGATTTTGTGTATCTCAGGGAGAGAAAGAACACTGTGACTTCCCCCGTTAGTCTGACGAAAGCAGTTAAAAGGAGAAAACCGTCCTTTGCTTTCACTTTCCCGCAGGGAGCTCGGCGAAACGGCCCTTCGCGAAGGGCCGTTTTCCCCCGGAGAACTGCCTGGCGGCAGCCCCGTTCTCCAAGGAGAACGCGTATGCAGTGTTAGCGTTCAGCTATCGTGAAGGCTCGCTTTGGCCCAGGGAGAGCCCCGTTCTGCAAGGGAAACGCGTATGCAGTGTTAGCGTTCAGCTATCGCGAAGGCTCGCTTTGGCCCAGGGAGAGCAAAGCGCCTGGGGACAAAATCTTGGCAGACCCCGCTGCCTTTCCACGGTGCAAAGTGTGCAAGTGCAGACTCTTTTCCAAAGAAGAGAGCGCACAGGCAACAGCAGCCCGCACGTTTCTCGGTGAAAGGGAGAACTCCCTGACTTCACCCAGCCCTCTGAGCAAAGGCAGGCAGAGGGAGAGAAGCTTCCCTTCCTTCCCCTTGCCCGCAGTGCAGTCCTCGTTTGCTCTCGCAAACGCAAGGCTTCTTCTGAGAAACTAGATCGCGGTGCAGCTCTCCTTCCAGAGGAGCAACGACAGAGCTTTAGCTTCTAGGAAGAGACTGGGAAAGCAGCCGGGGAGAGAAGGCCTTTTCCTAGTCTCTTTTCTTTCGGCCTGAATTCGGTGCATTGGCACTGGCCAAAGCAAGGTTTCCCAGCCCCACGGACGACGCGGCAGCTCTCTCCTGGCAGAGCAAGTCCCAGGCAGCGTTGCCCTGCCGAGATAGTGTGGATACGCTGAGGCCCAGGGAAAACACACTGCCCAGAGAAATCCTAGCAAAGCCGTGGGCTTCCCCACAGGAACCCATGTCCGTTTCAGTTCTTTGCCGAGAACGGAGCTCGGAGGCAACATCAGATTGTGTGTATCTCAGGGAGAGAAAGAAGGCTGTGACTTCCCCCGTTCCTCTGACGAAAGCAGTTAGAAGGAGAAAAGCGTCCTTTGCTTTCGCTTTCCCGCAGGGAGCTCGGCGAAACGGCCCTTCGCGAAGGGCCGTTTTCCCCCGGAGAACAGCCTGGCGGCAGCCCCGTTCTCCAAGCACAACGCTATGCAGTGTTAGCGTTCAGCTATCGTGAAGGCTCGCTTTGGCCCAGGGAGAGCAAAGCGCCTGGGGAAGAAATCTCAGCAGACCCCGCTGCCTTTCCATGGTGCAAAGCGTGCCACTGCAGACTCTTTTCCAAAGAAGAGAGCGCACAGGCAACAGCAGCCCGCACGTTTCTCGGTGAAAGGGAGAACTCCCTGACTTCACCCAGCCCTCTGAGCAAAGGCAGGCAGAGGGAGAGAAGCTTCCCTTCCTTCCCCTTGCCCGCAGTGCAGTCCTCGTTTGCTCTCGCAAACGCAAGGCTTCTTCTGAGAAACTAGATCGCGGTGCAGCTCTCCTTCCAGAGGAGCAACGACAGAGCTTTAGCTTCTAGGAAGAGACTGGGAAAGCAGCCGGGGAGAGAAGGCCTTTTCCTAGTCTCTTTTCTTTCGGCCTGAATTCGGTGCATTGGCACTGGCCAAAGCAAGGTTTCCCAGCCCCACGGACGACGCGGCAGCTCTCTCCTGCCAGAGCAAGTCCCAGGTAGCGTTGCCCTGCCGAGATAGTGTGGATACGCTGAGGCCCAGGGAAAACACACTGCCCAGAGAAATCCTAGCAAAGCCGTGGGCTTCCCCACAGGAACCCATGTCCGTTTCAGTTCTTTGCCGAGAACGGAGCTCGGAGGCAACATCAGATTGTGTGTATCTCAGGGAGAGAAAGAAGGCTGTGACTTCCCCCGTTCCTCTGACGAAAGCAGTTAGAAGGAGAAAAGCGTCCTTTGCTTTCGCTTTCCCGCAGGGAGCTCGGCGAAACGGCCCTTCGCGAAGGGCCGTTTTCCCCCGGAGAACTGCCTGGCGGCAGCCCCGTTCTCCAAGCACAACGCGTATGCAGTGTTAGCGTTCAGCTATCGTGAAGGCTCGCTTTGGCCCAGGGAGAGCAAAGCGCCTGGGGAAGAAATCTCAGCAGACCCCGCTGCCTTTCCACGGTGCAAAGCGTGCCACTGCAGACTCTTTTCCAAAGAAGAGAGCGCACAGGCAACAGCAGCCCGCACGTTTCTCGGTGAAAGGGAGAACTCCCTGACTTCACCCAGCCCTCTGAGCAAAGGCAGGCAGAGGGAGAGAAGCTTCCCTTCCTTCCCCTTGCCCGCAGTGCAGTCCTCGTTTGCTCTCGCAAACGCAAGGCTTCTTCTGAGAAACTAGATCGCGGTGCAGCTCTCCTTCCAGAGGAGCAACGACAGAGCTTTAGCTTCTAGGAAGAGACTGGGAAAGCAGCCGGGGAGAGAAGGCCTTTTCCTAGTCTCTTTTCTTTCGGCCTGAATTCGGTGCATTGGCACTGGCCAAAGCAAGGTTTCCCAGCCCCACGGACGACGCGGCAGCTCTCTCCTGGCAGAGCAAGTCCCAGGCAGCGTTGCCCTGCCGAGATAGTGTGGATACGCTGAGGCCCAGGGAAAACACACTGCCCAGAGAAATCCTAGCAAAGCCGTGGGCTTCCCCACAGGAACCCATGTCCGTTTCAGTTCTTTGCCGAGAACGGAGCTCGGAGGCAACATCAGATTGTGTGTATCTCAGGGAGAGAAAGAAGGCTGTGACTTCCCCCGTTCCTCTGACGAAAGCAGTTAGAAGGAGAAAAGCGTCCTTTGCTTTCGCTTTCCCGCAGGGAGCTCGGCGAAACGGCAGTTCGCGAAGGGCCGTTTTCCCCCGGAGAACTGCCTGGCGGCAGCCCCGTTCTCCAAGCACAACACGTATGCAGTGTTAGCGTTCAGCTATCGTGAAGGCTCGCTTTGGCCCAGGGAGAGCCCCGTTCTGCAAGGGGAACGCGTATGCAGTGTTAGCGTTCAGCTATCGTGAAGGCTCGCTTTGGCCCAGGGAGAGCAAAGCGCCTGGGGAAGAAATCTCAGCAGACCCCGCTGCCTTTCCACGGTGCAAAGCGTGCCACTGCAGACTCTTTTCCAAAGAAGAGAGCGCACAGGCAACAGCAGCCCGCACGTTTCTCGGTGAAAGGGAGAACTCCCTGACTTCACCCAGCCCTCTGAGCAAAGGCAGGCAGAGGGAGAGAAGCTTCCCTTCCTTCCCCTTGCCCGCAGTGCAGTCCTCGTTTGCTCTCGCAAACGCAAGGCTTCTTCTGAGAAACTAGATCGCGGTGCAGCTCTCCTTCCAGAGGAGCAACGACAGAGCTTTAGCTTCTAGGAAGAGACTGGGAAAGCAGCCGGGGAGAGAAGGCCTTTTCCTAGTCTCTTTTCTTTCGGCCTGAATTCGGTGCATTGGCACTGGCCAAAGCAAGGTTTCCCAGCCCCACGGACGACGCGGCAGCTCTCTCCTGCCAGAGCAAGTCCCAGGTAGCGTTGCCCTGCCGAGATAGTGTGGATACGCTGAGGCCCAGGGAAAACACACTGCCCAGAGAAATCCTAGCAAAGCCGTGGGCTTCCCCACAGGAACCCATGTCCGTTTCAGTTCTTTGCCGAGAACGGAGCTCGGAGGCAACATCAGATTGTGTGTATCTCAGGGAGAGAAAGAAGGCTGTGACTTCCCCCGTTCCTCTGACGAAAGCAGTTAGAAGGAGAAAAGCGTCCTTTGCTTTCGCTTTCCCGCAGGGAGCTCGGCGAAACGGCCCTTCGCGAAGGGCCGTTTTCCCCCGGAGAACTGCCTGGCGGCAGCCCCGTTCTCCAAGCACAACGCGTATGCAGTGTTAGCGTTCAGCTATCGTGAAGGCTCGCTTTGGCCCAGGGAGAGCAAAGCGCCTGGGGAAGAAATCTCAGCAGACCCCGCTGCCTTTCCACGGTGCAAAGCGTGCCACTGCAGACTCTTTTCCAAAGAAGAGAGCGCACAGGCAACAGCAGCCCGCACGTTTCTCGGTGAAAGGGAGAACTCCCTGACTTCACCCAGCCCTCTGAGCAAAGGCAGGCAGAGGGAGAGAAGCTTCCCTTCCTTCCCCTTGCCCGCAGTGCAGTCCTCGTTTGCTCTCGCAAACGCAAGGCTTCTTCTGAGAAACTAGATCGCGGTGCAGCTCTCCTTCCAGAGGAGCAACGACAGAGCTTTAGCTTCTAGGAAGAGACTGGGAAAGCAGCCGGGGAGAGAAGGCCTTTTCCTAGTCTCTTTTCTTTCGGCCTGAATTCGGTGCATTGGCACTGGCCAAAGCAAGGTTTCCCAGCCCCACGGACGACGCGGCAGCTCTCTCCTGGCAGAGCAAGTCCCAGGCAGCGTTGCCCTGCCGAGATAGTGTGGATACGCTGAGGCCCAGGGAAAACACACTGCCCAGAGAAATCCTAGCAAAGCCGTGGGCTTCCCCACAGGAACCCATGTCCGTTTCAGTTCTTTGCCGAGAACGGAGCTCGGAGGCAACATCAGATTGTGTGTATCTCAGGGAGAGAAAGAAGGCTGTGACTTCCCCCGTTCCTCTGACGAAAGCAGTTAGAAGGAGAAAAGCGTCCTTTGCTTTCGCTTTCCCGCAGGGAGCTCGGCGAAACGGCAGTTCGCGAAGGGCCGTTTTCCCCCGGAGAACTGCCTGGCGGCAGCCCCGTTCTCCAAGCACAACACGTATGCAGTGTTAGCGTTCAGCTATCGTGAAGGCTCGCTTTGGCCCAGGGAGAGCCCCGTTCTGCAAGGGGAACGCGTATGCAGTGTTAGCGTTCAGCTATCGTGAAGGCTCGCTTTGGCCCAGGGAGAGCAAAGCGCCTGGGGAAGAAATCTCAGCAGACCCCGCTGCCTTTCCACGGTGCAAAGCGTG
Source organism: Elephas maximus indicus (assembly GCF_024166365.1). NCBI lineage: Eukaryota > Metazoa > Chordata > Mammalia > Proboscidea > Elephantidae > Elephas > Elephas maximus. The sequence continues at coordinate 1,903,831 of NC_064825.1, forward strand.
CCACTGCAGACTCTTTTCCAAAGAAGAGAGCGCACAGGCAACAGCAGCCCGCACGTTTCTCGGTGAAAGGGAGAACTCCCTGACTTCACCCAGCCCTCTGAGCAAAGGCAGGCAGAGGGAGAGAAGCTTCCCTTCCTTCCCCTTGCCCGCAGTGCAGTCCTCGTTTGCTCTCGCAAACGCAAGGCTTCTTCTGAGAAACTAGATCGCGGTGCAGCTCTCCTTCCAGAGGAGCAACGACAGAGCTTTAGCTTCTAGGAAGAGACTGGGAAAGCAGCCGGGGAGAGAAGGCCTTTTCCTAGTCTCTTTTCTTTCGGCCTGAATTCGGTGCATTGGCACTGGCCAAAGCAAGGTTTCCCAGCCCCACGGACGACGCGGCAGCTCTCTCCTGGCAGAGCAAGTCCCAGGCAGCGTTGCCCTGCCGAGATAGTGTGGATACGCTGAGGCCCAGGGAAAACACACTGCCCAGAGAAATCCTAGCAAAGCCGTGGGCTTCCCCACAGGAACCCATGTCCGTTTCAGTTCTTTGCCGAGAACGGAGCTCGGAGGCAACATCAGATTGTGTGTATCTCAGGGAGAGAAAGAAGGCTGTGACTTCCCCCGTTCCTCTGACGAAAGCAGTTAGAAGGAGAAAAGCGTCCTTTGCTTTCGCTTTCCCGCAGGGAGCTCGGCGAAACGGCAGTTCGCGAAGGGCCGTTTTCCCCCGGAGAACTGCCTGGCGGCAGCCCCGTTCTCCAAGCACAACGCGTATGCAGTGTTAGCGTTCAGCTATCGTGAAGGCTCGCTTTGGCCCAGGGAGAGCAAAGCGCCTGGGGAAGAAATCTCAGCAGACCCCGCTGCCTTTCCACGGTGCAAAGCGTGCCACTGCAGACTCTTTTCCAAAGAAGAGAGCGCACAGGCAACAGCAGCCCGCACGTTTCTCGGTGAAAGGGAGAACTCCCTGACTTCACCCAGCCCTCTGAGCAAAGGCAGGCAGAGGGAGAGAAGCTTCCCTTCCTTCCCCTTGCCCGCAGTGCAGTCCTCGTTTGCTCTCGCAAACGCAAGGCTTCTTCTGAGAAACTAGATCGCGGTGCAGCTCTCCTTCCAGAGGAGCAACGACAGAGCTTTAGCTTCTAGGAAGAGACTGGGAAAGCAGCCGGGGAGAGAAGGCCTTTTCCTAGTCTCTTTTCTTTCGGCCTGAATTCGGTGCATTGGCACTGGCCAAAGCAAGGTTTCCCAGCCCCACGGACGACGCGGCAGCTCTCTCCTGGCAGAGCAAGTCCCAGGCAGCGTTGCCCTGCCGAGATAGTGTGGATACGCTGAGGCCCAGGGAAAACACACTGCCCAGAGAAATCCTAGCAAAGCCGTGGGCTTCCCCACAGGAACCCATGTCCGTTTCAGTTCTTTGCCGAGAACGGAGCTCGGAGGCAACATCAGATTGTGTGTATCTCAGGGAGAGAAAGAAGGCTGTGACTTCCCCCGTTCCTCTGACGAAAGCAGTTAGAAGGAGAAAAGCGTCCTTTGCTTTCGCTTTCCCGCAGGGAGCTCGGCGAAACGGCCCTTCGCGAAGGGCCGTTTTCCCCCGGAGAACTGCCTGGCGGCAGCCCCGTTCTCCAAGCACAACGCGTATGCAGTGTTAGCGTTCAGCTATCGTGAAGGCTCGCTTTGGCCCAGGGAGAGCAAAGCGCCTGGGGAAGAAATCTCAGCAGACCCCGCTGCCTTTCCACGGTGCAAAGCGTGCCACTGCAGACTCTTTTCCAAAGAAGAGAGCGCACAGGCAACAGCAGCCCGCACGTTTCTCGGTGAAAGGGAGAACTCCCTGACTTCACCCAGCCCTCTGAGCAAAGGCAGGCAGAGGGAGAGAAGCTTCCCTTCCTTCCCCTTGCCCGCAGTGCAGTCCTCGTTTGCTCTCGCAAACGCAAGGCTTCTTCTGAGAAACTAGATCGCGGTGCAGCTCTCCTTCCACAGGAGCAACGACAGAGCTTTAGCTTCTAGGAAGAGACTGGGAAAGCAGCCGGGGAGAGAAGGCCTTTTCCTAGTCTCTTTTCTTTCGGCCTGAATTCGGTGCATTGGCACTGGCCAAAGCAAGGTTTCCCAGCCCCACGGACGACGCGGCAGCTCTCTCCTGGCAGAGCAAGTCCCAGGCAGCGTTGCCCTGCCGAGATAGTGTGGATACGCTGAGGCCCAGGGAAAACACACTGCCCAGAGAAATCCTAGCAAAGCCGTGGGCTTCCCCACAGGAACCCATGTCCGTTTCAGTTCTTTGCCGAGAACGGAGCTCGGAGGCAACATCAGATTGTGTGTATCTCAGGGAGAGAAAGAAGGCTGTGACTTCCCCCGTTCCTCTGACGAAAGCAGTTAGAAGGAGAAAAGCGTCCTTTGCTTTCGCTTTCCCGCAGGGAGCTCGGCGAAACGGCAGTTCGCGAAGGGCCGTTTTCCCCCGGAGAACTGCCTGGCGGCAGCCCCGTTCTCCAAGCACAACGCGTATGCAGTGTTAGCGTTCAGCTATCGTGAAGGCTCGCTTTGGCCCAGGGAGAGCAAAGCGCCTGGGGAAGAAATCTCAGCAGACCCCGCTGCCTTTCCACGGTGCAAAGCGTGCCACTGCAGACTCTTTTCCAAAGAAGAGAGCGCACAGGCAACAGCAGCCCGCACGTTTCTCGGTGAAAGGGAGAACTCCCTGACTTCACCCAGCCCTCTGAGCAAAGGCAGGCAGAGGGAGAGAAGCTTCCCTTCCTTCCCCTTGCCCGCAGTGCAGTCCTCGTTTGCTCTCGCAAACGCAAGGCTTCTTCTGAGAAACTAGATCGCGGTGCAGCTCTCCTTCCACAGGAGCAACGACAGAGCTTTAGCTTCTAGGAAGAGACTGGGAAAGCAGCCGGGGAGAGAAGGCCTTTTCCTAGTCTCTTTTCTTTCGGCCTGAATTCGGTGCATTGGCACTGGCCAAAGCAAGGTTTCCCAGCCCCACGGACGACGCGGCAGCTCTCTCCTGGCAGAGCAAGTCCCAGGCAGCGTTGCCCTGCCGAGATAGTGTGGATACGCTGAGGCCCAGGGAAAACACACTGCCCAGAGAAATCCTAGCAAAGCCGTGGGCTTCCCCACAGGAACCCATGTCCGTTTCAGTTCTTTGCCGAGAACGGAGCTCGGAGGCAACATCAGATTGTGTGTATCTCAGGGAGAGAAAGAAGGCTGTGACTTCCCCCGTTCCTCTGACGAAAGCAGTTAGAAGGAGAAAAGCGTCCTTTGCTTTCGCTTTCCCGCAGGGAGCTCGGCGAAACGGCAGTTCGCGAAGGGCCGTTTTCCCCCGGAGAACTGCCTGGCGGCAGCCCCGTTCTCCAAGCACAACGCGTATGCAGTGTTAGCGTTCAGCTATCGTGAAGGCTCGCTTTGGCCCAGGGAGAGCAAAGCGCCTGGGGAAGAAATCTCAGCAGACCCCGCTGCCTTTCCACGGTGCAAAGCGTGCCACTGCAGACTCTTTTCCAAAGAAGAGAGCGCACAGGCAACAGCAGCCCGCACGTTTCTCGGTGAAAGGGAGAGCTCCCTGACTTCACCCAGCCCTCTGAGCAAAGGCAGGCAGAGGGAGAGAAGCTTCCCTTCCTTCCCCTTGCCCGCAGTGCAGTCCTCGTTTGCTCTCGCAAACGCAAGGCTTCTTCTGAGAAACTAGATCGCGGTGCAGCTCTCCTTCCAGAGGAGCAACGACAGAGCTTTAGCTTCTAGGAAGAGACTGGGAAAGCAGCCGGGGAGAGAAGGCCTTTTCCTAGTCTCTTTTCTTTCGGCCTGAATTCGGTGCATTGGCACTGGCCAAAGCAAGGTTTCCCAGCCCCACGGACGACGCGGCAGCTCTCTCCTGGCAGAGCAAGTCCCAGGCAGCGTTGCCCTGCCGAGATAGTGTGGATACGCTGAGGCCCAGGGAAAACACACTGCCCAGAGAAATCCTAGCAAAGCCGTGGGCTTCCCCACAGGAACCCATGTCCGTTTCAGTTCTTTGCCGAGAACGGAGCTCGGAGGCAACATCAGATTGTGTGTATCTCAGGGAGAGAAAGAAGGCTGTGACTTCCCCCGTTCCTCTGACGAAAGCAGTTAGAAGGAGAAAAGCGTCCTTTGCTTTCGCTTTCCCGCAGGGAGCTCGGCGAAACGGCAGTTCGCGAAGGGCCGTTTTCCCCCGGAGAACTGCCTGGCGGCAGCCCCGTTCTCCAAGCACAACGCGTATGCAGTGTTAGCGTTCAGCTATCGTGAAGGCTCGCTTTGGCCCAGGGAGAGCAAAGCGCCTGGGGAAGAAATCTCAGCAGACCCCGCTGCCTTTCCACGGTGCAAAGCGTGCCACTGCAGACTCTTTTCCAAAGAAGAGAGCGCACAGGCAACAGCAGCCCGCACGTTTCTCGGTGAAAGGGAGAGCTCCCTGACTTCACCCAGCCCTCTGAGCAAAGGCAGGCAGAGGGAGAGAAGCTTCCCTTCCTTCCCCTTGCCCGCAGTGCAGTCCTCGTTTGCTCTCGCAAACGCAAGGCCTCTTCTGAGAAACTAGATCGCGGTGCAGCTCTCCTTCCACAGGAGCAACGACAGAGCTTTAGCTTCTAGGAAGAGACTGGGAAAGCAGCCGGGGAGAGAAGGCCTTTTCCTAGTCTCTTTTCTTTCGGCCTGAATTCGGTGCATTGGCACTGGCCAAAGCAAGGTTTCCCAGCCCCACGGACGACGCGGCAGCTCTCTCCTGGCAGAGCAAGTCCCAGGCAGCGTTGCCCTGCCGAGATAGTGTGGATACGCTGAGGCCCAGGGAAAACACACTGCCCAGAGAAATCCTAGCAAAGCCGTGGGCTTCCCCACAGGAACCCATGTCCGTTTCAGTTCTTTGCCGAGAACGGAGCTCGGAGGCAACATCAGATTGTGTGTATCTCAGGGAGAGAAAGAAGGCTGTGACTTCCCCCGTTCCTCTGACGAAAGCAGTTAGAAGGAGAAAAGCGTCCTTTGCTTTCGCTTTCCCGCAGGGAGCTCGGCGAAACGGCCCTTCGCGAAGGGCCGTTTTACCCCGGAGAACTGCCTGGCGGCAGCCCCGTTCTCCAAGCACAACGCGTATGCAGTGTTAGCGTTCAGCTATCGTGAAGGCTCGCTTTGGCCCAGGGAGAGCAAAGCGCCTGGGGAAGAAATCTCAGCAGACCCCGCTGCCTTTCCACGGTGCAAAGCGTGCCACTGCAGACTCTTTTCCAAAGAAGAGAGCGCACAGGCAACAGCAGCCCGCACGTTTCTCGGTGAAAGGGAGAACTCCCTGACTTCACCCAGCCCTCTGAGCAAAGGCAGGCAGAGGGAGAGAAGCTTCCCTTCCTTCCCCTTGCCCGCAGTGCAGTCCTCGTTTGCTCTCGCAAACGCAAGGCTTCTTCTGAGAAACTAGATCGCGGTGCAGCTCTCCTTCCAGAGGAGCAACGACAGAGCTTTAGCTTCTAGGAAGAGACTGGGAAAGCAGCCGGGGAGAGAAGGCCTTTTCCTAGTCTCTTTTCTTTCGGCCTGAATTCGGTGCATTGGCACTGGCCAAAGCAAGGTTTCCCAGCCCCACGGACGACGCGGCAGCTCTCTCCTGGCAGAGCAAGTCCCAGGCAGCGTTGCCCTGCCGAGATAGTGTGGATACGCTGAGGCCCAGGGAAAACACACTGCCCAGAGAAATCCTAGCAAAGCCGTGGGCTTCCCCACAGGAACCCATGTCCGTTTCAGTTCTTTGCCGAGAACGGAGCTCGGAGGCAACATCAGATTGTGTGTATCTCAGGGAGAGAAAGAAGGCTGTGACTTCCCCCGTTCCTCTGACGAAAGCAGTTACAGGGAGAAAAGCGTCCTTTGCTTTCGCTTTCCCGCAGGGAGCTCGGCGAAACGGCCCTTCGCGAAGGGCCGTTTTACCCCGGAGAACTGCCTGGCGGCAGCCCCGTTCTCCAAGCACAACGCGTATGCAGTGTTAGCGTTCAGCTATCGTGAAGGCTCGCTTTGGCCCAGGGAGAGCAAAGCGCCTGGGGAAGAAATCTCAGCAGACCCCGCTGCCTTTCCACGGTGCAAAGCGTGCCACTGCAGACTCTTTTCCAAAGAAGAGAGCGCACAGGCAACAGCAGCCCGCACGTTTCTCGGTGAAAGGGAGAACTCCCTGACTTCACCCAGCCCTCTGAGCAAAGGCAGGCAGAGGGAGAGAAGCTTCCCTTCCTTCCCCTTGCCCGCAGTGCAGTCCTCGTTTGCTCTCGCAAACGCAAGGCCTCTTCTGAGAAACTAGATCGCGGTGCAGCTCTCCTTCCACAGGAGCAACGACAGAGCTTTAGCTTCTAGGAAGAGACTGGGAAAGCAGCCGGGGAGAGAAGGCCTTTTCCTAGTCTCTTTTCTTTCGGCCTGAATTCGGTGCATTGGCACTGGCCAAAGCAAGGTTTCCCAGCCCCACGGACGACGCGGCAGCTCTCTCCTGGCAGAGCAAGTCCCAGGCAGCGTTGCCCTGCCGAGATAGTGTGGATACGCTGAGGCCCAGGGAAAACACACTGCCCAGAGAAATCCTAGCAAAGCCGTGGGCTTCCCCACAGGAACCCATGTCCGTTTCAGTTCTTTGCCGAGAACGGAGCTCGGAGGCAACATCAGATTGTGTGTATCTCAGGGAGAGAAAGAAGGCTGTGACTTCCCCCGTTCCTCTGACGAAAGCAGTTAGAAGGAGAAAAGCGTCCTTTGCTTTCGCTTTCCCGCAGGGAGCTCGGCGAAACGGCAGTTCGCCAAGGGCCGTTTTCCCCCGGAGAACTGCCTGGCGGCAGCCCCGTTCTCCAAGCACAACGCGTATGCAGTGTTAGCGTTCAGCTATCGTGAAGGCTCGCTTTGGCCCAGGGAGAGCAAAGCGCCTGGGGAAGAAATCTCAGCAGACCCCGCTGCCTTTCCACGGTGCAAAGCGTGCCACTGCAGACTCTTTTCCAAAGAAGAGAGCGCACAGGCAACAGCAGCCCGCACGTTTCTCGGTGAAAGGGAGAACTCCCTGACTTCACCCAGCCCTCTGAGCAAAGGCAGGCAGAGGGAGAGAAGCTTCCCTTCCTTCCCCTTGCCCGCAGTGCAGTCCTCGTTTGCTCTCGCAAACGCAAGGCCTCTTCTGAGAAACTAGATCGCGGTGCAGCTCTCCTTCCAGAGGAGCAACGACAGAGCTTTAGCTTCTAGGAAGAGACTGGGAAAGCAGCCGGGGAGAGAAGGCCTTTTCCTAGTCTCTTTTCTTTCGGCCTGAATTCGGTGCATTGGCACTGGCCAAAGCAAGGTTTCCCAGCCCCACGGACGACGCGGCAGCTCTCTCCTGGCAGAGCAAGTCCCAGGCAGCGTTGCCCTGCCGAGATAGTGTGGATACGCTGAGGCCCAGGGAAAACACACTGCCCAGAGAAATCCTAGCAAAGCCGTGGGCTTCCCCACAGGAACCCATGTCCGTTTCAGTTCTTTGCCGAGAACGGAGCTCGGAGGCAACATCAGATTGTGTGTATCTCAGGGAGAGAAAGAAGGCTGTGACTTCCCCCGTTCCTCTGACGAAAGCAGTTAGAAGGAGAAAAGCGTCCTTTGCTTTCGCTTTCCCGCAGGGAGCTCGGCGAAACGGCAGTTCGCGAAGGGTCGTTTTCCCCCGGAGAACTGCCTGGCGGCAGCCCCGTTCTCCAAGCACAACGCGTATGCAGTGTTAGCGTTCAGCTATCGTGAAGGCTCGCTTTGGCCCAGGGAGAGCAAAGCGCCTGGGGAAGAAATCTCAGCAGACCCCGCTGCCTTTCCACGGTGCAAAGCGTGCCACTGCAGACTCTTTTCCAAAGAAGAGAGCGCACAGGCAACAGCAGCCCGCACGTTTCTCGGTGAAAGGGAGAACTCCCTGACTTCACCCAGCCCTCTGAGCAAAGGCAGGCAGAGGGAGAGAAGCTTCCCTTCCTTCCCCTTGCCCGCAGTGCAGTCCTCGTTTGCTCTCGCAAACGCAAGGCCTCTTCTGAGAAACTAGATCGCGGTGCAGCTCTCCTTCCAGAGGAGCAACGACAGAGCTTTAGCTTCTAGGAAGAGACTGGGAAAGCAGCCGGGGAGAGAAGGCCTTTTCCTAGTCTCTTTTCTTTCGGCCTGAATTCGGTGCATTGGCACTGGCCAAAGCAAGGTTTCCCAGCCCCACGGACGACGCGGCAGCTCTCTCCTGGCAGAGCAAGTCCCAGGCAGCGTTGCCCTGCCGAGATAGTGTGGATACGCTGAGGCCCAGGGAAAACACACTGCCCAGAGAAATCCTAGCAAAGCCGTGGGCTTCCCCACAGGAACCCATGTCCGTTTCAGTTCTTTGCCGAGAACGGAGCTCGGAGGCAACATCAGATTGTGTGTATCTCAGGGAGAGAAAGAAGGCTGTGACTTCCCCCGTTCCTCTGACGAAAGCAGTTAGAAGGAGAAAAGCGTCCTTTGCTTTCGCTTTCCCGCAGGGAGCTCGGCGAAACGGCAGTTCGCGAAGGGCCGTTTTACCCCGGAGAACTGCCTGGCGGCAGCCCCGTTCTCCAAGCACAACGCGTATGCAGTGTTAGCGTTCAGCTATCGTGAAGGCTCGCTTTGGCCCAGGGAGAGCAAAGCGCCTGGGGAAGAAATCTCAGCAGACCCCGCTGCCTTTCCACGGTGCAAAGCGTGCCACTGCAGACTCTTTTCCAAAGAAGAGAGCGCACAGGCAACAGCAGCCCGCACGTTTCTCGGTGAAAGGGAGAACTCCCTGACTTCACCCAGCCCTCTGAGCAAAGGCAGGCAGAGGGAGAGAAGCTTCCCTTCCTTCCCCTTGCCCGCAGTGCAGTCCTCGTTTGCTCTCGCAAACGCAAGGCTTCTTCTGAGAAACTAGATCGCGGTGCAGCTCTCCTTCCAGAGGAGCAACGACAGAGCTTTAGCTTCTAGGAAGAGACTGGGAAAGCAGCCGGGGAGAGAAGGCCTTTTCCTAGTCTCTTTTCTTTCGGCCTGAATTCGGTGCATTGGCACTGGCCAAAGCAAGGTTTCCCAGCCCCACGGACGACGCGGCAGCTCTCTCCTGGCAGAGCAAGTCCCAGGCAGCGTTGCCCTGCCGAGATAGTGTGGATACGCTGAGGCCCAGGGAAAACACACTGCCCAGAGAAATCCTAGCAAAGCCGTGGGCTTCCCCACAGGAACCCATGTCCGTTTCAGTTCTTTGCCGAGAACGGAGCTCGGAGGCAACATCAGATTGTGTGTATCTCAGGGAGAGAAAGAAGGCTGTGACTTCCCCCGTTCCTCTGACGAAAGCAGTTACAGGGAGAAAAGCGTCCTTTGCTTTCGCTTTCCCGCAGGGAGCTCGGCGAAACGGCCCTTCGCGAAGGGCCGTTTTACCCCGGAGAACTGCCTGGCGGCAGCCCCGTTCTCCAAGCACAACGCGTATGCAGTGTTAGCGTTCAGCTATCGTGAAGGCTCGCTTTGGCCCAGGGAGAGCAAAGCGCCTGGGGAAGAAATCTCAGCAGACCCCGCTGCCTTTCCACGGTGCAAAGCGTGCCACTGCAGACTCTTTTCCAAAGAAGAGAGCGCACAGGCAACAGCAGCCCGCACGTTTCTCGGTGAAAGGGAGAACTCCCTGACTTCACCCAGCCCTCTGAGCAAAGGCAGGCAGAGGGAGAGAAGCTTCCCTTCCTTCCCCTTGCCCGCAGTGCAGTCCTCGTTTGCTCTCGCAAACGCAAGGCTTCTTCTGAGAAACTAGATCGCGGTGCAGCTCTCCTTCCACAGGAGCAACGACAGAGCTTTAGCTTCTAGGAAGAGACTGGGAAAGCAGCCGGGGAGAGAAGGCCTTTTCCTAGTCTCTTTTCTTTCGGCCTGAATTCGGTGCATTGGCACTGGCCAAAGCAAGGTTTCCCAGCCCCACGGACGACGCGGCAGCTCTCTCCTGGCAGAGCAAGTCCCAGGCAGCGTTGCCCTGCCGAGATAGTGTGGATACGCTGAGGCCCAGGGAAAACACACTGCCCAGAGAAATCCTAGCAAAGCCGTGGGCTTCCCCACAGGAACCCATGTCCGTTTCAGTTCTTTGCCGAGAACGGAGCTCGGAGGCAACATCAGATTGTGTGTATCTCAGGGAGAGAAAGAAGGCTGTGACTTCCCCCGTTCCTCTGACGAAAGCAGTTACAGGGAGAAAAGCGTCCTTTGCTTTCGCTTTCCCGCAGGGAGCTCGGCGAAACGGCCCTTCGCGAAGGGCCGTTTTACCCCGGAGAACTGCCTGGCGGCAGCCCCGTTCTCCAAGCACAACGCGTATGCAGTGTTAGCGTTCAGCTATCGTGAAGGCTCGCTTTGGCCCAGGGAGAGCAAAGCGCCTGGGGAAGAAATCTCAGCAGACCCCGCTGCCTTTCCACGGTGCAAAGCGTGCCACTGCAGACTCTTTTCCAAAGAAGAGAGCGCACAGGCAACAGCAGCCCGCACGTTTCTCGGTGAAAGGGAGAACTCCCTGACTTCACCCAGCCCTCTGAGCAAAGGCAGGCAGAGGGAGAGAAGCTTCCCTTCCTTCCCCTTGCCCGCAGTGCAGTCCTCGTTTGCTCTCGCAAACGCAAGGCTTCTTCTGAGAAACTAGATCGCGGTGCAGCTCTCCTTCCAGAGGAGCAACGACAGAGCTTTAGCTTCTAGGAAGAGACTGGGAAAGCAGCCGGGGAGAGAAGGCCTTTTCCTAGTCTCTTTTCTTTCGGCCTGAATTCGGTGCATTGGCACTGGCCAAAGCAAGGTTTCCCAGCCCCACGGACGACGCGGCAGCTCTCTCCTGGCAGAGCAAGTCCCAGGCAGCGTTGCCCTGCCGAGATAGTGTGGATACGCTGAGGCCCAGGGAAAACACACTGCCCAGAGAAATCCTAGCAAAGCCGTGGGCTTCCCCACAGGAACCCATGTCCGTTTCAGTTCTTTGCCGAGAACGGAGCTCGGAGGCAACATCAGATTGTGTGTATCTCAGGGAGAGAAAGAAGGCTGTGACTTCCCCCGTTCCTCTGACGAAAGCAGTTACAGGGAGAAAAGCGTCCTTTGCTTTCGCTTTCCCGCAGGGAGCTCGGCGAAACGGCCCTTCGCGAAGGGCCGTTTTACCCCGGAGAACTGCCTGGCGGCAGCCCCGTTCTCCAAGCACAACGCGTATGCAGTGTTAGCGTTCAGCTATCGTGAAGGCTCGCTTTGGCCCAGGGAGAGCAAAGCGCCTGGGGAAGAAATCTCAGCAGACCCCGCTGCCTTTCCACGGTGCAAAGCGTGCCACTGCAGACTCTTTTCCAAAGAAGAGAGCGCACAGGCAACAGCAGCCCGCACGTTTCTCGGTGAAAGGGAGAACTCCCTGACTTCACCCAGCCCTCTGAGCAAAGGCAGGCAGAGGGAGAGAAGCTTCCCTTCCTTCCCCTTGCCCGCAGTGCAGTCCTCGTTTGCTCTCGCAAACGCAAGGCTTCTTCTGAGAAACTAGATCGCGGTGCAGCTCTCCTTCCACAGGAGCAACGACAGAGCTTTAGCTTCTAGGAAGAGACTGGGAAAGCAGCCGGGGAGAGAAGGCCTTTTCCTAGTCTCTTTTCTTTCGGCCTGAATTCGGTGCATTGGCACTGGCCAAAGCAAGGTTTCCCAGCCCCACGGACGACGCGGCAGCTCTCTCCTGGCAGAGCAAGTCCCAGGCAGCGTTGCCCTGCCGAGATAGTGTGGATACGCTGAGGCCCAGGGAAAACACACTGCCCAGAGAAATCCTAGCAAAGCCGTGGGCTTCCCCACAGGAACCCATGTCCGTTTCAGTTCTTTGCCGAGAACGGAGCTCGGAGGCAACATCAGATTGTGTGTATCTCAGGGAGAGAAAGAAGGCTGTGACTTCCCCCGTTCCTCTGACGAAAGCAGTTAGAAGGAGAAAAGCGTCCTTTGCTTTCGCTTTCCCGCAGGGAGCTCGGCGAAACGGCAGTTCGCCAAGGGCCGTTTTCCCCCGGAGAACTGCCTGGCGGCAGCCCCGTTCTCCAAGCACAACGCGTATGCAGTGTTAGCGTTCAGCTATCGTGAAGGCTCGCTTTGGCCCAGGGAGAGCAAAGCGCCTGGGGAAGAAATCTCAGCAGACCCCGCTGCCTTTCCACGGTGCAAAGCGTGCCACTGCAGACTCTTTTCCAAAGAAGAGAGCGCACAGGCAACAGCAGCCCGCACGTTTCTCGGTGAAAGGGAGAACTCCCTGACTTCACCCAGCCCTCTGAGCAAAGGCAGGCAGAGGGAGAGAAGCTTCCCTTCCTTCCCCTTGCCCGCAGTGCAGTCCTCGTTTGCTCTCGCAAACGCAAGGCTTCTTCTGAGAAACTAGATCGCGGTGCAGCTCTCCTTCCAGAGGAGCAACGACAGAGCTTTAGCTTCTAGGAAGAGACTGGGAAAGCAGCCGGGGAGAGAAGGCCTTTTCCTAGTCTCTTTTCTTTCGGCCTGAATTCGGTGCATTGGCACTGGCCAAAGCAAGGTTTCCCAGCCCCACGGACGACGCGGCAGCTCTCTCCTGGCAGAGCAAGTCCCAGGCAGCGTTGCCCTGCCGAGATAGTGTGGATACGCTGAGGCCCAGGGAAAACACACTGCCCAGAGAAATCCTAGCAAAGCCGTGGGCTTCCCCACAGGAACCCATGTCCGTTTCAGTTCTTTGCCGAGAACGGAGCTCGGAGGCAACATCAGATTGTGTGTATCTCAGGGAGAGAAAGAAGGCTGTGACTTCCCCCGTTCCTCTGACGAAAGCAGTTACAGGGAGAAAAGCGTCCTTTGCTTTCGCTTTCCCGCAGGGAGCTCGGCGAAACGGCAGTTCGCGAAGGGCCGTTTTCCCCCGGAGAACTGCCTGGCGGCAGCCCCGTTCTCCAAGCACAACGCGTATGCAGTGTTAGCGTTCAGCTATCGTGAAGGCTCGCTTTGGCCCAGGGAGAGCAAAGCGCCTGGGGAAGAAATCTCAGCAGACCCCGCTGCCTTTCCACGGTGCAAAGCGTGCCACTGCAGACTCTTTTCCAAAGAAGAGAGCGCACAGGCAACAGCAGCCCGCACGTTTCTCGGTGAAAGGGAGAACTCCCTGACTTCACCCAGCCCTCTGAGCAAAGGCAGGCAGAGGGAGAGAAGCTTCCCTTCCTTCCCCTTGCCCGCAGTGCAGTCCTCGTTTGCTCTCGCAAACGCAGGGCTTCTTCTGAGAAACTAGATCGCGGTGCAGCTCTCCTTCCAGAGGAGCAACGACAGAGCTTTAGCTTCTAGGAAGAGACTGGGAAAGCAGCCGGGGAGAGAAGGCCTTTTCCTAGTCTCTTTTCTTTCGGCCTGAATTCGGTGCATTGGCACTGGCCAAAGCAAGGTTTCCCAGCCCCACGGACGACGCGGCAGCTCTCTCCTGGCAGAGCAAGTCCCAGGCAGCGTTGCCCTGCCGAGATAGTGTGGATACGCTGAGGCCCAGGGAAAACACACTGCCCAGAGAAATCCTAGCAAAGCCGTGGGCTTCCCCACAGGAACCCATGTCCGTTTCAGTTCTTTGCCGAGAACGGAGCTCGGAGGCAACATCAGATTGTGTGTATCTCAGGGAGAGAAAGAAGGCTGTGACTTCCCCCGTTCCTCTGACGAAAGCAGTTAGAAGGAGAAAAGCGTCCTTTGCTTTCGCTTTCCCGCAGGGAGCTCGGCGAAACGGCAGTTCGCGAAGGGCCGTTTTCCCCCGGAGAACTGCCTGGCGGCAGCCCCGTTCTCCAAGCACAACGCGTATGCAGTGTTAGCGTTCAGCTATCGTGAAGGCTCGCTTTGGCCCAGGGAGAGCAAAGCGCCTGGGGAAGAAATCTCAGCAGACCCCGCTGCCTTTCCACGGTGCAAAGCGTGCCACTGCAGACTCTTTTCCAAAGAAGAGAGCGCACAGGCAACAGCAGCCCGCACGTTTCTCGGTGAAAGGGAGAACTCCCTGACTTCACCCAGCCCTCTGAGCAAAGGCAGGCAGAGGGAGAGAAGCTTCCCTTCCTTCCCCTTGCCCGCAGTGCAGTCCTCGTTTGCTCTCGCAAACGCAGGGCTTCTTCTGAGAAACTAGATCGCGGTGCAGCTCTCCTTCCAGAGGAGCAACGACAGAGCTTTAGCTTCTAGGAAGAGACTGGGAAAGCAGCCGGGGAGAGAAGGCCTTTTCCTAGTCTCTTTTCTTTCGGCCTGAATTCGGTGCATTGGCACTGGCCAAAGCAAGGTTTCCCAGCCCCACGGACGACGCGGCAGCTCTCTCCTGGCAGAGCAAGTCCCAGGCAGCGTTGCCCTGCCGAGATAGTGTGGATACGCTGAGGCCCAGGGAAAACACACTGCCCAGAGAAATCCTAGCAAAGCCGTGGGCTTCCCCACAGGAACCCATGTCCGTTTCAGTTCTTTGCCGAGAACGGAGCTCGGAGGCAACATCAGATTGTGTGTATCTCAGGGAGAGAAAGAAGGCTGTGACTTCCCCCGTTCCTCTGACGAAAGCAGTTACAGGGAGAAAAGCGTCCTTTGCTTTCGCTTTCCCGCAGGGAGCTCGGCGAAACGGCCCTTCGCGAAGGGCCGTTTTCCCCCGGAGAACTGCCTGGCGGCAGCCCCGTTCTCCAAGCACAACGCGTATGCAGTGTTAGCGTTCAGCTATCGTGAAGGCTCGCTTTGGCCCAGGGAGAGCAAAGCGCCTGGGGAAGAAATCTCAGCAGACCCCGCTGCCTTTCCACGGTGCAAAGCGTGCCACTGCAGACTCTTTTCCAAAGAAGAGAGCGCACAGGCAACAGCAGCCCGCACGTTTCTCGGTGAAAGGGAGAACTCCCTGACTTCACCCAGCCCTCTGAGCAAAGGCAGGCAGAGGGAGAGAAGCTTCCCTTCCTTCCCCTTGCCCGCAGTGCAGTCCTCGTTTGCTCTCGCAAACGCAAGGCTTCTTCTGAGAAACTAGATCGCGGTGCAGCTCTCCTTCCAGAGGAGCAACGACAGAGCTTTAGCTTCTAGGAAGAGACTGGGAAAGCAGCCGGGGAGAGAAGGCCTTTTCCTAGTCTCTTTTCTTTCGGCCTGAATTCGGTGCATTGGCACTGGCCAAAGCAAGGTTTCCCAGCCCCACGGACGACGCGGCAGCTCTCTCCTGGCAGAGCAAGTCCCAGGCAGCGTTGCCCTGCCGAGATAGTGTGGATACGCTGAGGCCCAGGGAAAACACACTGCCCAGAGAAATCCTAGCAAAGCCGTGGGCTTCCCCACAGGAACCCATGTCCGTTTCAGTTCTTTGCCGAGAACGGAGCTCGGAGGCAACATCAGATTGTGTGTATCTCAGGGAGAGAAAGAAGGCTGTGACTTCCCCCGTTCCTCTGACGAAAGCAGTTAGAAGGAGAAAAGCGTCCTTTGCTTTCGCTTTCCCGCAGGGAGCTCGGCGAAACGGCAGTTCGCGAAGGGCCGTTTTCCCCCGGAGAACTGCCTGGCGGCAGCCCCGTTCTCCAAGCACAACGCGTATGCAGTGTTAGCGTTCAGCTATCGTGAAGGCTCGCTTTGGCCCAGGGAGAGCAAAGCGCCTGGGGAAGAAATCTCAGCAGACCCCGCTGCCTTTCCACGGTGCAAAGCGTGCCACTGCAGACTCTTTTCCAAAGAAGAGAGCGCACAGGCAACAGCAGCCCGCACGTTTCTCGGTGAAAGGGAGAACTCCCTGACTTCACCCAGCCCTCTGAGCAAAGGCAGGCAGAGGGAGAGAAGCTTCCCTTCCTTCCCCTTGCCCGCAGTGCAGTCCTCGTTTGCTCTCGCAAACGCAGGGCTTCTTCTGAGAAACTAGATCGCGGTGCAGCTCTCCTTCCAGAGGAGCAACGACAGAGCTTTAGCTTCTAGGAAGAGACTGGGAAAGCAGCCGGGGAGAGAAGGCCTTTTCCTAGTCTCTTTTCTTTCGGCCTGAATTCGGTGCATTGGCACTGGCCAAAGCAAGGTTTCCCAGCCCCACGGACGACGCGGCAGCTCTCTCCTGGCAGAGCAAGTCCCAGGCAGCGTTGCCCTGCCGAGATAGTGTGGATACGCTGAGGCCCAGGGAAAACACACTGCCCAGAGAAATCCTAGCAAAGCCGTGGGCTTCCCCACAGGAACCCATGTCCGTTTCAGTTCTTTGCCGAGAACGGAGCTCGGAGGCAACATCAGATTGTGTGTATCTCAGGGAGAGAAAGAAGGCTGTGACTTCCCCCGTTCCTCTGACGAAAGCAGTTAGAAGGAGAAAAGCGTCCTTTGCTTTCGCTTTCCCGCAGGGAGCTCGGCGAAACGGCAGTTCGCCAAGGGCCGTTTTCCCCCGGAGAACTGCCTGGCGGCAGCCCCGTTCTCCAAGCACAACGCGTATGCAGTGTTAGCGTTCAGCTATCGTGAAGGCTCGCTTTGGCCCAGGGAGAGCAAAGCGCCTGGGGAAGAAATCTCAGCAGACCCCGCTGCCTTTCCACGGTGCAAAGCGTGCCACTGCAGACTCTTTTCCAAAGAAGAGAGCGCACAGGCAACAGCAGCCCGCACGTTTCTCGGTGAAAGGGAGAACTCCCTGACTTCACCCAGCCCTCTGAGCAAAGGCAGGCAGAGGGAGAGAAGCTTCCCTTCCTTCCCCTTGCCCGCAGTGCAGTCCTCGTTTGCTCTCGCAAACGCAGGGCTTCTTCTGAGAAACTAGATCGCGGTGCAGCTCTCCTTCCAGAGGAGCAACGACAGAGCTTTAGCTTCTAGGAAGAGACTGGGAAAGCAGCCGGGGAGAGAAGGCCTTTTCCTAGTCTCTTTTCTTTCGGCCTGAATTCGGTGCATTGGCACTGGCCAAAGCAAGGTTTCCCAGCCCCACGGACGACGCGGCAGCTCTCTCCTGGCAGAGCAAGTCCCAGGCAGCGTTGCCCTGCCGAGATAGTGTGGATACGCTGAGGCCCAGGGAAAACACACTGCCCAGAGAAATCCTAGCAAAGCCGTGGGCTTCCCCACAGGAACCCATGTCCGTTTCAGTTCTTTGCCGAGAACGGAGCTCGGAGGCAACATCAGATTGTGTGTATCTCAGGGAGAGAAAGAAGGCTGTGACTTCCCCCGTTCCTCTGACGAAAGCAGTTACAGGGAGAAAAGCGTCCTTTGCTTTCGCTTTCCCGCAGGGAGCTCGGCGAAACGGCAGTTCGCGAAGGGCCGTTTTCCCCCGGAGAACTGCCTGGCGGCAGCCCCGTTCTCCAAGCACAACGCGTATGCAGTGTTAGCGTTCAGCTATCGTGAAGGCTCGCTTTGGCCCAGGGAGAGCAAAGCGCCTGGGGAAGAAATCTCAGCAGACCCCGCTGCCTTTCCACGGTGCAAAGCGTGCCACTGCAGACTCTTTTCCAAAGAAGAGAGCGCACAGGCAACAGCAGCCCGCACGTTTCTCGGTGAAAGGGAGAACTCCCTGACTTCACCCAGCCCTCTGAGCAAAGGCAGGCAGAGGGAGAGAAGCTTCCCTTCCTTCCCCTTGCCCGCAGTGCAGTCCTCGTTTGCTCTCGCAAACGCAGGGCTTCTTCTGAGAAACTAGATCGCGGTGCAGCTCTCCTTCCAGAGGAGCAACGACAGAGCTTTAGCTTCTAGGAAGAGACTGGGAAAGCAGCCGGGGAGAGAAGGCCTTTTCCTAGTCTCTTTTCTTTCGGCCTGAATTCGGTGCATTGGCACTGGCCAAAGCAAGGTTTCCCAGCCCCACGGACGACGCGGCAGCTCTCTCCTGGCAGAGCAAGTCCCAGGCAGCGTTGCCCTGCCGAGATAGTGTGGATACGCTGAGGCCCAGGGAAAACACACTGCCCAGAGAAATCCTAGCAAAGCCGTGGGCTTCCCCACAGGAACCCATGTCCGTTTCAGTTCTTTGCCGAGAACGGAGCTCGGAGGCAACATCAGATTGTGTGTATCTCAGGGAGAGAAAGAAGGCTGTGACTTCCCCCGTTCCTCTGACGAAAGCAGTTAGAAGGAGAAAAGCGTCCTTTGCTTTCGCTTTCCCGCAGGGAGCTCGGCGAAACGGCAGTTCGCGAAGGGCCGTTTTCCCCCGGAGAACTGCCTGGCGGCAGCCCCGTTCTCCAAGCACAACGCGTATGCAGTGTTAGCGTTCAGCTATCGTGAAGGCTCGCTTTGGCCCAGGGAGAGCAAAGCGCCTGGGGAAGAAATCTCAGCAGACCCCGCTGCCTTTCCACGGTGCAAAGCGTGCCACTGCAGACTCTTTTCCAAAGAAGAGAGCGCACAGGCAACAGCAGCCCGCACGTTTCTCGGTGAAAGGGAGAACTCCCTGACTTCACCCAGCCCTCTGAGCAAAGGCAGGCAGAGGGAGAGAAGCTTCCCTTCCTTCCCCTTGCCCGCAGTGCAGTCCTCGTTTGCTCTCGCAAACGCAGGGCTTCTTCTGAGAAACTAGATCGCGGTGCAGCTCTCCTTCCAGAGGAGCAACGACAGAGCTTTAGCTTCTAGGAAGAGACTGGGAAAGCAGCCGGGGAGAGAAGGCCTTTTCCTAGTCTCTTTTCTTTCGGCCTGAATTCGGTGCATTGGCACTGGCCAAAGCAAGGTTTCCCAGCCCCACGGACGACGCGGCAGCTCTCTCCTGGCAGAGCAAGTCCCAGGCAGCGTTGCCCTGCCGAGATAGTGTGGATACGCTGAGGCCCAGGGAAAACACACTGCCCAGAGAAATCCTAGCAAAGCCGTGGGCTTCCCCACAGGAACCCATGTCCGTTTCAGTTCTTTGCCGAGAACGGAGCTCGGAGGCAACATCAGATTGTGTGTATCTCAGGGAGAGAAAGAAGGCTGTGACTTCCCCCGTTCCTCTGACGAAAGCAGTTACAGGGAGAAAAGCGTCCTTTGCTTTCGCTTTCCCGCAGGGAGCTCGGCGAAACGGCCCTTCGCGAAGGGCCGTTTTCCCCCGGAGAACTGCCTGGCGGCAGCCCCGTTCTCCAAGCACAACGCGTATGCAGTGTTAGCGTTCAGCTATCGTGAAGGCTCGCTTTGGCCCAGGGAGAGCAAAGCGCCTGGGGAAGAAATCTCAGCAGACCCCGCTGCCTTTCCACGGTGCAAAGCGTGCCACTGCAGACTCTTTTCCAAAGAAGAGAGCGCACAGGCAACAGCAGCCCGCACGTTTCTCGGTGAAAGGGAGAACTCCCTGACTTCACCCAGCCCTCTGAGCAAAGGCAGGCAGAGGGAGAGAAGCTTCCCTTCCTTCCCCTTGCCCGCAGTGCAGTCCTCGTTTGCTCTCGCAAACGCAAGGCTTCTTCTGAGAAACTAGATCGCGGTGCAGCTCTCCTTCCAGAGGAGCAACGACAGAGCTTTAGCTTCTAGGAAGAGACTGGGAAAGCAGCCGGGGAGAGAAGGCCTTTTCCTAGTCTCTTTTCTTTCGGCCTGAATTCGGTGCATTGGCACTGGCCAAAGCAAGGTTTCCCAGCCCCACGGACGACGCGGCAGCTCTCTCCTGGCAGAGCAAGTCCCAGGCAGCGTTGCCCTGCCGAGATAGTGTGGATACGCTGAGGCCCAGGGAAAACACACTGCCCAGAGAAATCCTAGCAAAGCCGTGGGCTTCCCCACAGGAACCCATGTCCGTTTCAGTTCTTTGCCGAGAACGGAGCTCGGAGGCAACATCAGATTGTGTGTATCTCAGGGAGAGAAAGAAGGCTGTGACTTCCCCCGTTCCTCTGACGAAAGCAGTTAGAAGGAGAAAAGCGTCCTTTGCTTTCGCTTTCCCGCAGGGAGCTCGGCGAAACGGCAGTTCGCGAAGGGCCGTTTTCCCCCGGAGAACTGCCTGGCGGCAGCCCCGTTCTCCAAGCACAACGCGTATGCAGTGTTAGCGTTCAGCTATCGTGAAGGCTCGCTTTGGCCCAGGGAGAGCAAAGCGCCTGGGGAAGAAATCTCAGCAGACCCCGCTGCCTTTCCACGGTGCAAAGCGTGCCACTGCAGACTCTTTTCCAAAGAAGAGAGCGCACAGGCAACAGCAGCCCGCACGTTTCTCGGTGAAAGGGAGAACTCCCTGACTTCACCCAGCCCTCTGAGCAAAGGCAGGCAGAGGGAGAGAAGCTTCCCTTCCTTCCCCTTGCCCGCAGTGCAGTCCTCGTTTGCTCTCGCAAACGCAGGGCTTCTTCTGAGAAACTAGATCGCGGTGCAGCTCTCCTTCCAGAGGAGCAACGACAGAGCTTTAGCTTCTAGGAAGAGACTGGGAAAGCAGCCGGGGAGAGAAGGCCTTTTCCTAGTCTCTTTTCTTTCGGCCTGAATTCGGTGCATTGGCACTGGCCAAAGCAAGGTTTCCCAGCCCCACGGACGACGCGGCAGCTCTCTCCTGGCAGAGCAAGTCCCAGGCAGCGTTGCCCTGCCGAGATAGTGTGGATACGCTGAGGCCCAGGGAAAACACACTGCCCAGAGAAATCCTAGCAAAGCCGTGGGCTTCCCCACAGGAACCCATGTCCGTTTCAGTTCTTTGCCGAGAACGGAGCTCGGAGGCAACATCAGATTGTGTGTATCTCAGGGAGAGAAAGAAGGCTGTGACTTCCCCCGTTCCTCTGACGAAAGCAGTTAGAAGGAGAAAAGCGTCCTTTGCTTTCGCTTTCCCGCAGGGAGCTCGGCGAAACGGCAGTTCGCCAAGGGCCGTTTTCCCCCGGAGAACTGCCTGGCGGCAGCCCCGTTCTCCAAGCACAACGCGTATGCAGTGTTAGCGTTCAGCTATCGTGAAGGCTCGCTTTGGCCCAGGGAGAGCAAAGCGCCTGGGGAAGAAATCTCAGCAGACCCCGCTGCCTTTCCACGGTGCAAAGCGTGCCACTGCAGACTCTTTTCCAAAGAAGAGAGCGCACAGGCAACAGCAGCCCGCACGTTTCTCGGTGAAAGGGAGAACTCCCTGACTTCACCCAGCCCTCTGAGCAAAGGCAGGCAGAGGGAGAGAAGCTTCCCTTCCTTCCCCTTGCCCGCAGTGCAGTCCTCGTTTGCTCTCGCAAACGCAGGGCTTCTTCTGAGAAACTAGATCGCGGTGCAGCTCTCCTTCCAGAGGAGCAACGACAGAGCTTTAGCTTCTAGGAAGAGACTGGGAAAGCAGCCGGGGAGAGAAGGCCTTTTCCTAGTCTCTTTTCTTTCGGCCTGAATTCGGTGCATTGGCACTGGCCAAAGCAAGGTTTCCCAGCCCCACGGACGACGCGGCAGCTCTCTCCTGGCAGAGCAAGTCCCAGGCAGCGTTGCCCTGCCGAGATAGTGTGGATACGCTGAGGCCCAGGGAAAACACACTGCCCAGAGAAATCCTAGCAAAGCCGTGGGCTTCCCCACAGGAACCCATGTCCGTTTCAGTTCTTTGCCGAGAACGGAGCTCGGAGGCAACATCAGATTGTGTGTATCTCAGGGAGAGAAAGAAGGCTGTGACTTCCCCCGTTCCTCTGACGAAAGCAGTTAGAAGGAGAAAAGCGTCCTTTGCTTTCGCTTTCCCGCAGGGAGCTCGGCGAAACGGCAGTTCGCCAAGGGCCGTTTTCCCCCGGAGAACTGCCTGGCGGCAGCCCCGTTCTCCAAGCACAACGCGTATGCAGTGTTAGCGTTCAGCTATCGTGAAGGCTCGCTTTGGCCCAGGGAGAGCAAAGCGCCTGGGGAAGAAATCTCAGCAGACCCCGCTGCCTTTCCACGGTGCAAAGCGTGCCACTGCAGACTCTTTTCCAAAGAAGAGAGCGCACAGGCAACAGCAGCCCGCACGTTTCTCGGTGAAAGGGAGAACTCCCTGACTTCACCCAGCCCTCTGAGCAAAGGCAGGCAGAGGGAGAGAAGCTTCCCTTCCTTCCCCTTGCCCGCAGTGCAGTCCTCGTTTGCTCTCGCAAACGCAAGGCTTCTTCTGAGAAACTAGATCGCGGTGCAGCTCTCCTTCCACAGGAGCAACGACAGAGCTTTAGCTTCTAGGAAGAGACTGGGAAAGCAGCCGGGGAGAGAAGGCCTTTTCCTAGTCTCTTTTCTTTCGGCCTGAATTCGGTGCATTGGCACTGGCCAAAGCAAGGTTTCCCAGCCCCACGGACGACGCGGCAGCTCTCTCCTGGCAGAGCAAGTCCCAGGCAGCGTTGCCCTGCCGAGATAGTGTGGATACGCTGAGGCCCAGGGAAAACACACTGCCCAGAGAAATCCTAGCAAAGCCGTGGGCTTCCCCACAGGAACCCATGTCCGTTTCAGTTCTTTGCCGAGAACGGAGCTCGGAGGCAACATCAGATTGTGTGTATCTCAGGGAGAGAAAGAAGGCTGTGACTTCCCCCGTTCCTCTGACGAAAGCAGTTAGAAGGAGAAAAGCGTCCTTTGCTTTCGCTTTCCCGCAGGGAGCTCGGCGAAACGGCAGTTCGCGAAGGGCCGTTTTCCCCCGGAGAACTGCCTGGCGGCAGCCCCGTTCTCCAAGCACAACGCGTATGCAGTGTTAGCGTTCAGCTATCGTGAAGGCTCGCTTTGGCCCAGGGAGAGCAAAGCGCCTGGGGAAGAAATCTCAGCAGACCCCGCTGCCTTTCCACGGTGCAAAGCGTGCCACTGCAGACTCTTTTCCAAAGAAGAGAGCGCACAGGCAACAGCAGCCCGCACGTTTCTCGGTGAAAGGGAGAACTCCCTGACTTCACCCAGCCCTCTGAGCAAAGGCAGGCAGAGGGAGAGAAGCTTC
Organism: Elephas maximus indicus; assembly: GCF_024166365.1. Taxonomy (NCBI): domain Eukaryota; kingdom Metazoa; phylum Chordata; class Mammalia; order Proboscidea; family Elephantidae; genus Elephas; species Elephas maximus. The sequence goes on from NC_064825.1 coordinate 1,926,269, forward strand.
CCTTCCTTCCCCTTGCCCGCAGTGCAGTCCTCGTTTGCTCTCGCAAACGCAAGGCTTCTTCTGAGAAACTAGATCGCGGTGCAGCTCTCCTTCCAGAGGAGCAACGACAGAGCTTTAGCTTCTAGGAAGAGACTGGGAAAGCAGCCGGGGAGAGAAGGCCTTTTCCTAGTCTCTTTTCTTTCGGCCTGAATTCGGTGCATTGGCACTGGCCAAAGCAAGGTTTCCCAGCCCCACGGACGACGCGGCAGCTCTCTCCTGGCAGAGCAAGTCCCAGGCAGCGTTGCCCTGCCGAGATAGTGTGGATACGCTGAGGCCCAGGGAAAACACACTGCCCAGAGAAATCCTAGCAAAGCCGTGGGCTTCCCCACAGGAACCCATGTCCGTTTCAGTTCTTTGCCGAGAACGGAGCTCGGAGGCAACATCAGATTGTGTGTATCTCAGGGAGAGAAAGAAGGCTGTGACTTCCCCCGTTCCTCTGACGAAAGCAGTTACAGGGAGAAAAGCGTCCTTTGCTTTCGCTTTCCCGCAGGGAGCTCGGCGAAACGGCCCTTCGCGAAGGGCCGTTTTCCCCCGGAGAACTGCCTGGCGGCAGCCCCGTTCTCCAAGCACAACGCGTATGCAGTGTTAGCGTTCAGCTATCGTGAAGGCTCGCTTTGGCCCAGGGAGAGCAAAGCGCCTGGGGAAGAAATCTCAGCAGACCCCGCTGCCTTTCCACGGTGCAAAGCGTGCCACTGCAGACTCTTTTCCAAAGAAGAGAGCGCACAGGCAACAGCAGCCCGCACGTTTCTCGGTGAAAGGGAGAACTCCCTGACTTCACCCAGCCCTCTGAGCAAAGGCAGGCAGAGGGAGAGAAGCTTCCCTTCCTTCCCCTTGCCCGCAGTGCAGTCCTCGTTTGCTCTCGCAAACGCAAGGCTTCTTCTGAGAAACTAGATCGCGGTGCAGCTCTCCTTCCAGAGGAGCAACGACAGAGCTTTAGCTTCTAGGAAGAGACTGGGAAAGCAGCCGGGGAGAGAAGGCCTTTTCCTAGTCTCTTTTCTTTCGGCCTGAATTCGGTGCATTGGCACTGGCCAAAGCAAGGTTTCCCAGCCCCACGGACGACGCGGCAGCTCTCTCCTGGCAGAGCAAGTCCCAGGCAGCGTTGCCCTGCCGAGATAGTGTGGATACGCTGAGGCCCAGGGAAAACACACTGCCCAGAGAAATCCTAGCAAAGCCGTGGGCTTCCCCACAGGAACCCATGTCCGTTTCAGTTCTTTGCCGAGAACGGAGCTCGGAGGCAACATCAGATTGTGTGTATCTCAGGGAGAGAAAGAAGGCTGTGACTTCCCCCGTTCCTCTGACGAAAGCAGTTAGAAGGAGAAAAGCGTCCTTTGCTTTCGCTTTCCCGCAGGGAGCTCGGCGAAACGGCAGTTCGCGAAGGGCCGTTTTCCCCCGGAGAACTGCCTGGCGGCAGCCCCGTTCTCCAAGCACAACGCGTATGCAGTGTTAGCGTTCAGCTATCGTGAAGGCTCGCTTTGGCCCAGGGAGAGCAAAGCGCCTGGGGAAGAAATCTCAGCAGACCCCGCTGCCTTTCCACGGTGCAAAGCGTGCCACTGCAGACTCTTTTCCAAAGAAGAGAGCGCACAGGCAACAGCAGCCCGCACGTTTCTCGGTGAAAGGGAGAACTCCCTGACTTCACCCAGCCCTCTGAGCAAAGGCAGGCAGAGGGAGAGAAGCTTCCCTTCCTTCCCCTTGCCCGCAGTGCAGTCCTCGTTTGCTCTCGCAAACGCAAGGCTTCTTCTGAGAAACTAGATCGCGGTGCAGCTCTCCTTCCAGAGGAGCAACGACAGAGCTTTAGCTTCTAGGAAGAGACTGGGAAAGCAGCCGGGGAGAGAAGGCCTTTTCCTAGTCTCTTTTCTTTCGGCCTGAATTCGGTGCATTGGCACTGGCCAAAGCAAGGTTTCCCAGCCCCACGGACGACGCGGCAGCTCTCTCCTGGCAGAGCAAGTCCCAGGCAGCGTTGCCCTGCCGAGATAGTGTGGATACGCTGAGGCCCAGGGAAAACACACTGCCCAGAGAAATCCTAGCAAAGCCGTGGGCTTCCCCACAGGAACCCATGTCCGTTTCAGTTCTTTGCCGAGAACGGAGCTCGGAGGCAACATCAGATTGTGTGTATCTCAGGGAGAGAAAGAAGGCTGTGACTTCCCCCGTTCCTCTGACGAAAGCAGTTACAGGGAGAAAAGCGTCCTTTGCTTTCGCTTTCCCGCAGGGAGCTCGGCGAAACGGCCCTTCGCGAAGGGCCGTTTTCCCCCGGAGAACTGCCTGGCGGCAGCCCCGTTCTCCAAGCACAACGCGTATGCAGTGTTAGCGTTCAGCTATCGTGAAGGCTCGCTTTGGCCCAGGGAGAGCAAAGCGCCTGGGGAAGAAATCTCAGCAGACCCCGCTGCCTTTCCACGGTGCAAAGCGTGCCACTGCAGACTCTTTTCCAAAGAAGAGAGCGCACAGGCAACAGCAGCCCGCACGTTTCTCGGTGAAAGGGAGAACTCCCTGACTTCACCCAGCCCTCTGAGCAAAGGCAGGCAGAGGGAGAGAAGCTTCCCTTCCTTCCCCTTGCCCGCAGTGCAGTCCTCGTTTGCTCTCGCAAACGCAAGGCTTCTTCTGAGAAACTAGATCGCGGTGCAGCTCTCCTTCCACAGGAGCAACGACAGAGCTTTAGCTTCTAGGAAGAGACTGGGAAAGCAGCCGGGGAGAGAAGGCCTTTTCCTAGTCTCTTTTCTTTCGGCCTGAATTCGGTGCATTGGCACTGGCCAAAGCAAGGTTTCCCAGCCCCACGGACGACGCGGCAGCTCTCTCCTGGCAGAGCAAGTCCCAGGCAGCGTTGCCCTGCCGAGATAGTGTGGATACGCTGAGGCCCAGGGAAAACACACTGCCCAGAGAAATCCTAGCAAAGCCGTGGGCTTCCCCACAGGAACCCATGTCCGTTTCAGTTCTTTGCCGAGAACGGAGCTCGGAGGCAACATCAGATTGTGTGTATCTCAGGGAGAGAAAGAAGGCTGTGACTTCCCCCGTTCCTCTGACGAAAGCAGTTACAGGGAGAAAAGCGTCCTTTGCTTTCGCTTTCCCGCAGGGAGCTCGGCGAAACGGCCCTTCGCGAAGGGCCGTTTTCCCCCGGAGAACTGCCTGGCGGCAGCCCCGTTCTCCAAGCACAACGCGTATGCAGTGTTAGCGTTCAGCTATCGTGAAGGCTCGCTTTGGCCCAGGGAGAGCAAAGCGCCTGGGGAAGAAATCTCAGCAGACCCCGCTGCCTTTCCACGGTGCAAAGCGTGCCACTGCAGACTCTTTTCCAAAGAAGAGAGCGCACAGGCAACAGCAGCCCGCACGTTTCTCGGTGAAAGGGAGAACTCCCTGACTTCACCCAGCCCTCTGAGCAAAGGCAGGCAGAGGGAGAGAAGCTTCCCTTCCTTCCCCTTGCCCGCAGTGCAGTCCTCGTTTGCTCTCGCAAACGCAAGGCCTCTTCTGAGAAACTAGATCGCGGTGCAGCTCTCCTTCCAGAGGAGCAACGACAGAGCTTTAGCTTCTAGGAAGAGACTGGGAAAGCAGCCGGGGAGAGAAGGCCTTTTCCTAGTCTCTTTTCTTTCGGCCTGAATTCGGTGCATTGGCACTGGCCAAAGCAAGGTTTCCCAGCCCCACGGACGACGCGGCAGCTCTCTCCTGGCAGAGCAAGTCCCAGGCAGCGTTGCCCTGCCGAGATAGTGTGGATACGCTGAGGCCCAGGGAAAACACACTGCCCAGAGAAATCCTAGCAAAGCCGTGGGCTTCCCCACAGGAACCCATGTCCGTTTCAGTTCTTTGCCGAGAACGGAGCTCGGAGGCAACATCAGATTGTGTGTATCTCAGGGAGAGAAAGAAGGCTGTGACTTCCCCCGTTCCTCTGACGAAAGCAGTTAGAAGGAGAAAAGCGTCCTTTGCTTTCGCTTTCCCGCAGGGAGCTCGGCGAAACGGCAGTTCGCGAAGGGCCGTTTTCCCCCGGAGAACTGCCTGGCGGCAGCCCCGTTCTCCAAGCACAACGCGTATGCAGTGTTAGCGTTCAGCTATCGTGAAGGCTCGCTTTGGCCCAGGGAGAGCAAAGCGCCTGGGGAAGAAATCTCAGCAGACCCCGCTGCCTTTCCACGGTGCAAAGCGTGCCACTGCAGACTCTTTTCCAAAGAAGAGAGCGCACAGGCAACAGCAGCCCGCACGTTTCTCGGTGAAAGGGAGAACTCCCTGACTTCACCCAGCCCTCTGAGCAAAGGCAGGCAGAGGGAGAGAAGCTTCCCTTCCTTCCCCTTGCCCGCAGTGCAGTCCTCGTTTGCTCTCGCAAACGCAAGGCCTCTTCTGAGAAACTAGATCGCGGTGCAGCTCTCCTTCCACAGGAGCAACGACAGAGCTTTAGCTTCTAGGAAGAGACTGGGAAAGCAGCCGGGGAGAGAAGGCCTTTTCCTAGTCTCTTTTCTTTCGGCCTGAATTCGGTGCATTGGCACTGGCCAAAGCAAGGTTTCCCAGCCCCACGGACGACGCGGCAGCTCTCTCCTGGCAGAGCAAGTCCCAGGCAGCGTTGCCCTGCCGAGATAGTGTGGATACGCTGAGGCCCAGGGAAAACACACTGCCCAGAGAAATCCTAGCAAAGCCGTGGGCTTCCCCACAGGAACCCATGTCCGTTTCAGTTCTTTGCCGAGAACGGAGCTCGGAGGCAACATCAGATTGTGTGTATCTCAGGGAGAGAAAGAAGGCTGTGACTTCCCCCGTTCCTCTGACGAAAGCAGTTAGAAGGAGAAAAGCGTCCTTTGCTTTCGCTTTCCCGCAGGGAGCTCGGCGAAACGGCAGTTCGCGAAGGGCCGTTTTCCCCCGGAGAACTGCCTGGCGGCAGCCCCGTTCTCCAAGCACAACGCGTATGCAGTGTTAGCGTTCAGCTATCGTGAAGGCTCGCTTTGGCCCAGGGAGAGCAAAGCGCCTGGGGAAGAAATCTCAGCAGACCCCGCTGCCTTTCCACGGTGCAAAGCGTGCCACTGCAGACTCTTTTCCAAAGAAGAGAGCGCACAGGCAACAGCAGCCCGCACGTTTCTCGGTGAAAGGGAGAACTCCCTGACTTCACCCAGCCCTCTGAGCAAAGGCAGGCAGAGGGAGAGAAGCTTCCCTTCCTTCCCCTTGCCCGCAGTGCAGTCCTCGTTTGCTCTCGCAAACGCAAGGCTTCTTCTGAGAAACTAGATCGCGGTGCAGCTCTCCTTCCAGAGGAGCAACGACAGAGCTTTAGCTTCTAGGAAGAGACTGGGAAAGCAGCCGGGGAGAGAAGGCCTTTTCCTAGTCTCTTTTCTTTCGGCCTGAATTCGGTGCATTGGCACTGGCCAAAGCAAGGTTTCCCAGCCCCACGGACGACGCGGCAGCTCTCTCCTGGCAGAGCAAGTCCCAGGCAGCGTTGCCCTGCCGAGATAGTGTGGATACGCTGAGGCCCAGGGAAAACACACTGCCCAGAGAAATCCTAGCAAAGCCGTGGGCTTCCCCACAGGAACCCATGTCCGTTTCAGTTCTTTGCCGAGAACGGAGCTCGGAGGCAACATCAGATTGTGTGTATCTCAGGGAGAGAAAGAAGGCTGTGACTTCCCCCGTTCCTCTGACGAAAGCAGTTAGAAGGAGAAAAGCGTCCTTTGCTTTCGCTTTCCCGCAGGGAGCTCGGCGAAACGGCCCTTCGCGAAGGGCCGTTTTACCCCGGAGAACTGCCTGGCGGCAGCCCCGTTCTCCAAGCACAACGCGTATGCAGTGTTAGCGTTCAGCTATCGTGAAGGCTCGCTTTGGCCCAGGGAGAGCAAAGCGCCTGGGGAAGAAATCTCAGCAGACCCCGCTGCCTTTCCACGGTGCAAAGCGTGCCACTGCAGACTCTTTTCCAAAGAAGAGAGCGCACAGGCAACAGCAGCCCGCACGTTTCTCGGTGAAAGGGAGAACTCCCTGACTTCACCCAGCCCTCTGAGCAAAGGCAGGCAGAGGGAGAGAAGCTTCCCTTCCTTCCCCTTGCCCGCAGTGCAGTCCTCGTTTGCTCTCGCAAACGCAGGGCTTCTTCTGAGAAACTAGATCGCGGTGCAGCTCTCCTTCCACAGGAGCAACGACAGAGCTTTAGCTTCTAGGAAGAGACTGGGAAAGCAGCCGGGGAGAGAAGGCCTTTTCCTAGTCTCTTTTCTTTCGGCCTGAATTCGGTGCATTGGCACTGGCCAAAGCAAGGTTTCCCAGCCCCACGGACGACGCGGCAGCTCTCTCCTGGCAGAGCAAGTCCCAGGCAGCGTTGCCCTGCCGAGATAGTGTGGATACGCTGAGGCCCAGGGAAAACACACTGCCCAGAGAAATCCTAGCAAAGCCGTGGGCTTCCCCACAGGAACCCATGTCCGTTTCAGTTCTTTGCCGAGAACGGAGCTCGGAGGCAACATCAGATTGTGTGTATCTCAGGGAGAGAAAGAAGGCTGTGACTTCCCCCGTTCCTCTGACGAAAGCAGTTAGAAGGAGAAAAGCGTCCTTTGCTTTCGCTTTCCCGCAGGGAGCTCGGCGAAACGGCAGTTCGCGAAGGGCCGTTTTCCCCCGGAGAACTGCCTGGCGGCAGCCCCGTTCTCCAAGCACAACGCGTATGCAGTGTTAGCGTTCAGCTATCGTGAAGGCTCGCTTTGGCCCAGGGAGAGCAAAGCGCCTGGGGAAGAAATCTCAGCAGACCCCGCTGCCTTTCCACGGTGCAAAGCGTGCCACTGCAGACTCTTTTCCAAAGAAGAGAGCGCACAGGCAACAGCAGCCCGCACGTTTCTCGGTGAAAGGGAGAACTCCCTGACTTCACCCAGCCCTCTGAGCAAAGGCAGGCAGAGGGAGAGAAGCTTCCCTTCCTTCCCCTTGCCCGCAGTGCAGTCCTCGTTTGCTCTCGCAAACGCAGGGCTTCTTCTGAGAAACTAGATCGCGGTGCAGCTCTCCTTCCAGAGGAGCAACGACAGAGCTTTAGCTTCTAGGAAGAGACTGGGAAAGCAGCCGGGGAGAGAAGGCCTTTTCCTAGTCTCTTTTCTTTCGGCCTGAATTCGGTGCATTGGCACTGGCCAAAGCAAGGTTTCCCAGCCCCACGGACGACGCGGCAGCTCTCTCCTGGCAGAGCAAGTCCCAGGCAGCGTTGCCCTGCCGAGATAGTGTGGATACGCTGAGGCCCAGGGAAAACACACTGCCCAGAGAAATCCTAGCAAAGCCGTGGGCTTCTCCACAGGAACCCATGTCCGTTTCAGTTCTTTGCCGAGAACGGAGCTCGGAGGCAACATCAGATTGTGTGTATCTCAGGGAGAGAAAGAAGGCTGTGACTTCCCCCGTTCCTCTGACGAAAGCAGTTACAGGGAGAAAAGCGTCCTTTGCTTTCGCTTTCCCGCAGGGAGCTCGGCGAAACGGCCCTTCGCGAAGGGCCGTTTTCCCCCGGAGAACTGCCTGGCGGCAGCCCCGTTCTCCAAGCACAACGCGTATGCAGTGTTAGCGTTCAGCTATCGTGAAGGCTCGCTTTGGCCCAGGGAGAGCAAAGCGCCTGGGGAAGAAATCTCAGCAGACCCCGCTGCCTTTCCACGGTGCAAAGCGTGCCACTGCAGACTCTTTTCCAAAGAAGAGAGCGCACAGGCAACAGCAGCCCGCACGTTTCTCGGTGAAAGGGAGAACTCCCTGACTTCACCCAGCCCTCTGAGCAAAGGCAGGCAGAGGGAGAGAAGCTTCCCTTCCTTCCCCTTGCCCGCAGTGCAGTCCTCGTTTGCTCTCGCAAACGCAAGGCTTCTTCTGAGAAACTAGATCGCGGTGCAGCTCTCCTTCCACAGGAGCAACGACAGAGCTTTAGCTTCTAGGAAGAGACTGGGAAAGCAGCCGGGGAGAGAAGGCCTTTTCCTAGTCTCTTTTCTTTCGGCCTGAATTCGGTGCATTGGCACTGGCCAAAGCAAGGTTTCCCAGCCCCACGGACGACGCGGCAGCTCTCTCCTGGCAGAGCAAGTCCCAGGCAGCGTTGCCCTGCCGAGATAGTGTGGATACGCTGAGGCCCAGGGAAAACACACTGCCCAGAGAAATCCTAGCAAAGCCGTGGGCTTCCCCACAGGAACCCATGTCCGTTTCAGTTCTTTGCCGAGAACGGAGCTCGGAGGCAACATCAGATTGTGTGTATCTCAGGGAGAGAAAGAAGGCTGTGACTTCCCCCGTTCCTCTGACGAAAGCAGTTAGAAGGAGAAAAGCGTCCTTTGCTTTCGCTTTCCCGCAGGGAGCTCGGCGAAACGGCAGTTCGCGAAGGGCCGTTTTCCCCCGGAGAACTGCCTGGCGGCAGCCCCGTTCTCCAAGCACAACGCGTATGCAGTGTTAGCGTTCAGCTATCGTGAAGGCTCGCTTTGGCCCAGGGAGAGCAAAGCGCCTGGGGAAGAAATCTCAGCAGACCCCGCTGCCTTTCCACGGTGCAAAGCGTGCCACTGCAGACTCTTTTCCAAAGAAGAGAGCGCACAGGCAACAGCAGCCCGCACGTTTCTCGGTGAAAGGGAGAACTCCCTGACTTCACCCAGCCCTCTGAGCAAAGGCAGGCAGAGGGAGAGAAGCTTCCCTTCCTTCCCCTTGCCCGCAGTGCAGTCCTCGTTTGCTCTCGCAAACGCAAGGCTTCTTCTGAGAAACTAGATCGCGGTGCAGCTCTCCTTCCACAGGAGCAACGACAGAGCTTTAGCTTCTAGGAAGAGACTGGGAAAGCAGCCGGGGAGAGAAGGCCTTTTCCTAGTCTCTTTTCTTTCGGCCTGAATTCGGTGCATTGGCACTGGCCAAAGCAAGGTTTCCCAGCCCCACGGACGACGCGGCAGCTCTCTCCTGGCAGAGCAAGTCCCAGGCAGCGTTGCCCTGCCGAGATAGTGTGGATACGCTGAGGCCCAGGGAAAACACACTGCCCAGAGAAATCCTAGCAAAGCCGTGGGCTTCCCCACAGGAACCCATGTCCGTTTCAGTTCTTTGCCGAGAACGGAGCTCGGAGGCAACATCAGATTGTGTGTATCTCAGGGAGAGAAAGAAGGCTGTGACTTCCCCCGTTCCTCTGACGAAAGCAGTTAGAAGGAGAAAAGCGTCCTTTGCTTTCGCTTTCCCGCAGGGAGCTCGGCGAAACGGCAGTTCGCGAAGGGCCGTTTTCCCCCGGAGAACTGCCTGGCGGCAGCCCCGTTCTCCAAGCACAACGCGTATGCAGTGTTAGCGTTCAGCTATCGTGAAGGCTCGCTTTGGCCCAGGGAGAGCAAAGCGCCTGGGGAAGAAATCTCAGCAGACCCCGCTGCCTTTCCACGGTGCAAAGCGTGCCACTGCAGACTCTTTTCCAAAGAAGAGAGCGCACAGGCAACAGCAGCCCGCACGTTTCTCGGTGAAAGGGAGAACTCCCTGACTTCACCCAGCCCTCTGAGCAAAGGCAGGCAGAGGGAGAGAAGCTTCCCTTCCTTCCCCTTGCCCGCAGTGCAGTCCTCGTTTGCTCTCGCAAACGCAAGGCTTCTTCTGAGAAACTAGATCGCGGTGCAGCTCTCCTTCCAGAGGAGCAACGACAGAGCTTTAGCTTCTAGGAAGAGACTGGGAAAGCAGCCGGGGAGAGAAGGCCTTTTCCTAGTCTCTTTTCTTTCGGCCTGAATTCGGTGCATTGGCACTGGCCAAAGCAAGGTTTCCCAGCCCCACGGACGACGCGGCAGCTCTCTCCTGGCAGAGCAAGTCCCAGGCAGCGTTGCCCTGCCGAGATAGTGTGGATACGCTGAGGCCCAGGGAAAACACACTGCCCAGAGAAATCCTAGCAAAGCCGTGGGCTTCCCCACAGGAACCCATGTCCGTTTCAGTTCTTTGCCGAGAACGGAGCTCGGAGGCAACATCAGATTGTGTGTATCTCAGGGAGAGAAAGAAGGCTGTGACTTCCCCCGTTCCTCTGACGAAAGCAGTTAGAAGGAGAAAAGCGTCCTTTGCTTTCGCTTTCCCGCAGGGAGCTCGGCGAAACGGCAGTTCGCGAAGGGCCGTTTTCCCCCGGAGAACTGCCTGGCGGCAGCCCCGTTCTCCAAGCACAACGCGTATGCAGTGTTAGCGTTCAGCTATCGTGAAGGCTCGCTTTGGCCCAGGGAGAGCAAAGCGCCTGGGGAAGAAATCTCAGCAGACCCCGCTGCCTTTCCACGGTGCAAAGCGTGCCACTGCAGACTCTTTTCCAAAGAAGAGAGCGCACAGGCAACAGCAGCCCGCACGTTTCTCGGTGAAAGGGAGAACTCCCTGACTTCACCCAGCCCTCTGAGCAAAGGCAGGCAGAGGGAGAGAAGCTTCCCTTCCTTCCCCTTGCCCGCAGTGCAGTCCTCGTTTGCTCTCGCAAACGCAGGGCTTCTTCTGAGAAACTAGATCGCGGTGCAGCTCTCCTTCCAGAGGAGCAACGACAGAGCTTTAGCTTCTAGGAAGAGACTGGGAAAGCAGCCGGGGAGAGAAGGCCTTTTCCTAGTCTCTTTTCTTTCGGCCTGAATTCGGTGCATTGGCACTGGCCAAAGCAAGGTTTCCCAGCCCCACGGACGACGCGGCAGCTCTCTCCTGGCAGAGCAAGTCCCAGGCAGCGTTGCCCTGCCGAGATAGTGTGGATACGCTGAGGCCCAGGGAAAACACACTGCCCAGAGAAATCCTAGCAAAGCCGTGGGCTTCCCCACAGGAACCCATGTCCGTTTCAGTTCTTTGCCGAGAACGGAGCTCGGAGGCAACATCAGATTGTGTGTATCTCAGGGAGAGAAAGAAGGCTGTGACTTCCCCCGTTCCTCTGACGAAAGCAGTTAGAAGGAGAAAAGCGTCCTTTGCTTTCGCTTTCCCGCAGGGAGCTCGGCGAAACGGCAGTTCGCGAAGGGCCGTTTTCCCCCGGAGAACTGCCTGGCGGCAGCCCCGTTCTCCAAGCACAACGCGTATGCAGTGTTAGCGTTCAGCTATCGTGAAGGCTCGCTTTGGCCCAGGGAGAGCAAAGCGCCTGGGGAAGAAATCTCAGCAGACCCCGCTGCCTTTCCACGGTGCAAAGCGTGCCACTGCAGACTCTTTTCCAAAGAAGAGAGCGCACAGGCAACAGCAGCCCGCACGTTTCTCGGTGAAAGGGAGAACTCCCTGACTTCACCCAGCCCTCTGAGCAAAGGCAGGCAGAGGGAGAGAAGCTTCCCTTCCTTCCCCTTGCCCGCAGTGCAGTCCTCGTTTGCTCTCGCAAACGCAAGGCTTCTTCTGAGAAACTAGATCGCGGTGCAGCTCTCCTTCCAGAGGAGCAACGACAGAGCTTTAGCTTCTAGGAAGAGACTGGGAAAGCAGCCGGGGAGAGAAGGCCTTTTCCTAGTCTCTTTTCTTTCGGCCTGAATTCGGTGCATTGGCACTGGCCAAAGCAAGGTTTCCCAGCCCCACGGACGACGCGGCAGCTCTCTCCTGGCAGAGCAAGTCCCAGGCAGCGTTGCCCTGCCGAGATAGTGTGGATACGCTGAGGCCCAGGGAAAACACACTGCCCAGAGAAATCCTAGCAAAGCCGTGGGCTTCCCCACAGGAACCCATGTCCGTTTCAGTTCTTTGCCGAGAACGGAGCTCGGAGGCAACATCAGATTGTGTGTATCTCAGGGAGAGAAAGAAGGCTGTGACTTCCCCCGTTCCTCTGACGAAAGCAGTTACAGGGAGAAAAGCGTCCTTTGCTTTCGCTTTCCCGCAGGGAGCTCGGCGAAACGGCAGTTCGCGAAGGGCCGTTTTCCCCCGGAGAACTGCCTGGCGGCAGCCCCGTTCTCCAAGCACAACGCGTATGCAGTGTTAGCGTTCAGCTATCGTGAAGGCTCGCTTTGGCCCAGGGAGAGCAAAGCGCCTGGGGAAGAAATCTCAGCAGACCCCGCTGCCTTTCCACGGTGCAAAGCGTGCCACTGCAGACTCTTTTCCAAAGAAGAGAGCGCACAGGCAACAGCAGCCCGCACGTTTCTCGGTGAAAGGGAGAACTCCCTGACTTCACCCAGCCCTCTGAGCAAAGGCAGGCAGAGGGAGAGAAGCTTCCCTTCCTTCCCCTTGCCCGCAGTGCAGTCCTCGTTTGCTCTCGCAAACGCAAGGCTTCTTCTGAGAAACTAGATCGCGGTGCAGCTCTCCTTCCAGAGGAGCAACGACAGAGCTTTAGCTTCTAGGAAGAGACTGGGAAAGCAGCCGGGGAGAGAAGGCCTTTTCCTAGTCTCTTTTCTTTCGGCCTGAATTCGGTGCATTGGCACTGGCCAAAGCAAGGTTTCCCAGCCCCACGGACGACGCGGCAGCTCTCTCCTGGCAGAGCAAGTCCCAGGCAGCGTTGCCCTGCCGAGATAGTGTGGATACGCTGAGGCCCAGGGAAAACACACTGCCCAGAGAAATCCTAGCAAAGCCGTGGGCTTCCCCACAGGAACCCATGTCCGTTTCAGTTCTTTGCCGAGAACGGAGCTCGGAGGCAACATCAGATTGTGTGTATCTCAGGGAGAGAAAGAAGGCTGTGACTTCCCCCGTTCCTCTGACGAAAGCAGTTAGAAGGAGAAAAGCGTCCTTTGCTTTCGCTTTCCCGCAGGGAGCTCGGCGAAACGGCAGTTCGCGAAGGGCCGTTTTCCCCCGGAGAACTGCCTGGCGGCAGCCCCGTTCTCCAAGCACAACGCGTATGCAGTGTTAGCGTTCAGCTATCGTGAAGGCTCGCTTTGGCCCAGGGAGAGCAAAGCGCCTGGGGAAGAAATCTCAGCAGACCCCGCTGCCTTTCCACGGTGCAAAGCGTGCCACTGCAGACTCTTTTCCAAAGAAGAGAGCGCACAGGCAACAGCAGCCCGCACGTTTCTCGGTGAAAGGGAGAACTCCCTGACTTCACCCAGCCCTCTGAGCAAAGGCAGGCAGAGGGAGAGAAGCTTCCCTTCCTTCCCCTTGCCCGCAGTGCAGTCCTCGTTTGCTCTCGCAAACGCAAGGCTTCTTCTGAGAAACTAGATCGCGGTGCAGCTCTCCTTCCAGAGGAGCAACGACAGAGCTTTAGCTTCTAGGAAGAGACTGGGAAAGCAGCCGGGGAGAGAAGGCCTTTTCCTAGTCTCTTTTCTTTCGGCCTGAATTCGGTGCATTGGCACTGGCCAAAGCAAGGTTTCCCAGCCCCACGGACGACGCGGCAGCTCTCTCCTGGCAGAGCAAGTCCCAGGCAGCGTTGCCCTGCCGAGATAGTGTGGATACGCTGAGGCCCAGGGAAAACACACTGCCCAGAGAAATCCTAGCAAAGCCGTGGGCTTCCCCACAGGAACCCATGTCCGTTTCAGTTCTTTGCCGAGAACGGAGCTCGGAGGCAACATCAGATTGTGTGTATCTCAGGGAGAGAAAGAAGGCTGTGACTTCCCCCGTTCCTCTGACGAAAGCAGTTAGAAGGAGAAAAGCGTCCTTTGCTTTCGCTTTCCCGCAGGGAGCTCGGCGAAACGGCAGTTCGCGAAGGGCCGTTTTACCCCGGAGAACTGCCTGGCGGCAGCCCCGTTCTCCAAGCACAACGCGTATGCAGTGTTAGCGTTCAGCTATCGTGAAGGCTCGCTTTGGCCCAGGGAGAGCAAAGCGCCTGGGGAAGAAATCTCAGCAGACCCCGCTGCCTTTCCACGGTGCAAAGCGTGCCACTGCAGACTCTTTTCCAAAGAAGAGAGCGCACAGGCAACAGCAGCCCGCACGTTTCTCGGTGAAAGGGAGAACTCCCTGACTTCACCCAGCCCTCTGAGCAAAGGCAGGCAGAGGGAGAGAAGCTTCCCTTCCTTCCCCTTGCCCGCAGTGCAGTCCTCGTTTGCTCTCGCAAACGCAAGGCTTCTTCTGAGAAACTAGATCGCGGTGCAGCTCTCCTTCCAGAGGAGCAACGACAGAGCTTTAGCTTCTAGGAAGAGACTGGGAAAGCAGCCGGGGAGAGAAGGCCTTTTCCTAGTCTCTTTTCTTTCGGCCTGAATTCGGTGCATTGGCACTGGCCAAAGCAAGGTTTCCCAGCCCCACGGACGACGCGGCAGCTCTCTCCTGGCAGAGCAAGTCCCAGGCAGCGTTGCCCTGCCGAGATAGTGTGGATACGCTGAGGCCCAGGGAAAACACACTGCCCAGAGAAATCCTAGCAAAGCCGTGGGCTTCCCCACAGGAACCCATGTCCGTTTCAGTTCTTTGCCGAGAACGGAGCTCGGAGGCAACATCAGATTGTGTGTATCTCAGGGAGAGAAAGAAGGCTGTGACTTCCCCCGTTCCTCTGACGAAAGCAGTTAGAAGGAGAAAAGCGTCCTTTGCTTTCGCTTTCCCGCAGGGAGCTCGGCGAAACGGCCCTTCGCGAAGGGCCGTTTTACCCCGGAGAACTGCCTGGCGGCAGCCCCGTTCTCCAAGCACAACGCGTATGCAGTGTTAGCGTTCAGCTATCGTGAAGGCTCGCTTTGGCCCAGGGAGAGCAAAGCGCCTGGGGAAGAAATCTCAGCAGACCCCGCTGCCTTTCCACGGTGCAAAGCGTGCCACTGCAGACTCTTTTCCAAAGAAGAGAGCGCACAGGCAACAGCAGCCCGCACGTTTCTCGGTGAAAGGGAGAACTCCCTGACTTCACCCAGCCCTCTGAGCAAAGGCAGGCAGAGGGAGAGAAGCTTCCCTTCCTTCCCCTTGCCCGCAGTGCAGTCCTCGTTTGCTCTCGCAAACGCAAGGCTTCTTCTGAGAAACTAGATCGCGGTGCAGCTCTCCTTCCAGAGGAGCAACGACAGAGCTTTAGCTTCTAGGAAGAGACTGGGAAAGCAGCCGGGGAGAGAAGGCCTTTTCCTAGTCTCTTTTCTTTCGGCCTGAATTCGGTGCATTGGCACTGGCCAAAGCAAGGTTTCCCAGCCCCACGGACGACGCGGCAGCTCTCTCCTGGCAGAGCAAGTCCCAGGCAGCGTTGCCCTGCCGAGATAGTGTGGATACGCTGAGGCCCAGGGAAAACACACTGCCCAGAGAAATCCTAGCAAAGCCGTGGGCTTCCCCACAGGAACCCATGTCCGTTTCAGTTCTTTGCCGAGAACGGAGCTCGGAGGCAACATCAGATTGTGTGTATCTCAGGGAGAGAAAGAAGGCTGTGACTTCCCCCGTTCCTCTGACGAAAGCAGTTAGAAGGAGAAAAGCGTCCTTTGCTTTCGCTTTCCCGCAGGGAGCTCGGCGAAACGGCAGTTCGCGAAGGGCCGTTTTCCCCCGGAGAACTGCCTGGCGGCAGCCCCGTTCTCCAAGCACAACGCGTATGCAGTGTTAGCGTTCAGCTATCGTGAAGGCTCGCTTTGGCCCAGGGAGAGCAAAGCGCCTGGGGAAGAAATCTCAGCAGACCCCGCTGCCTTTCCACGGTGCAAAGCGTGCCACTGCAGACTCTTTTCCAAAGAAGAGAGCGCACAGGCAACAGCAGCCCGCACGTTTCTCGGTGAAAGGGAGAACTCCCTGACTTCACCCAGCCCTCTGAGCAAAGGCAGGCAGAGGGAGAGAAGCTTCCCTTCCTTCCCCTTGCCCGCAGTGCAGTCCTCGTTTGCTCTCGCAAACGCAAGGCCTCTTCTGGGAAACTAGATCGCGGTGCAGCTCTCCTTCCACAGGAGCAACGACAGAGCTTTAGCTTCTAGGAAGAGACTGGGAAAGCAGCCGGGGAGAGAAGGCCTTTTCCTAGTCTCTTTTCTTTCGGCCTGAATTCGGTGCATTGGCACTGGCCAAAGCAAGGTTTCCCAGCCCCACGGACGACGCGGCAGCTCTCTCCTGGCAGAGCAAGTCCCAGGCAGCGTTGCCCTGCCGAGATAGTGTGGATACGCTGAGGCCCAGGGAAAACACACTGCCCAGAGAAATCCTAGCAAAGCCGTGGGCTTCCCCACAGGAACCCATGTCCGTTTCAGTTCTTTGCCGAGAACGGAGCTCGGAGGCAACATCAGATTGTGTGTATCTCAGGGAGAGAAAGAAGGCTGTGACTTCCCCCGTTCCTCTGACGAAAGCAGTTAGAAGGAGAAAAGCGTCCTTTGCTTTCGCTTTCCCGCAGGGAGCTCGGCGAAACGGCAGTTCGCGAAGGGCCGTTTTCCCCCGGAGAACTGCCTGGCGGCAGCCCCGTTCTCCAAGCACAACGCGTATGCAGTGTTAGCGTTCAGCTATCGTGAAGGCTCGCTTTGGCCCAGGGAGAGCAAAGCGCCTGGGGAAGAAATCTCAGCAGACCCCGCTGCCTTTCCACGGTGCAAAGCGTGCCACTGCAGACTCTTTTCCAAAGAAGAGAGCGCACAGGCAACAGCAGCCCGCACGTTTCTCGGTGAAAGGGAGAACTCCCTGACTTCACCCAGCCCTCTGAGCAAAGGCAGGCAGAGGGAGAGAAGCTTCCCTTCCTTCCCCTTGCCCGCAGTGCAGTCCTCGTTTGCTCTCGCAAACGCAAGGCTTCTTCTGAGAAACTAGATCGCGGTGCAGCTCTCCTTCCAGAGGAGCAACGACAGAGCTTTAGCTTCTAGGAAGAGACTGGGAAAGCAGCCGGGGAGAGAAGGCCTTTTCCTAGTCTCTTTTCTTTCGGCCTGAATTCGGTGCATTGGCACTGGCCAAAGCAAGGTTTCCCAGCCCCACGGACGACGCGGCAGCTCTCTCCTGGCAGAGCAAGTCCCAGGCAGCGTTGCCCTGCCGAGATAGTGTGGATACGCTGAGGCCCAGGGAAAACACACTGCCCAGAGAAATCCTAGCAAAGCCGTGGGCTTCCCCACAGGAACCCATGTCCGTTTCAGTTCTTTGCCGAGAACGGAGCTCGGAGGCAACATCAGATTGTGTGTATCTCAGGGAGAGAAAGAAGGCTGTGACTTCCCCCGTTCCTCTGACGAAAGCAGTTACAGGGAGAAAAGCGTCCTTTGCTTTCGCTTTCCCGCAGGGAGCTCGGCGAAACGGCCCTTCGCGAAGGGCCGTTTTCCCCCGGAGAACTGCCTGGCGGCAGCCCCGTTCTCCAAGCACAACGCGTATGCAGTGTTAGCGTTCAGCTATCGTGAAGGCTCGCTTTGGCCCAGGGAGAGCAAAGCGCCTGGGGAAGAAATCTCAGCAGACCCCGCTGCCTTTCCACGGTGCAAAGCGTGCCACTGCAGACTCTTTTCCAAAGAAGAGAGCGCACAGGCAACAGCAGCCCGCACGTTTCTCGGTGAAAGGGAGAACTCCCTGACTTCACCCAGCCCTCTGAGCAAAGGCAGGCAGAGGGAGAGAAGCTTCCCTTCCTTCCCCTTGCCCGCAGTGCAGTCCTCGTTTGCTCTCGCAAACGCAGGGCTTCTTCTGAGAAACTAGATCGCGGTGCAGCTCTCCTTCCAGAGGAGCAACGACAGAGCTTTAGCTTCTAGGAAGAGACTGGGAAAGCAGCCGGGGAGAGAAGGCCTTTTCCTAGTCTCTTTTCTTTCGGCCTGAATTCGGTGCATTGGCACTGGCCAAAGCAAGGTTTCCCAGCCCCACGGACGACGCGGCAGCTCTCTCCTGGCAGAGCAAGTCCCAGGCAGCGTTGCCCTGCCGAGATAGTGTGGATACGCTGAGGCCCAGGGAAAACACACTGCCCAGAGAAATCCTAGCAAAGCCGTGGGCTTCCCCACAGGAACCCATGTCCGTTTCAGTTCTTTGCCGAGAACGGAGCTCGGAGGCAACATCAGATTGTGTGTATCTCAGGGAGAGAAAGAAGGCTGTGACTTCCCCCGTTCCTCTGACGAAAGCAGTTAGAAGGAGAAAAGCGTCCTTTGCTTTCGCTTTCCCGCAGGGAGCTCGGCGAAACGGCAGTTCGCGAAGGGCCGTTTTCCCCCGGAGAACTGCCTGGCGGCAGCCCCGTTCTCCAAGCACAACGCGTATGCAGTGTTAGCGTTCAGCTATCGTGAAGGCTCGCTTTGGCCCAGGGAGAGCAAAGCGCCTGGGGAAGAAATCTCAGCAGACCCCGCTGCCTTTCCACGGTGCAAAGCGTGCCACTGCAGACTCTTTTCCAAAGAAGAGAGCGCACAGGCAACAGCAGCCCGCACGTTTCTCGGTGAAAGGGAGAACTCCCTGACTTCACCCAGCCCTCTGAGCAAAGGCAGGCAGAGGGAGAGAAGCTTCCCTTCCTTCCCCTTGCCCGCAGTGCAGTCCTCGTTTGCTCTCGCAAACGCAGGGCTTCTTCTGAGAAACTAGATCGCGGTGCAGCTCTCCTTCCAGAGGAGCAACGACAGAGCTTTAGCTTCTAGGAAGAGACTGGGAAAGCAGCCGGGGAGAGAAGGCCTTTTCCTAGTCTCTTTTCTTTCGGCCTGAATTCGGTGCATTGGCACTGGCCAAAGCAAGGTTTCCCAGCCCCACGGACGACGCGGCAGCTCTCTCCTGGCAGAGCAAGTCCCAGGCAGCGTTGCCCTGCCGAGATAGTGTGGATACGCTGAGGCCCAGGGAAAACACACTGCCCAGAGAAATCCTAGCAAAGCCGTGGGCTTCCCCACAGGAACCCATGTCCGTTTCAGTTCTTTGCCGAGAACGGAGCTCGGAGGCAACATCAGATTGTGTGTATCTCAGGGAGAGAAAGAAGGCTGTGACTTCCCCCGTTCCTCTGACGAAAGCAGTTACAGGGAGAAAAGCGTCCTTTGCTTTCGCTTTCCCGCAGGGAGCTCGGCGAAACGGCCCTTCGCGAAGGGCCGTTTTCCCCCGGAGAACTGCCTGGCGGCAGCCCCGTTCTCCAAGCACAACGCGTATGCAGTGTTAGCGTTCAGCTATCGTGAAGGCTCGCTTTGGCCCAGGGAGAGCAAAGCGCCTGGGGAAGAAATCTCAGCAGACCCCGCTGCCTTTCCACGGTGCAAAGCGTGCCACTGCAGACTCTTTTCCAAAGAAGAGAGCGCACAGGCAACAGCAGCCCGCACGTTTCTCGGTGAAAGGGAGAACTCCCTGACTTCACCCAGCCCTCTGAGCAAAGGCAGGCAGAGGGAGAGAAGCTTCCCTTCCTTCCCCTTGCCCGCAGTGCAGTCCTCGTTTGCTCTCGCAAACGCAAGGCTTCTTCTGAGAAACTAGATCGCGGTGCAGCTCTCCTTCCAGAGGAGCAACGACAGAGCTTTAGCTTCTAGGAAGAGACTGGGAAAGCAGCCGGGGAGAGAAGGCCTTTTCCTAGTCTCTTTTCTTTCGGCCTGAATTCGGTGCATTGGCACTGGCCAAAGCAAGGTTTCCCAGCCCCACGGACGACGCGGCAGCTCTCTCCTGGCAGAGCAAGTCCCAGGCAGCGTTGCCCTGCCGAGATAGTGTGGATACGCTGAGGCCCAGGGAAAACACACTGCCCAGAGAAATCCTAGCAAAGCCGTGGGCTTCCCCACAGGAACCCATGTCCGTTTCAGTTCTTTGCCGAGAACGGAGCTCGGAGGCAACATCAGATTGTGTGTATCTCAGGGAGAGAAAGAAGGCTGTGACTTCCCCCGTTCCTCTGACGAAAGCAGTTAGAAGGAGAAAAGCGTCCTTTGCTTTCGCTTTCCCGCAGGGAGCTCGGCGAAACGGCAGTTCGCGAAGGGCCGTTTTCCCCCGGAGAACTGCCTGGCGGCAGCCCCGTTCTCCAAGCACAACGCGTATGCAGTGTTAGCGTTCAGCTATCGTGAAGGCTCGCTTTGGCCCAGGGAGAGCAAAGCGCCTGGGGAAGAAATCTCAGCAGACCCCGCTGCCTTTCCACGGTGCAAAGCGTGCCACTGCAGACTCTTTTCCAAAGAAGAGAGCGCACAGGCAACAGCAGCCCGCACGTTTCTCGGTGAAAGGGAGAACTCCCTGACTTCACCCAGCCCTCTGAGCAAAGGCAGGCAGAGGGAGAGAAGCTTCCCTTCCTTCCCCTTGCCCGCAGTGCAGTCCTCGTTTGCTCTCGCAAACGCAAGGCTTCTTCTGAGAAACTAGATCGCGGTGCAGCTCTCCTTCCAGAGGAGCAACGACAGAGCTTTAGCTTCTAGGAAGAGACTGGGAAAGCAGCCGGGGAGAGAAGGCCTTTTCCTAGTCTCTTTTCTTTCGGCCTGAATTCGGTGCATTGGCACTGGCCAAAGCAAGGTTTCCCAGCCCCACGGACGACGCGGCAGCTCTCTCCTGGCAGAGCAAGTCCCAGGCAGCGTTGCCCTGCCGAGATAGTGTGGATACGCTGAGGCCCAGGGAAAACACACTGCCCAGAGAAATCCTAGCAAAGCCGTGGGCTTCCCCACAGGAACCCATGTCCGTTTCAGTTCTTTGCCGAGAACGGAGCTCGGAGGCAACATCAGATTGTGTGTATCTCAGGGAGAGAAAGAAGGCTGTGACTTCCCCCGTTCCTCTGACGAAAGCAGTTAGAAGGAGAAAAGCGTCCTTTGCTTTCGCTTTCCCGCAGGGAGCTCGGCGAAACGGCAGTTCGCGAAGGGCCGTTTTCCCCCGGAGAACTGCCTGGCGGCAGCCCCGTTCTCCAAGCACAACGCGTATGCAGTGTTAGCGTTCAGCTATCGTGAAGGCTCGCTTTGGCCCAGGGAGAGCAAAGCGCCTGGGGAAGAAATCTCAGCAGACCCCGCTGCCTTTCCACGGTGCAAAGCGTGCCACTGCAGACTCTTTTCCAAAGAAGAGAGCGCACAGGCAACAGCAGCCCGCACGTTTCTCGGTGAAAGGGAGAACTCCCTGACTTCACCCAGCCCTCTGAGCAAAGGCAGGCAGAGGGAGAGAAGCTTCCCTTCCTTCCCCTTGCCCGCAGTGCAGTCCTCGTTTGCTCTCGCAAACGCAGGGCTTCTTCTGAGAAACTAGATCGCGGTGCAGCTCTCCTTCCAGAGGAGCAACGACAGAGCTTTAGCTTCTAGGAAGAGACTGGGAAAGCAGCCGGGGAGAGAAGGCCTTTTCCTAGTCTCTTTTCTTTCGGCCTGAATTCGGTGCATTGGCACTGGCCAAAGCAAGGTTTCCCAGCCCCACGGACGACGCGGCAGCTCTCTCCTGGCAGAGCAAGTCCCAGGCAGCGTTGCCCTGCCGAGATAGTGTGGATACGCTGAGGCCCAGGGAAAACACACTGCCCAGAGAAATCCTAGCAAAGCCGTGGGCTTCCCCACAGGAACCCATGTCCGTTTCAGTTCTTTGCCGAGAACGGAGCTCGGAGGCAACATCAGATTGTGTGTATCTCAGGGAGAGAAAGAAGGCTGTGACTTCCCCCGTTCCTCTGACGAAAGCAGTTACAGGGAGAAAAGCGTCCTTTGCTTTCGCTTTCCCGCAGGGAGCTCGGCGAAACGGCCCTTCGCGAAGGGCCGTTTTCCCCCGGAGAACTGCCTGGCGGCAGCCCCGTTCTCCAAGCACAACGCGTATGCAGTGTTAGCGTTCAGCTATCGTGAAGGCTCGCTTTGGCCCAGGGAGAGCAAAGCGCCTGGGGAAGAAATCTCAGCAGACCCCGCTGCCTTTCCACGGTGCAAAGCGTGCCACTGCAGACTCTTTTCCAAAGAAGAGAGCGCACAGGCAACAGCAGCCCGCACGTTTCTCGGTGAAAGGGAGAACTCCCTGACTTCACCCAGCCCTCTGAGCAAAGGCAGGCAGAGGGAGAGAAGCTTCCCTTCCTTCCCCTTGCCCGCAGTGCAGTCCTCGTTTGCTCTCGCAAACGCAAGGCTTCTTCTGAGAAACTAGATCGCGGTGCAGCTCTCCTTCCAGAGGAGCAACGACAGAGCTTTAGCTTCTAGGAAGAGACTGGGAAAGCAGCCGGGGAGAGAAGGCCTTTTCCTAGTCTCTTTTCTTTCGGCCTGAATTCGGTGCATTGGCACTGGCCAAAGCAAGGTTTCCCAGCCCCACGGACGACGCGGCAGCTCTCTCCTGGCAGAGCAAGTCCCAGGCAGCGTTGCCCTGCCGAGATAGTGTGGATACGCTGAGGCCCAGGGAAAACACACTGCCCAGAGAAATCCTAGCAAAGCCGTGGGCTTCCCCACAGGAACCCATGTCCGTTTCAGTTCTTTGCCGAGAACGGAGCTCGGAGGCAACATCAGATTGTGTGTATCTCAGGGAGAGAAAGAAGGCTGTGACTTCCCCCGTTCCTCTGACGAAAGCAGTTAGAAGGAGAAAAGCGTCCTTTGCTTTCGCTTTCCCGCAGGGAGCTCGGCGAAACGGCAGTTCGCGAAGGGCCGTTTTCCCCCGGAGAACTGCCTGGCGGCAGCCCCGTTCTCCAAGCACAACGCGTATGCAGTGTTAGCGTTCAGCTATCGTGAAGGCTCGCTTTGGCCCAGGGAGAGCAAAGCGCCTGGGGAAGAAATCTCAGCAGACCCCGCTGCCTTTCCACGGTGCAAAGCGTGCCACTGCAGACTCTTTTCCAAAGAAGAGAGCGCACAGGCAACAGCAGCCCGCACGTTTCTCGGTGAAAGGGAGAACTCCCTGACTTCACCCAGCCCTCTGAGCAAAGGCAGGCAGAGGGAGAGAAGCTTCCCTTCCTTCCCCTTGCCCGCAGTGCAGTCCTCGTTTGCTCTCGCAAACGCAGGGCTTCTTCTGAGAAACTAGATCGCGGTGCAGCTCTCCTTCCAGAGGAGCAACGACAGAGCTTTAGCTTCTAGGAAGAGACTGGGAAAGCAGCCGGGGAGAGAAGGCCTTTTCCTAGTCTCTTTTCTTTCGGCCTGAATTCGGTGCATTGGCACTGGCCAAAGCAAGGTTTCCCAGCCCCACGGACGACGCGGCAGCTCTCTCCTGGCAGAGCAAGTCCCAGGCAGCGTTGCCCTGCCGAGATAGTGTGGATACGCTGAGGCCCAGGGAAAACACACTGCCCAGAGAAATCCTAGCAAAGCCGTGGGCTTCCCCACAGGAACCCATGTCCGTTTCAGTTCTTTGCCGAGAACGGAGCTCGGAGGCAACATCAGATTGTGTGTATCTCAGGGAGAGAAAGAAGGCTGTGACTTCCCCCGTTCCTCTGACGAAAGCAGTTAGAAGGAGAAAAGCGTCCTTTGCTTTCGCTTTCCCGCAGGGAGCTCGGCGAAACGGCAGTTCGCGAAGGGCCGTTTTCCCCCGGAGAACTGCCTGGCGGCAGCCCCGTTCTCCAAGCACAACGCGTATGCAGTGTTAGCGTTCAGCTATCGTGAAGGCTCGCTTTGGCCCAGGGAGAGCAAAGCGCCTGGGGAAGAAATCTCAGCAGACCCCGCTGCCTTTCCACGGTGCAAAGCGTGCCACTGCAGACTCTTTTCCAAAGAAGAGAGCGCACAGGCAACAGCAGCCCGCACGTTTCTCGGTGAAAGGGAGAACTCCCTGACTTCACCCAGCCCTCTGAGCAAAGGCAGGCAGAGGGAGAGAAGCTTCCCTTCCTTCCCCTTGCCCGCAGTGCAGTCCTCGTTTGCTCTCGCAAACGCAGGGCTTCTTCTGAGAAACTAGATCGCGGTGCAGCTCTCCTTCCAGAGGAGCAACGACAGAGCTTTAGCTTCTAGGAAGAGACTGGGAAAGCAGCCGGGGAGAGAAGGCCTTTTCCTAGTCTCTTTTCTTTCGGCCTGAATTCGGTGCATTGGCACTGGCCAAAGCAAGGTTTCCCAGCCCCACGGACGACGCGGCAGCTCTCTCCTGGCAGAGCAAGTCCCAGGCAGCGTTGCCCTGCCGAGATAGTGTGGATACGCTGAGGCCCAGGGAAAACACACTGCCCAGAGAAATCCTAGCAAAGCCGTGGGCTTCCCCACAGGAACCCATGTCCGTTTCAGTTCTTTGCCGAGAACGGAGCTCGGAGGCAACATCAGATTGTGTGTATCTCAGGGAGAGAAAGAAGGCTGTGACTTCCCCCGTTCCTCTGACGAAAGCAGTTAGAAGGAGAAAAGCGTCCTTTGCTTTCGCTTTCCCGCAGGGAGCTCGGCGAAACGGCAGTTCGCGAAGGGCCGTTTTCCCCCGGAGAACTGCCTGGCGGCAGCCCCGTTCTCCAAGCACAACGCGTATGCAGTGTTAGCGTTCAGCTATCGTGAAGGCTCGCTTTGGCCCAGGGAGAGCAAAGCGCCTGGGGAAGAAATCTCAGCAGACCCCGCTGCCTTTCCACGGTGCAAAGCGTGCCACTGCAGACTCTTTTCCAAAGAAGAGAGCGCACAGGCAACAGCAGCCCGCACGTTTCTCGGTGAAAGGGAGAACTCCCTGACTTCACCCAGCCCTCTGAGCAAAGGCAGGCAGAGGGAGAGAAGCTTCCCTTCCTTCCCCTTGCCCGCAGTGCAGTCCTCGTTTGCTCTCGCAAACGCAGGGCTTCTTCTGAGAAACTAGATCGCGGTGCAGCTCTCCTTCCAGAGGAGCAACGACAGAGCTTTAGCTTCTAGGAAGAGACTGGGAAAGCAGCCGGGGAGAGAAGGCCTTTTCCTAGTCTCTTTTCTTTCGGCCTGAATTCGGTGCATTGGCACTGGCCAAAGCAAGGTTTCCCAGCCCCACGGACGACGCGGCAGCTCTCTCCTGGCAGAGCAAGTCCCAGGCAGCGTTGCCCTGCCGAGATAGTGTGGATACGCTGAGGCCCAGGGAAAACACACTGCCCAGAGAAATCCTAGCAAAGCCGTGGGCTTCCCCACAGGAACCCATGTCCGTTTCAGTTCTTTGCCGAGAACGGAGCTCGGAGGCAACATCAGATTGTGTGTATCTCAGGGAGAGAAAGAAGGCTGTGACTTCCCCCGTTCCTCTGACGAAAGCAGTTAGAAGGAGAAAAGCGTCCTTTGCTTTCGCTTTCCCGCAGGGAGCTCGGCGAAACGGCAGTTCGCGAAGGGCCGTTTTCCCCCGGAGAACTGCCTGGCGGCAGCCCCGTTCTCCAAGCACAACGCGTATGCAGTGTTAGCGTTCAGCTATCGTGAAGGCTCGCTTTGGCCCAGGGAGAGCAAAGCGCCTGGGGAAGAAATCTCAGCAGACCCCGCTGCCTTTCCACGGTGCAAAGCGTGCCACTGCAGACTCTTTTCCAAAGAAGAGAGCGCACAGGCAACAGCAGCCCGCACGTTTCTCGGTGAAAGGGAGAACTCCCTGACTTCACCCAGCCCTCTGAGCAAAGGCAGGCAGAGGGAGAGAAGCTTCCCTTCCTTCCCCTTGCCCGCAGTGCAGTCCTCGTTTGCTCTCGCAAACGCAGGGCTTCTTCTGAGAAACTAGATCGCGGTGCAGCTCTCCTTCCAGAGGAGCAACGACAGAGCTTTAGCTTCTAGGAAGAGACTGGGAAAGCAGCCGGGGAGAGAAGGCCTTTTCCTAGTCTCTTTTCTTTCGGCCTGAATTCGGTGCATTGGCACTGGCCAAAGCAAGGTTTCCCAGCCCCACGGACGACGCGGCAGCTCTCTCCTGGCAGAGCAAGTCCCAGGCAGCGTTGCCCTGCCGAGGTAGTGTGGATACGCTGAGGCCCAGGGAAAACACACTGCCCAGAGAAATCCTAGCAAAGCCGTGGGCTTCCCCACAGGAACCCATGTCCGTTTCAGTTCTTTGCCGAGAACGGAGCTCGGAGGCAACATCAGATTGTGTGTATCTCAGGGAGAGAAAGAAGGCTGTGACTTCCCCCGTTCCTCTGACGAAAGCAGTTAGAAGGAGAAAAGCGTCCTTTGCTTTCGCTTTCCCGCAGGGAGCTCGGCGAAACGGCAGTTCGCGAAGGGCCGTTTTCCCCCGGAGAACTGCCTGGCGGCAGCCCCGTTCTCCAAGCACAACGCGTATGCAGTGTTAGCGTTCAGCTATCGTGAAGGCTCGCTTTGGCCCAGGGCAAACGAAGCGCCGGGGGAAATCTTAGCAGAGCCCGGCGCCTTTCCACGGTTCAAAGCGTGGAACTGCAGACTCTTTTGCAAAGAAGAGAGCGCCCAGGCAACAGCAGCCCGCACGTTTCTCAGTGAAAGGGAGAAGTCCCTGACTTCATCCAGTCCTCTGAGCAAAGCAGGCATAGGGAGAGAAACTTTCTTTCCTTCCTCTTTCCTGCCACGAATTCCTCATTTGCTCTTGCAAACGCAGGGCTTCTTCGGAAAAACTACGCCGCGGTGCAGGGATCCTTCCAGAGGAGCAACGACATAGTTTGAGCTGGAAGGGCTTGGCAGAGCAGCCGGGGAGAAAAGGCCTCTTGCTATTCTCTTTTCTTTCTGCCTGAATGCGGTCAATTGGCACTTGCCAAAGCAAGGTTTCCCAGCACAAACTACAAAGCAGCAGCTCTCTCCTGGCAGAGGAAGTGCCATGCAGTGTTGCCCTGGCGAGATAGTGCTGCTACAGTGAGGCCCAGGGAAAACACACTGCCTAGAGAAATCCTAGCAGAGCCCTGTGTTTCCCCACAGGAATGTATGTCACTTTCAGTTCTTTGCCAGCAACGGAGCTCAGAGGCAACGTCAGATTGTGTGTATCTCAGGGAGAGAAAGAACACTGTGACTTCCCCCGTTCCTCTGACGAAAGCGGTTAGAGGGAGAAAAGCGTCCTTTGCTTTCGCTTTCCCGCAAGGAGCTCGGCAGATCTGCCCTTCGCGAAGGGCCGTTTTCCCCCGGAGAACTGCCTCGCCGTAGCCCGGTTCTGGAAGTGGAACGAGTATGCAGTGTTAGCGTTCAGCTATTGTGAAGGCTCGCTTTGGCCCAGGGCAAACGAAGCGCCGGGGGAAATCTTAGCAGAGCCCGGCGCCTTTCCACGGTTCAAAGCGTGGAACTGCAGACTCTTTTGCAAAGAAGAGAGCGCCCAGGCAACAGCAGCCCGCACGTTTCTCAGTGAAAGGGAGAAGTCCCTGACTTCATCCAGTCCTCTGAGCAAAGCAGGCAGAGGGAGAGAAACTTTCTTTCCTTCCTCTTTCCTGCCACGAATTCCTCATTTGCTCTTGCAAACGCAGGGCTTCTTCGGAAAAACTACGCCGCGGTGCAGGGATCCTTCCAGAGGAGCAACGACATAGTTTGAGCTGGAAGGGCTTGGCAGAGCAGCCGGGGAGAAAAGGCCTCTTGCTATTCTCTTTTCTTTCTGCCTGAATGCGGTCAATTCGCACTTGCCAAAGCAAGGTTTCCCAGCACAAACTACAAAGCAGCAGCTCTCTCCTGGCAGAGGAAGTGCCATGCAGTGTTGCCCAGGCGAGATAGTGTTGCTACAGTGAGGCCCAGGGAAAACACACTGCCTAGAGAAATCCTAGCAGAGCCCTGTGTTTCCCCACAGGAATGTATGTCAGTTTCAGTTCTTTGCCAGCAACGGAGCTCAGAGGCAACGTCAGATTGTGTGTATCTCAGGGAGAGAAAGAACACTGTGACTTCCCCCGTTCCTCTGACGAAAGCGGTTAGAGGGAGAAAAGCGTCCTTTGCTTTCGCTTTCCCGCAAGGAGCTCGGCAGATCTGCCCCTCGCGAAGGGCCGTTTTCCCCCGGAGAACTGCCTCGCCGTAGCCCGGTTCTGGAAGTGGAACGAGTATGCAGTGTTAGCGTTCAGCTATTGTGAAGGCTCGCTTTGGCCCAGGGCAAACGAAGCGCCGGGGGAAATCTTAGCAGAGCCCGGCGCCTTTCCACGGTTCAAAGCGTGGAACTGCAGACTCTTTTGCAAAGAAGAGAGCGCCCAGGCAACAGCAGCCCGCACGTTTCTCAGTGAAAGGGAGAAGTCCCTGACTTCATCCAGTCCTCTGAGCAAAGCAGGCAGAGGGAGAGAAACTTTCTTTCCTTCCTCTTTCCTGCCACGAATTCCTCATTTGCTCTTGCAAACGCAGGGCTTCTTCGGAAAAACTACGCCGCGGTGCAGGGATCCTTCCAGAGGAGCAACGACATAGTTTGAGCTGGAAGGGCTTGGCAGAGCAGCCGGGGAGAAAAGGCCTCTTGCTATTCTCTTTTCTTTCTGCCTGAATGCGGTCAATTGGCACTTGCCAAAGCAAGGTTTCCCAGCACAAACTACAAAGCAGCAGCTCTCTCCTGGCAGAGGAAGTGCCATGCAGTATTGCCCAGGCGAGATAGTGTTGCTACAGTGAGGCCCAGGGAAAACACACTGCCTAGAGAAATCCTAGCAGAGCCCTGTGTTTCCCCACAGGAATGTATGTCAGTTTCAGTTCTTTGCCAGCAACGGAGCTCAGAGGCAACGTCAGATTGTGTGTATCTCAGGGAGAGAAAGAACACTGTGACTTCCCCCGTTCCTCTGACGAAAGCGGTTAGATGGAGAAAAGCGTCCTTTGCTTTCGCTTTCCCGCAAGGAGCTCGGCAGATCTGCCCTTCGCGAAGGGCCGTTTTCCCCCGGAGAACTGCCTCGCCGTAGCCCGGTTCTGGAAGTGGAACGAGTATGCAGTGTTAGCGTTCAGCTATTGTGAAGGCTCGCTTTGGCCCAGGGCAAACGAAGCGCCGGGGGAAATCTTAGCAGAGCCCGGCGCCTTTCCACGGTTCAAAGCGTGGAACTGCAGACTCTTTTGCAAAGAAGAGAGCGCCCAGGCAACAGCAGCCCGCACGTTTCTCAGTGAAAGGGAGAAGTCCCTGACTTCATCCAGTCCTCTGAGCAAAGCAGGCAGAGGGAGAGAAACTTTCTTTCCTTCCTCTTTCCTGCCACGAATTCCTCATTTGCTCTTGCAAACGCAGGGCTTCTTCGGAAAAACTACGCCGCGGTGCAGGGATCCTTCCAGAGGAGCAACGACATAGTTTGAGCTGGAAGGGCTTGGCAGAGCAGCCGGGGAGAAAAGGCCTCTTGCTATTCTCTTTTCTTTCTGCCTGAATGCGGTCAATTGGCACTTGCCAAAGCAAGGTTTCCCAGCACAAACTACAAAGCAGCAGCTCTCTCCTGGCAGAGGAAGTGCCATGCAGTGTTGCCCTGGCGAGATAGTGCTGCTACAGTGAGGCCCAGGGAAAACACACTGCCTAGAGAAATCCTAGCAGAGCCCTGTGTTTCCCCACAGGAATGTATGTCACTTTCAGTTCTTTGCCAGCAACGGAGCTCAGAGGCAACGTCAGATTGTGTGTATCTCAGGGAGAGAAAGAACACTGTGACTTCCCCCGTTCCTCTGACGAAAGCGGTTAGAGGGAGAAAAGCGTCCTTTGCTTTCGCTTTCCCGCAAGGAGCTCGGCAGATCTGCCCTTCGCGAAGGGCCGTTTTCCCCCGGAGAACTGCCTCGCCGTAGCCCGGTTCTGGAAGTGGAACGAGTATGCAGTGTTAGCGTTCAGCTATTGTGAAGGCTCGCTTTGGCCCAGGGCAAACGAAGCGCCGGGGGAAATCTTAGCAGAGCCCGGCGCCTTTCCACGGTTCAAAGCGTGGAACTGCAGACTCTTTTGCAAAGAAGAGAGCGCCCAGGCAACAGCAGCCCGCACGTTTCTCAGTGAAAGGGAGAAGTCCCTGACTTCATCCAGTCCTCTGAGCAAAGCAGGCAGAGGGAGAGAAACTTTCTTTCCTTCCTCTTTCCTGCCACGAATTCCTCATTTGCTCTTGCAAACGCAGGGCTTCTTCGGAAAAACTACGCCGCGGTGCAGGGATCCTTCCAGAGGAGCAACGACATAGTTTGAGCTGGAAGGGCTTGGCAGAGCAGCCGGGGAGAAAAGGCCTCTTGCTATTCTCTTTTCTTTCTGCCTGAATGCGGTCAATTGGCACTTGCCAAAGCAAGGTTTCCCAGCACAAACTACAAAGCAGCAGCTCTCTCCTGGCAGAGGAAGTGCCATGCAGTGTTGCCCTGGCGAGATAGTGCTGCTACAGTGAGGCCCAGGGAAAACACACTGCCTAGAGAAATCCTAGCAGAGCCCTGTGTTTCCCCACAGGAATGTATGTCACTTTCAGTTCTTTGCCAGCAACGGAGCTCAGAGGCAACGTCAGATTGTGTGTATCTCAGGGAGAGAAAGAACACTGTGACTTCCCCCGTTCCTCTGACGAAAGCGGTTAGAGGGAGAAAAGCGTCCTTTGCTTTCGCTTTCCCGCAAGGAGCTCGGCAGATCTGCCCTTCGCGAAGGGCCGTTTTCCCCCGGAGAACTGCCTCGCCGTAGCCCGGTTCTGGAAGTGGAACGAGTATGCAGTGTTAGCGTTCAGCTATTGTGAAGGCTCGCTTTGGCCCAGGGCAAACGAAGCGCCGGGGGAAATCTTAGCAGAGCCCGGCGCCTTTCCACGGTTCAAAGCGTGGAACTGCAGACTCTTTTGCAAAGAAGAGAGCGCCCAGGCAACAGCAGCCCGCACGTTTCTCAGTGAAAGGGAGAAGTCCCTGACTTCATCCAGTCCTCTGAGCAAAGCAGGCATAGGGAGAGAAACTTTCTTTCCTTCCTCTTTCCTGCCACGAATTCCTCATTTGCCTTTGCAAACGCAGGGCTTCTTCGGAAAAACTACGCCGCGGTGCAGGGATCCTTCCAGAGGAGCAACGACATAGTTTGAGCTGGAAGGGCTTGGCAGAGCAGCCGGGGAGAAAAGGCCTCTTGCTATTCTCTTTTCTTTCTGCCTGAATGCGGTCAATTGGCACTTGCCAAAGCAAGGTTTCCCAGCACAAACTACAAAGCAGCAGCTCTCTCCTGGCAGAGGAAGTGCCATGCAGTGTTGCCCTGGCGAGATAGTGCTGCTACAGTGAGGCCCAGGGAAAACACACTGCCTAGAGAAATCCTAGCAGAGCCCTGTGTTTCCCCACAGGAATGTATGTCAGTTTCAGTTCTTTGCCAGCAACGGAGCTCAGAGGCAACGTCAGATTGTGTGTATCTCAGGGAGAGAAAGAACACTGTGACTTCCCCCGTTCCTCTGACGAAAGCGGTTAGATGGAGAAAAGCGTCCTTTGCTTTCGCTTTCCCGCAAGGAGCTCGGCAGATCTGCCCTTCGCGAAGGGCCGTTTTCCCCCGGAGAACTGCCTCGCCGTAGCCCGGTTCTGGAAGTGGAACGAGTATGCAGTGTTAGCGTTCAGCTATTGTGAAGGCTCGCTTTGGCCCAGGGCAAACGAAGCGCCGGGGGAAATCTTAGCAGAGCCCGGCGCCTTTCCACGGTTCAAAGCGTGGAACTGCAGACTCTTTTGCAAAGAAGAGAGCGCCCAGGCAACAGCAGCCCGCACGTTTCTCAGTGAAAGGGAGAAGTCCCTGACTTCATCCAGTCCTCTGAGCAAAGCAGGCAGAGGGAGAGAAACTTTCTTTCCTTCCTCTTTCCTGCCACGAATTCCTCATTTGCTCTTGCAAACGCAGGGCTTCTTCGGAAAAACTACGCCGCGGTGCAGGGATCCTTCCAGAGGAGCAACGACATAGTTTGAGCTGGAAGGGCTTGGCAGAGCAGCCGGGGAGAAAAGGCCTCTTGCTATTCTCTTTTCTTTCT
This sequence comes from Elephas maximus indicus, assembly GCF_024166365.1. NCBI lineage: Eukaryota > Metazoa > Chordata > Mammalia > Proboscidea > Elephantidae > Elephas > Elephas maximus. Next base: position 1,957,284 of record NC_064825.1, read on the forward strand.
GTCTGAATGCGGTCAATTGGCACTTGCGAAAGCAAGGTTTCCCAGCACAAACTACAAAGCAGCAGCTCTCTCCTGGCAGAGGAAGTGCCATGCAGTGTTGCCCAGGCGAGATAGTGTTGCTACAGTGAGGCCCAGGGAAAACACACTGCCTAGAGAAATCCTAGCAGAGCCCTGTGTTTCCCCACAGGAATGTATGTCAGTTTCAGTTCTTTGCCAGCAACGGAGCTCAGAGGCAACGTCAGATTGTGTGTATCTCAGGGAGAGAAAGAACACTGTGACTTCCCCCGTTCCTCTGACGAAAGCGGTTAGAGGGAGAAAAGCGTCCTTTGCTTTCGCTTTCCCGCAAGGAGCTCGGCAGATCTGCCCCTCGCGAAGGGCCTTTTTCCCCCGGAGAACTGCCTCGCCGTAGCCCGGTTCTGGAAGTGGAACGAGTATGCAGTGTTAGCGTTCAGCTATTGTGAAGGCTCGCTTTGGCCCAGGGCAAACGAAGCGCCGGGGGAAATCTTAGCAGAGCCCGGCGCCTTTCCACGGTTCAAAGCGTGGAACTGCAGACTCTTTGGCAAAGAAGAGAGCGCCCAGGCAACAGCAGCCCGCACGTTTCTCAGTGAAAGGGAGAAGTCCCTGACTTCATCCAGTCCTCTGAGCAAAGCAGGCAGAGGGAGAGAAACTTTCTTTCCTTCCTCTTTCCTGCCACGAATTCCTCATTTGCCTTTGCAAACGCAGGGCTTCTTCGGAAAAACTACGCCGCGGTGCAGGGATCCTTCCAGAGGAGCAACGACATAGTTTGAGCTGGAAGGGCTTGGCAGAGCAGCCGGGGAGAAAAGGCCTCTTGCTATTCTCTTTTCTTTCTGCCTGAATGCGGTCAATTGGCACTTGCCAAAGCAAGGTTTCCCAGCACAAACTACAAAGCAGCAGCTCTCTCCTGGCAGAGGAAGTGCCATGCAGTGTTGCCCTGGCGAGATAGTGCTGCTACAGTGAGGCCCAGGGAAAACACACTGCCTAGAGAAATCCTAGCAGAGCCCTGTGTTTCCCCACAGGAATGTATGTCACTTTCAGTTCTTTGCCAGCAACGGAGCTCAGAGGCAACGTCAGATTGTGTGTATCTCAGGGAGAGAAAGAACACTGTGACTTCCCCCGTTCCTCTGACGAAAGCGGTTAGAGGGAGAAAAGCGTCCTTTGCTTTCGCTTTCCCGCAAGGAGCTCGGCAGATCTGCCCTTCGCGAAGGGCCGTTTTCCCCCGGAGAACTGCCTCGCCGTAGCCCGGTTCTGGAAGTGGAACGAGTATGCAGTGTTAGCGTTCAGCTATTGTGAAGGCTCGCTTTGGCCCAGGGCAAACGAAGCGCCGGGGGAAATCTTAGCAGAGCCCGGCGCCTTTCCACGGTTCAAAGCGTGGAACTGCAGACTCTTTTGCAAAGAAGAGAGCGCCCAGGCAACAGCAGCCCGCACGTTTCTCAGTGAAAGGGAGAAGTCCCTGACTTCATCCAGTCCTCTGAGCAAAGCAGGCAGAGGGAGAGAAACTTTCTTTCCTTCCTCTTTCCTGCCACGAATTCCTCATTTGCTCTTGCAAACGCAGGGCTTCTTCGGAAAAACTACGCCGCGGTGCAGGGATCCTTCCAGAGGAGCAACGACATAGTTTGAGCTGGAAGGGCTTGGCAGAGCAGCCGGGGAGAAAAGGCCTCTTGCTATTCTCTTTTCTTTCTGCCTGAATGCGGTCAATTGGCACTTGCCAAAGCAAGGTTTCCCAGCACAAACTACAAAGCAGCAGCTCTCTCCTGGCAGAGGAAGTGCCATGCAGTGTTGCCCTGGCGAGATAGTGCTGCTACAGTGAGGCCCAGGGAAAACACACTGCCTAGAGAAATCCTAGCAGAGCCCTGTGTTTCCCCACAGGAATGTATGTCACTTTCAGTTCTTTGCCAGCAACGGAGCTCAGAGGCAACGTCAGATTGTGTGTATCTCAGGGAGAGAAAGAACACTGTGACTTCCCCCGTTCCTCTGACGAAAGCGGTTAGAGGGAGAAAAGCGTCCTTTGCGTTCGCTTTCCCGCAAGGAGCTCGGCAGATCTGCCCTTCGCGAAGGGCCGTTTTCCCCCGGAGAACTGCCTCGCCGTAGCCCGGTTCTGGAAGTGGAACGAGTATGCAGTGTTAGCGTTCAGCTATTGTGAAGGCTCGCTTTGGCCCAGGGCAAACGAAGCGCCGGGGGAAATCTTAGCAGAGCCCGGCGCCTTTCCACGGTTCAAAGCGTGGAACTGCAGACTCTTTTGCAAAGAAGAGAGCGCCCAGGCAACAGCAGCCCGCACGTTTCTCAGTGAAAGGGAGAAGTCCCTGACTTCATCCAGTCCTCTGAGCAAAGCAGGCAGAGGGAGAGAAACTTTCTTTCCTTCCTCTTTCCTGCCACGAATTCCTCATTTGCTCTTGCAAACGCAGGGCTTCTTCGGAAAAACTACGCCGCGGTGCAGGGATCCTTCCAGAGGAGCAACGACATAGTTTGAGCTGGAAGGGCTTGGCAGAGCAGCCGGGGAGAAAAGGCCTCTTGCTATTCTCTTTTCTTTCTGCCTGAATGCGGTCAATTGGCACTTGCCAAAGCAAGGTTTCCCAGCACAAACTACAAAGCAGCAGCTCTCTCCTGGCAGAGGAAGTGCCATGCAGTGTTGCCCTGGCGAGATAGTGCTGCTACAGTGAGGCCCAGGGAAAACACACTGCCTAGAGAAATCCTAGCAGAGCCCTGTGTTTCCCCACAGGAATGTATGTCACTTTCAGTTCTTTGCCAGCAACGGAGCTCAGAGGCAACGTCAGATTGTGTGTATCTCAGGGAGAGAAAGAACACTGTGACTTCCCCCGTTCCTCTGACGAAAGCGGTTAGAGGGAGAAAAGCGTCCTTTGCTTTCGCTTTCCCGCAAGGAGCTCGGCAGATCTGCCCTTCGCGAAGGGCCGTTTTCCCCCGGAGAACTGCCTCGCCGTAGCCCGGTTCTGGAAGTGGAACGAGTATGCAGTGTTAGCGTTCAGCTATTGTGAAGGCTCGCTTTGGCCCAGGGCAAACGAAGCGCCGGGGGAAATCTTAGCAGAGCCCGGCGCCTTTCCACGGTTCAAAGCGTGGAACTGCAGACTCTTTTGCAAAGAAGAGAGCGCCCAGGCAACAGCAGCCCGCACGTTTCTCAGTGAAAGGGAGAAGTCCCTGACTTCATCCAGTCCTCTGAGCAAAGCAGGCATAGGGAGAGAAACTTTCTTTCCTTCCTCTTTCCTGCCACGAATTCCTCATTTGCCTTTGCAAACGCAGGGCTTCTTCGGAAAAACTACGCCGCGGTGCAGGGATCCTTCCAGAGGAGCAACGACATAGTTTGAGCTGGAAGGGCTTGGCAGAGCAGCCGGGGAGAAAAGGCCTCTTGCTATTCTCTTTTCTTTCTGCCTGAATGCGGTCAATTGGCACTTGCCAAAGCAAGGTTTCCCAGCACAAACTACAAAGCAGCAGCTCTCTCCTGGCAGAGGAAGTGCCATGCAGTGTTGCCCTGGCGAGATAGTGCTGCTACAGTGAGGCCCAGGGAAAACACACTGCCTAGAGAAATCCTAGCAGAGCCCTGTGTTTCCCCACAGGAATGTATGTCAGTTTCAGTTCTTTGCCAGCAACGGAGCTCAGAGGCAACGTCAGATTGTGTGTATCTCAGGGAGAGAAAGAACACTGTGACTTCCCCCGTTCCTCTGACGAAAGCGGTTAGATGGAGAAAAGCGTCCTTTGCTTTCGCTTTCCCGCAAGGAGCTCGGCAGATCTGCCCTTCGCGAAGGGCCGTTTTCCCCCGGAGAACTGCCTCGCCGTAGCCCGGTTCTGGAAGTGGAACGAGTATGCAGTGTTAGCGTTCAGCTATTGTGAAGGCTCGCTTTGGCCCAGGGCAAACGAAGCGCCGGGGGAAATCTTAGCAGAGCCCGGCGCCTTTCCACGGTTCAAAGCGTGGAACTGCAGACTCTTTTGCAAAGAAGAGAGCGCCCAGGCAACAGCAGCCCGCACGTTTCTCAGTGAAAGGGAGAAGTCCCTGACTTCATCCAGTCCTCTGAGCAAAGCAGGCAGAGGGAGAGAAACTTTCTTTCCTTCCTCTTTCCTGCCACGAATTCCTCATTTGCTCTTGCAAACGCAGGGCTTCTTCGGAAAAACTACGCCGCGGTGCAGGGATCCTTCCAGAGGAGCAACGACATAGTTTGAGCTGGAAGGGCTTGGCAGAGCAGCCGGGGAGAAAAGGCCTCTTGCTATTCTCTTTTCTTTCTGTCTGAATGCGGTCAATTGGCACTTGCGAAAGCAAGGTTTCCCAGCACAAACTACAAAGCAGCAGCTCTCTCCTGGCAGAGGAAGTGCCATGCAGTGTTGCCCAGGCGAGATAGTGTTGCTACAGTGAGGCCCAGGGAAAACACACTGCCTAGAGAAATCCTAGCAGAGCCCTGTGTTTCCCCACAGGAATGTATGTCAGTTTCAGTTCTTTGCCAGCAACGGAGCTCAGAGGCAACGTCAGATTGTGTGTATCTCAGGGAGAGAAAGAACACTGTGACTTCCCCCGTTCCTCTGACGAAAGCGGTTAGAGGGAGAAAAGCGTCCTTTGCTTTCGCTTTCCCGCAAGGAGCTCGGCAGATCTGCCCCTCGCGAAGGGCCTTTTTCCCCCGGAGAACTGCCTCGCCGTAGCCCGGTTCTGGAAGTGGAACGAGTATGCAGTGTTAGCGTTCAGCTATTGTGAAGGCTCGCTTTGGCCCAGGGCAAACGAAGCGCCGGGGGAAATCTTAGCAGAGCCCGGCGCCTTTCCACGGTTCAAAGCGTGGAACTGCAGACTCTTTGGCAAAGAAGAGAGCGCCCAGGCAACAGCAGCCCGCACGTTTCTCAGTGAAAGGGAGAAGTCCCTGACTTCATCCAGTCCTCTGAGCAAAGCAGGCATAGGGAGAGAAACTTTCTTTCCTTCCTCTTTCCTGCCACGAATTCCTCATTTGCCTTTGCAAACGCAGGGCTTCTTCGGAAAAACTACGCCGCGGTGCAGGGATCCTTCCAGAGGAGCAACGACATAGTTTGAGCTGGAAGGGCTTGGCAGAGCAGCCGGGGAGAAAAGGCCTCTTGCTATTCTCTTTTCTTTCTGCCTGAATGCGGTCAATTGGCACTTGCCAAAGCAAGGTTTCCCAGCACAAACTACAAAGCAGCAGCTCTCTCCTGGCAGAGGAAGTGCCATGCAGTGTTGCCCTGGCGAGATAGTGCTGCTACAGTGAGGCCCAGGGAAAACACACTGCCTAGAGAAATCCTAGCAGAGCCCTGTGTTTCCCCACAGGAATGTATGTCACTTTCAGTTCTTTGCCAGCAACGGAGCTCAGAGGCAACGTCAGATTGTGTGTATCTCAGGGAGAGAAAGAACACTGTGACTTCCCCCGTTCCTCTGACGAAAGCGGTTAGAGGGAGAAAAGCGTCCTTTGCTTTCGCTTTCCCGCAAGGAGCTCGGCAGATCTGCCCTTCGCGAAGGGCCGTTTTCCCCCGGAGAACTGCCTCGCCGTAGCCCGGTTCTGGAAGTGGAACGAGTATGCAGTGTTAGCGTTCAGCTATTGTGAAGGCTCGCTTTGGCCCAGGGCAAACGAAGCGCCGGGGGAAATCTTAGCAGAGCCCGGCGCCTTTCCACGGTTCAAAGCGTGGAACTGCAGACTCTTTTGCAAAGAAGAGAGCGCCCAGGCAACAGCAGCCCGCACGTTTCTCAGTGAAAGGGAGAAGTCCCTGACTTCATCCAGTCCTCTGAGCAAAGCAGGCAGAGGGAGAGAAACTTTCTTTCCTTCCTCTTTCCTGCCACGAATTCCTCATTTGCTCTTGCAAACGCAGGGCTTCTTCGGAAAAACTACGCCGCGGTGCAGGGATCCTTCCAGAGGAGCAACGACATAGTTTGAGCTGGAAGGGCTTGGCAGAGCAGCCGGGGAGAAAAGGCCTCTTGCTATTCTCTTTTCTTTCTGCCTGAATGCGGTCAATTGGCACTTGCCAAAGCAAGGTTTCCCAGCACAAACTACAAAGCAGCAGCTCTCTCCTGGCAGAGGAAGTGCCATGCAGTGTTGCCCTGGCGAGATAGTGCTGCTACAGTGAGGCCCAGGGAAAACACACTGCCTAGAGAAATCCTAGCAGAGCCCTGTGTTTCCCCACAGGAATGTATGTCACTTTCAGTTCTTTGCCAGCAACGGAGCTCAGAGGCAACGTCAGATTGTGTGTATCTCAGGGAGAGAAAGAACACTGTGACTTCCCCCGTTCCTCTGACGAAAGCGGTTAGAGGGAGAAAAGCGTCCTTTGCTTTCGCTTTCCCGCAAGGAGCTCGGCAGATCTGCCCTTCGCGAAGGGCCGTTTTCCCCCGGAGAACTGCCTCGCCGTAGCCCGGTTCTGGAAGTGGAACGAGTATGCAGTGTTAGCGTTCAGCTATTGTGAAGGCTCGCTTTGGCCCAGGGCAAACGAAGCGCCGGGGGAAATCTTAGCAGAGCCCGGCGCCTTTCCACGGTTCAAAGCGTGGAACTGCAGACTCTTTTGCAAAGAAGAGAGCGCCCAGGCAACAGCAGCCCGCACGTTTCTCAGTGAAAGGGAGAAGTCCCTGACTTCATCCAGTCCTCTGAGCAAAGCAGGCAGAGGGAGAGAAACTTTCTTTCCTTCCTCTTTCCTGCCACGAATTCCTCATTTGCTCTTGCAAACGCAGGGCTTCTTCGGAAAAACTACGCCGCGGTGCAGGGATCCTTCCAGAGGAGCAACGACATAGTTTGAGCTGGAAGGGCTTGGCAGAGCAGCCGGGGAGAAAAGGCCTCTTGCTATTCTCTTTTCTTTCTGCCTGAATGCGGTCAATTGGCACTTGCCAAAGCAAGGTTTCCCAGCACAAACTACAAAGCAGCAGCTCTCTCCTGGCAGAGGAAGTGCCATGCAGTGTTGCCCTGGCGAGATAGTGCTGCTACAGTGAGGCCCAGGGAAAACACACTGCCTAGAGAAATCCTAGCAGAGCCCTGTGTTTCCCCACAGGAATGTATGTCAGTTTCAGTTCTTTGCCAGCAACGGAGCTCAGAGGCAACGTCAGATTGTGTGTATCTCAGGGAGAGAAAGAACACTGTGACTTCCCCCGTTCCTCTGACGAAAGCGGTTAGAGGGAGAAAAGCGTCCTTTGCTTTCGCTTTCCCGCAAGGAGCTCGGCAGATCTGCCCCTCGCGAAGGACCGTTTTCCCCCGGAGAACTGCCTCGCCGTAGCCCGGTTCTGGAAGTGGAACGAGTATGCAGTGTTAGCGTTCAGCTATTGTGAAGGCTCGCTTTGGCCCAGGGCAAACGAAGCGCCGGGGGAAATCTTAGCAGAGCCCGGCGCCTTTCCACGGTTCAAAGCGTGGAACTGCAGACTCTTTTGCAAAGAAGAGAGCGCCCAGGCAACAGCAGCCCGCACGTTTCTCAGTGAAAGGGAGAAGTCCCTGACTTCATCCAGTCCTCTGAGCAAAGCAGGCAGAGGGAGAGAAACTTTCTTTCCTTCCTCTTTCCTGCCACGAATTCCTCATTTGCTCTTGCAAATGCAGGGCTTCTTCGGAAAAACTACGCCGCGGTGCAGGGATCCTTCCAGAGGAGCAACGACATAGTTTGAGCTGGAAGGGCTTGGCAGAGCAGCCGGGGAGAAAAGGCCTCTTGCTATTCTCTTTTCTTTCTGTCTGAATGCGGTCAATTGGCACTTGCGAAAGCAAGGTTTCCCAGCACAAACTACAAAGCAGCAGCTCTCTCCTGGCAGAGGAAGTGCCATGCAGTGTTGCCCAGGCGAGATAGTGTTGCTACAGTGAGGCCCAGGGAAAACACACTGCCTAGAGAAATCCTAGCAGAGCCCTGTGTTTCCCCACAGGAATGTATGTCAGTTTCAGTTCTTTGCCAGCAACGGAGCTCAGAGGCAACGTCAGATTGTGTGTATCTCAGGGAGAGAAAGAACACTGTGACTTCCCCCGTTCCTCTGACGAAAGCGGTTAGAGGGAGAAAAGCGTCCTTTGCTTTCGCTTTCCCGCAAGGAGCTCGGCAGATCTGCCCCTCGCGAAGGGCCGTTTTCCCCCGGAGAACTGCCTCGCCGTAGCCCGGTTCTGGAAGTGGAACGAGTATGCAGTGTTAGCGTTCAGCTATTGTGAAGGCTCGCTTTGGCCCAGGGCAAACGAAGCGCCGGGGGAAATCTTAGCAGAGCCCGGCGCCTTTCCACGGTTCAAAGCGTGGAACTGCAGACTCTTTGGCAAAGAAGAGAGCGCCCAGGCAACAGCAGCCCGCACGTTTCTCAGTGAAAGGGAGAAGTCCCTGACTTCATCCAGTCCTCTGAGCAAAGCAGGCAGAGGGAGAGAAACTTTCTTTCCTTCCTCTTTCCTGCCACGAATTCCTCATTTGCTCTTGCAAACGCAGGGCTTCTTCGGAAAAACTACGCCGCGGTGCAGGGATCCTTCCAGAGGAGCAACGACATAGTTTGAGCTGGAAGGGCTTGGCAGAGCAGCCGGGGAGAAAAGGCCTCTTGCTATTCTCTTTTCTTTCTGCCTGAATGCGGTCAATTGGCACTTGCCAAAGCAAGGTTTCCCAGCACAAACTACAAAGCAGCAGCTCTCTCCTGGCAGAGGAAGTGCCATGCAGTATTGCCCAGGCGAGATAGTGCTGCTACAGTGAGGCCCAGGGAAAACACACTGCCTAGAGAAATCCTAGCAGAGCCCTGTGTTTCCCCACAGGAATGTATGTCAGTTTCAGTTCTTTGCCAGCAACGGAGCTCAGAGGCAACGTCAGATTGTGTGTATCTCAGGGAGAGAAAGAACACTGTGACTTCCCCCGTTCCTCTGACGAAAGCGGTTAGATGGAGAAAAGCGTCCTTTGCTTTCGCTTTCCCGCAAGGAGCTCGGCAGATCTGCCCTTCGCGAAGGGCCGTTTTCCCCCGGAGAACTGCCTCGCCGTAGCCCGGTTCTGGAAGTGGAACGAGTATGCAGTGTTAGCGTTCAGCTATTGTGAAGGCTCGCTTTGGCCCAGGGCAAACGAAGCGCCGGGGGAAATCTTAGCAGAGCCCGGCGCCTTTCCACGGTTCAAAGCGTGGAACTGCAGACTCTTTTGCAAAGAAGAGAGCGCCCAGGCAACAGCAGCCCGCACGTTTCTCAGTGAAAGGGAGAAGTCCCTGACTTCATCCAGTCCTCTGAGCAAAGCAGGCAGAGGGAGAGAAACTTTCTTTCCTTCCTCTTTCCTGCCACGAATTCCTCATTTGCTCTTGCAAACGCAGGGCTTCTTCGGAAAAACTACGCCGCGGTGCAGGGATCCTTCCAGAGGAGCAACGACATAGTTTGAGCTGGAAGGGCTTGGCAGAGCAGCCGGGGAGAAAAGGCCTCTTGCTATTCTCTTTTCTTTCTGTCTGAATGCGGTCAATTGGCACTTGCGAAAGCAAGGTTTCCCAGCACAAACTACAAAGCAGCAGCTCTCTCCTGGCAGAGGAAGTGCCATGCAGTGTTGCCCAGGCGAGATAGTGTTGCTACAGTGAGGCCCAGGGAAAACACACTGCCTAGAGAAATCCTAGCAGAGCCCTGTGTTTCCCCACAGGAATGTATGTCAGTTTCAGTTCTTTGCCAGCAACGGAGCTCAGAGGCAACGTCAGATTGTGTGTATCTCAGGGAGAGAAAGAACACTGTGACTTCCCCCGTTCCTCTGACGAAAGCGGTTAGAGGGAGAAAAGCGTCCTTTGCTTTCGCTTTCCCGCAAGGAGCTCGGCAGATCTGCCCCTCGCGAAGGGCCGTTTTCCCCCGGAGAACTGCCTCGCCGTAGCCCGGTTCTGGAAGTGGAACGAGTATGCAGTGTTAGCGTTCAGCTATTGTGAAGGCTCGCTTTGGCCCAGGGCAAACGAAGCGCCGGGGGAAATCTTAGCAGAGCCCGGCGCCTTTCCACGGTTCAAAGCGTGGAACTGCAGACTCTTTGGCAAAGAAGAGAGCGCCCAGGCAACAGCAGCCCGCACGTTTCTCAGTGAAAGGGAGAAGTCCCTGACTTCATCCAGTCCTCTGAGCAAAGCAGGCAGAGGGAGAGAAACTTTCTTTCCTTCCTCTTTCCTGCCACGAATTCCTCATTTGCTCTTGCAAACGCAGGGCTTCTTCGGAAAAACTACGCCGCGGTGCAGGGATCCTTCCAGAGGAGCAACGACATAGTTTGAGCTGGAAGGGCTTGGCAGAGCAGCCGGGGAGAAAAGGCCTCTTGCTATTCTCTTTTCTTTCTGCCTGAATGCGGTCAATTGGCACTTGCCAAAGCAAGGTTTCCCAGCACAAACTACAAAGCAGCAGCTCTCTCCTGGCAGAGGAAGTGCCATGCAGTATTGCCCAGGCGAGATAGTGCTGCTACAGTGAGGCCCAGGGAAAACACACTGCCTAGAGAAATCCTAGCAGAGCCCTGTGTTTCCCCACAGGAATGTATGTCAGTTTCAGTTCTTTGCCAGCAACGGAGCTCAGAGGCAACGTCAGATTGTGTGTATCTCAGGGAGAGAAAGAACACTGTGACTTCCCCCGTTCCTCTGACGAAAGCGGTTAGATGGAGAAAAGCGTCCTTTGCTTTCGCTTTCCCGCAAGGAGCTCGGCAGATCTGCCCTTCGCGAAGGGCCGTTTTCCCCCGGAGAACTGCCTCGCCGTAGCCCGGTTCTGGAAGTGGAACGAGTATGCAGTGTTAGCGTTCAGCTATTGTGAAGGCTCGCTTTGGCCCAGGGCAAACGAAGCGCCGGGGGAAATCTTAGCAGAGCCCGGCGCCTTTCCACGGTTCAAAGCGTGGAACTGCAGACTCTTTTGCAAAGAAGAGAGCGCCCAGGCAACAGCAGCCCGCACGTTTCTCAGTGAAAGGGAGAAGTCCCTGACTTCATCCAGTCCTCTGAGCAAAGCAGGCAGAGGGAGAGAAACTTTCTTTCCTTCCTCTTTCCTGCCACGAATTCCTCATTTGCTCTTGCAAACGCAGGGCTTCTTCGGAAAAACTACGCCGCGGTGCAGGGATCCTTCCAGAGGAGCAACGACATAGTTTGAGCTGGAAGGGCTTGGCAGAGCAGCCGGGGAGAAAAGGCCTCTTGCTATTCTCTTTTCTTTCTGTCTGAATGCGGTCAATTGGCACTTGCGAAAGCAAGGTTTCCCAGCACAAACTACAAAGCAGCAGCTCTCTCCTGGCAGAGGAAGTGCCATGCAGTGTTGCCCAGGCGAGATAGTGTTGCTACAGTGAGGCCCAGGGAAAACACACTGCCTAGAGAAATCCTAGCAGAGCCCTGTGTTTCCCCACAGGAATGTATGTCAGTTTCAGTTCTTTGCCAGCAACGGAGCTCAGAGGCAACGTCAGATTGTGTGTATCTCAGGGAGAGAAAGAACACTGTGACTTCCCCCGTTCCTCTGACGAAAGCGGTTAGAGGGAGAAAAGCGTCCTTTGCTTTCGCTTTCCCGCAAGGAGCTCGGCAGATCTGCCCCTCGCGAAGGGCCTTTTTCCCCCGGAGAACTGCCTCGCCGTAGCCCGGTTCTGGAAGTGGAACGAGTATGCAGTGTTAGCGTTCAGCTATTGTGAAGGCTCGCTTTGGCCCAGGGCAAACGAAGCGCCGGGGGAAATCTTAGCAGAGCCCGGCGCCTTTCCACGGTTCAAAGCGTGGAACTGCAGACTCTTTGGCAAAGAAGAGAGCGCCCAGGCAACAGCAGCCCGCACGTTTCTCAGTGAAAGGGAGAAGTCCCTGACTTCATCCAGTCCTCTGAGCAAAGCAGGCATAGGGAGAGAAACTTTCTTTCCTTCCTCTTTCCTGCCACGAATTCCTCATTTGCCTTTGCAAACGCAGGGCTTCTTCGGAAAAACTACGCCGCGGTGCAGGGATCCTTCCAGAGGAGCAACGACATAGTTTGAGCTGGAAGGGCTTGGCAGAGCAGCCGGGGAGAAAAGGCCTCTTGCTATTCTCTTTTCTTTCTGCCTGAATGCGGTCAATTGGCACTTGCCAAAGCAAGGTTTCCCAGCACAAACTACAAAGCAGCAGCTCTCTCCTGGCAGAGGAAGTGCCATGCAGTGTTGCCCTGGCGAGATAGTGCTGCTACAGTGAGGCCCAGGGAAAACACACTGCCTAGAGAAATCCTAGCAGAGCCCTGTGTTTCCCCACAGGAATGTATGTCAGTTTCAGTTCTTTGCCAGCAACGGAGCTCAGAGGCAACGTCAGATTGTGTGTATCTCAGGGAGAGAAAGAACACTGTGACTTCCCCCGTTCCTCTGACGAAAGCGGTTAGATGGAGAAAAGCGTCCTTTGCTTTCGCTTTCCCGCAAGGAGCTCGGCAGATCTGCCCTTCGCGAAGGGCCGTTTTCCCCCGGAGAACTGCCTCGCCGTAGCCCGGTTCTGGAAGTGGAACGAGTATGCAGTGTTAGCGTTCAGCTATTGTGAAGGCTCGCTTTGGCCCAGGGCAAACGAAGCGCCGGGGGAAATCTTAGCAGAGCCCGGCGCCTTTCCACGGTTCAAAGCGTGGAACTGCAGACTCTTTTGCAAAGAAGAGAGCGCCCAGGCAACAGCAGCCCGCACGTTTCTCAGTGAAAGGGAGAAGTCCCTGACTTCATCCAGTCCTCTGAGCAAAGCAGGCAGAGGGAGAGAAACTTTCTTTCCTTCCTCTTTCCTGCCACGAATTCCTCATTTGCTCTTGCAAACGCAGGGCTTCTTCGGAAAAACTACGCCGCGGTGCAGGGATCCTTCCAGAGGAGCAACGACATAGTTTGAGCTGGAAGGGCTTGGCAGAGCAGCCGGGGAGAAAAGGCCTCTTGCTATTCTCTTTTCTTTCTGTCTGAATGCGGTCAATTGGCACTTGCGAAAGCAAGGTTTCCCAGCACAAACTACAAAGCAGCAGCTCTCTCCTGGCAGAGGAAGTGCCATGCAGTGTTGCCCAGGCGAGATAGTGTTGCTACAGTGAGGCCCAGGGAAAACACACTGCCTAGAGAAATCCTAGCAGAGCCCTGTGTTTCCCCACAGGAATGTATGTCAGTTTCAGTTCTTTGCCAGCAACGGAGCTCAGAGGCAACGTCAGATTGTGTGTATCTCAGGGAGAGAAAGAACACTGTGACTTCCCCCGTTCCTCTGACGAAAGCGGTTAGAGGGAGAAAAGCGTCCTTTGCTTTCGCTTTCCCGCAAGGAGCTCGGCAGATCTGCCCCTCGCGAAGGGCCTTTTTCCCCCGGAGAACTGCCTCGCCGTAGCCCGGTTCTGGAAGTGGAACGAGTATGCAGTGTTAGCGTTCAGCTATTGTGAAGGCTCGCTTTGGCCCAGGGCAAACGAAGCGCCGGGGGAAATCTTAGCAGAGCCCGGCGCCTTTCCACGGTTCAAAGCGTGGAACTGCAGACTCTTTGGCAAAGAAGAGAGCGCCCAGGCAACAGCAGCCCGCACGTTTCTCAGTGAAAGGGAGAAGTCCCTGACTTCATCCAGTCCTCTGAGCAAAGCAGGCATAGGGAGAGAAACTTTCTTTCCTTCCTCTTTCCTGCCACGAATTCCTCATTTGCCTTTGCAAACGCAGGGCTTCTTCGGAAAAACTACGCCGCGGTGCAGGGATCCTTCCAGAGGAGCAACGACATAGTTTGAGCTGGAAGGGCTTGGCAGAGCAGCCGGGGAGAAAAGGCCTCTTGCTATTCTCTTTTCTTTCTGCCTGAATGCGGTCAATTGGCACTTGCCAAAGCAAGGTTTCCCAGCACAAACTACAAAGCAGCAGCTCTCTCCTGGCAGAGGAAGTGCCATGCAGTGTTGCCCTGGCGAGATAGTGCTGCTACAGTGAGGCCCAGGGAAAACACACTGCCTAGAGAAATCCTAGCAGAGCCCTGTGTTTCCCCACAGGAATGTATGTCACTTTCAGTTCTTTGCCAGCAACGGAGCTCAGAGGCAACGTCAGATTGTGTGTATCTCAGGGAGAGAAAGAACACTGTGACTTCCCCCGTTCCTCTGACGAAAGCGGTTAGAGGGAGAAAAGCGTCCTTTGCTTTCGCTTTCCCGCAAGGAGCTCGGCAGATCTGCCCTTCGCGAAGGGCCGTTTTCCCCCGGAGAACTGCCTCGCCGTAGCCCGGTTCTGGAAGTGGAACGAGTATGCAGTGTTAGCGTTCAGCTATTGTGAAGGCTCGCTTTGGCCCAGGGCAAACGAAGCGCCGGGGTAAATCTTAGCAGAGCCCGGCGCCTTTCCACGGTTCAAAGCGTGGAACTGCAGACTCTTTTGCAAAGAAGAGAGCGCCCAGGCAACAGCAGCCCGCACGTTTCTCAGTGAAAGGGAGAAGTCCCTGACTTCATCCAGTCCTCTGAGCAAAGCAGGCAGAGGGAGAGAAACTTTCTTTCCTTCCTCTTTCCTGCCACGAATTCCTCATTTGCTCTTGCAAACGCAGGGCTTCTTCGGAAAAACTACGCCGCGGTGCAGGGATCCTTCCAGAGGAGCAACGACATAGTTTGAGCTGGAAGGGCTTGGCAGAGCAGCCGGGGAGAAAAGGCCTCTTGCTATTCTCTTTTCTTTCTGCCTGAATGCGGTCAATTGGCACTTGCCAAAGCAAGGTTTCCCAGCACAAACTACAAAGCAGCAGCTCTCTCCTGGCAGAGGAAGTGCCATGCAGTGTTGCCCTGGCGAGATAGTGCTGCTACAGTGAGGCCCAGGGAAAACACACTGCCTAGAGAAATCCTAGCAGAGCCCTGTGTTTCCCCACAGGAATGTATGTCACTTTCAGTTCTTTGCCAGCAACGGAGCTCAGAGGCAACGTCAGATTGTGTGTATCTCAGGGAGAGAAAGAACACTGTGACTTCCCCCGTTCCTCTGACGAAAGCGGTTAGAGGGAGAAAAGCGTCCTTTGCTTTCGCTTTCCCGCAAGGAGCTCGGCAGATCTGCCCTTCGCGAAGGGCCGTTTTCCCCCGGAGAACTGCCTCGCCGTAGCCCGGTTCTGGAAGTGGAACGAGTATGCAGTGTTAGCGTTCAGCTATTGTGAAGGCTCGCTTTGGCCCAGGGCAAACGAAGCGCCGGGGGAAATCTTAGCAGAGCCCGGCGCCTTTCCACGGTTCAAAGCGTGGAACTGCAGACTCTTTTGCAAAGAAGAGAGCGCCCAGGCAACAGCAGCCCGCACGTTTCTCAGTGAAAGGGAGAAGTCCCTGACTTCATCCAGTCCTCTGAGCAAAGCAGGCAGAGGGAGAGAAACTTTCTTTCCTTCCTCTTTCCTGCCACGAATTCCTCATTTGCTCTTGCAAACGCAGGGCTTCTTCGGAAAAACTACGCCGCGGTGCAGGGATCCTTCCAGAGGAGCAACGACATAGTTTGAGCTGGAAGGGCTTGGCAGAGCAGCCGGGGAGAAAAGGCCTCTTGCTATTCTCTTTTCTTTCTGCCTGAATGCGGTCAATTGGCACTTGCCAAAGCAAGGTTTCCCAGCACAAACTACAAAGCAGCAGCTCTCTCCTGGCAGAGGAAGTGCCATGCAGTGTTGCCCTGGCGAGATAGTGCTGCTACAGTGAGGCCCAGGGAAAACACACTGCCTAGAGAAATCCTAGCAGAGCCCTGTGTTTCCCCACAGGAATGTATGTCAGTTTCAGTTCTTTGCCAGCAACGGAGCTCAGAGGCAACGTCAGATTGTGTGTATCTCAGGGAGAGAAAGAACACTGTGACTTCCCCCGTTCCTCTGACGAAAGCGGTTAGAGGGAGAAAAGCGTCCTTTGCTTTCGCTTTCCCGCAAGGAGCTCGGCAGATCTGCCCCTCGCGAAGGACCGTTTTCCCCCGGAGAACTGCCTCGCCGTAGCCCGGTTCTGGAAGTGGAACGAGTATGCAGTGTTAGCGTTCAGCTATTGTGAAGGCTCGCTTTGGCCCAGGGCAAACGAAGCGCCGGGGGAAATCTTAGCAGAGCCCGGCGCCTTTCCACGGTTCAAAGCGTGGAACTGCAGACTCTTTTGCAAAGAAGAGAGCGCCCAGGCAACAGCAGCCCGCACGTTTCTCAGTGAAAGGGAGAAGTCCCTGACTTCATCCAGTCCTCTGAGCAAAGCAGGCAGAGGGAGAGAAACTTTCTTTCCTTCCTCTTTCCTGCCACGAATTCCTCATTTGCTCTTGCAAATGCAGGGCTTCTTCGGAAAAACTACGCCGCGGTGCAGGGATCCTTCCAGAGGAGCAACGACATAGTTTGAGCTGGAAGGGCTTGGCAGAGCAGCCGGGGAGAAAAGGCCTCTTGCTATTCTCTTTTCTTTCTGTCTGAATGCGGTCAATTGGCACTTGCGAAAGCAAGGTTTCCCAGCACAAACTACAAAGCAGCAGCTCTCTCCTGGCAGAGGAAGTGCCATGCAGTGTTGCCCAGGCGAGATAGTGTTGCTACAGTGAGGCCCAGGGAAAACACACTGCCTAGAGAAATCCTAGCAGAGCCCTGTGTTTCCCCACAGGAATGTATGTCAGTTTCAGTTCTTTGCCAGCAACGGAGCTCAGAGGCAACGTCAGATTGTGTGTATCTCAGGGAGAGAAAGAACACTGTGACTTCCCCCGTTCCTCTGACGAAAGCGGTTAGAGGGAGAAAAGCGTCCTTTGCTTTCGCTTTCCCGCAAGGAGCTCGGCAGATCTGCCCCTCGCGAAGGGCCGTTTTCCCCCGGAGAACTGCCTCGCCGTAGCCCGGTTCTGGAAGTGGAACGAGTATGCAGTGTTAGCGTTCAGCTATTGTGAAGGCTCGCTTTGGCCCAGGGCAAACGAAGCGCCGGGGGAAATCTTAGCAGAGCCCGGCGCCTTTCCACGGTTCAAAGCGTGGAACTGCAGACTCTTTGGCAAAGAAGAGAGCGCCCAGGCAACAGCAGCCCGCACGTTTCTCAGTGAAAGGGAGAAGTCCCTGACTTCATCCAGTCCTCTGAGCAAAGCAGGCAGAGGGAGAGAAACTTTCTTTCCTTCCTCTTTCCTGCCACGAATTCCTCATTTGCTCTTGCAAACGCAGGGCTTCTTCGGAAAAACTACGCCGCGGTGCAGGGATCCTTCCAGAGGAGCAACGACATAGTTTGAGCTGGAAGGGCTTGGCAGAGCAGCCGGGGAGAAAAGGCCTCTTGCTATTCTCTTTTCTTTCTGCCTGAATGCGGTCAATTGGCACTTGCCAAAGCAAGGTTTCCCAGCACAAACTACAAAGCAGCAGCTCTCTCCTGGCAGAGGAAGTGCCATGCAGTATTGCCCAGGCGAGATAGTGCTGCTACAGTGAGGCCCAGGGAAAACACACTGCCTAGAGAAATCCTAGCAGAGCCCTGTGTTTCCCCACAGGAATGTATGTCAGTTTCAGTTCTTTGCCAGCAACGGAGCTCAGAGGCAACGTCAGATTGTGTGTATCTCAGGGAGAGAAAGAACACTGTGACTTCCCCCGTTCCTCTGACGAAAGCGGTTAGATGGAGAAAAGCGTCCTTTGCTTTCGCTTTCCCGCAAGGAGCTCGGCAGATCTGCCCTTCGCGAAGGGCCGTTTTCCCCCGGAGAACTGCCTCGCCGTAGCCCGGTTCTGGAAGTGGAACGAGTATGCAGTGTTAGCGTTCAGCTATTGTGAAGGCTCGCTTTGGCCCAGGGCAAACGAAGCGCCGGGGGAAATCTTAGCAGAGCCCGGCGCCTTTCCACGGTTCAAAGCGTGGAACTGCAGACTCTTTTGCAAAGAAGAGAGCGCCCAGGCAACAGCAGCCCGCACGTTTCTCAGTGAAAGGGAGAAGTCCCTGACTTCATCCAGTCCTCTGAGCAAAGCAGGCAGAGGGAGAGAAACTTTCTTTCCTTCCTCTTTCCTGCCACGAATTCCTCATTTGCTCTTGCAAACGCAGGGCTTCTTCGGAAAAACTACGCCGCGGTGCAGGGATCCTTCCAGAGGAGCAACGACATAGTTTGAGCTGGAAGGGCTTGGCAGAGCAGCCGGGGAGAAAAGGCCTCTTGCTATTCTCTTTTCTTTCTGTCTGAATGCGGTCAATTGGCACTTGCGAAAGCAAGGTTTCCCAGCACAAACTACAAAGCAGCAGCTCTCTCCTGGCAGAGGAAGTGCCATGCAGTGTTGCCCAGGCGAGATAGTGTTGCTACAGTGAGGCCCAGGGAAAACACACTGCCTAGAGAAATCCTAGCAGAGCCCTGTGTTTCCCCACAGGAATGTATGTCAGTTTCAGTTCTTTGCCAGCAACGGAGCTCAGAGGCAACGTCAGATTGTGTGTATCTCAGGGAGAGAAAGAACACTGTGACTTCCCCCGTTCCTCTGACGAAAGCGGTTAGAGGGAGAAAAGCGTCCTTTGCTTTCGCTTTCCCGCAAGGAGCTCGGCAGATCTGCCCCTCGCGAAGGGCCTTTTTCCCCCGGAGAACTGCCTCGCCGTAGCCCGGTTCTGGAAGTGGAACGAGTATGCAGTGTTAGCGTTCAGCTATTGTGAAGGCTCGCTTTGGCCCAGGGCAAACGAAGCGCCGGGGGAAATCTTAGCAGAGCCCGGCGCCTTTCCACGGTTCAAAGCGTGGAACTGCAGACTCTTTGGCAAAGAAGAGAGCGCCCAGGCAACAGCAGCCCGCACGTTTCTCAGTGAAAGGGAGAAGTCCCTGACTTCATCCAGTCCTCTGAGCAAAGCAGGCAGAGGGAGAGAAACTTTCTTTCCTTCCTCTTTCCTGCCACGAATTCCTCATTTGCTCTTGCAAACGCAGGGCTTCTTCGGAAAAACTACGCCGCGGTGCAGGGATCCTTCCAGAGGAGCAACGACATAGTTTGAGCTGGAAGGGCTTGGCAGAGCAGCCGGGGAGAAAAGGCCTCTTGCTATTCTCTTTTCTTTCTGCCTGAATGCGGTCAATTGGCACTTGCCAAAGCAAGGTTTCCCAGCACAAACTACAAAGCAGCAGCTCTCTCCTGGCAGAGGAAGTGCCATGCAGTATTGCCCAGGCGAGATAGTGCTGCTACAGTGAGGCCCAGGGAAAACACACTGCCTAGAGAAATCCTAGCAGAGCCCTGTGTTTCCCCACAGGAATGTATGTCAGTTTCAGTTCTTTGCCAGCAACGGAGCTCAGAGGCAACGTCAGATTGTGTGTATCTCAGGGAGAGAAAGAACACTGTGACTTCCCCCGTTCCTCTGACGAAAGCGGTTAGATGGAGAAAAGCGTCCTTTGCTTTCGCTTTCCCGCAAGGAGCTCGGCAGATCTGCCCTTCGCGAAGGGCCGTTTTCCCCCGGAGAACTGCCTCGCCGTAGCCCGGTTCTGGAAGTGGAACGAGTATGCAGTGTTAGCGTTCAGCTATTGTGAAGGCTCGCTTTGGCCCAGGGCAAACGAAGCGCCGGGGGAAATCTTAGCAGAGCCCGGCGCCTTTCCACGGTTCAAAGCGTGGAACTGCAGACTCTTTTGCAAAGAAGAGAGCGCCCAGGCAACAGCAGCCCGCACGTTTCTCAGTGAAAGGGAGAAGTCCCTGACTTCATCCAGTCCTCTGAGCAAAGCAGGCAGAGGGAGAGAAACTTTCTTTCCTTCCTCTTTCCTGCCACGAATTCCTCATTTGCTCTTGCAAACGCAGGGCTTCTTCGGAAAAACTACGCCGCGGTGCAGGGATCCTTCCAGAGGAGCAACGACATAGTTTGAGCTGGAAGGGCTTGGCAGAGCAGCCGGGGAGAAAAGGCCTCTTGCTATTCTCTTTTCTTTCTGTCTGAATGCGGTCAATTGGCACTTGCGAAAGCAAGGTTTCCCAGCACAAACTACAAAGCAGCAGCTCTCTCCTGGCAGAGGAAGTGCCATGCAGTGTTGCCCAGGCGAGATAGTGTTGCTACAGTGAGGCCCAGGGAAAACACACTGCCTAGAGAAATCCTAGCAGAGCCCTGTGTTTCCCCACAGGAATGTATGTCAGTTTCAGTTCTTTGCCAGCAACGGAGCTCAGAGGCAACGTCAGATTGTGTGTATCTCAGGGAGAGAAAGAACACTGTGACTTCCCCCGTTCCTCTGACGAAAGCGGTTAGAGGGAGAAAAGCGTCCTTTGCTTTCGCTTTCCCGCAAGGAGCTCGGCAGATCTGCCCCTCGCGAAGGGCCTTTTTCCCCCGGAGAACTGCCTCGCCGTAGCCCGGTTCTGGAAGTGGAACGAGTATGCAGTGTTAGCGTTCAGCTATTGTGAAGGCTCGCTTTGGCCCAGGGCAAACGAAGCGCCGGGGGAAATCTTAGCAGAGCCCGGCGCCTTTCCACGGTTCAAAGCGTGGAACTGCAGACTCTTTGGCAAAGAAGAGAGCGCCCAGGCAACAGCAGCCCGCACGTTTCTCAGTGAAAGGGAGAAGTCCCTGACTTCATCCAGTCCTCTGAGCAAAGCAGGCATAGGGAGAGAAACTTTCTTTCCTTCCTCTTTCCTGCCACGAATTCCTCATTTGCCTTTGCAAACGCAGGGCTTCTTCGGAAAAACTACGCCGCGGTGCAGGGATCCTTCCAGAGGAGCAACGACATAGTTTGAGCTGGAAGGGCTTGGCAGAGCAGCCGGGGAGAAAAGGCCTCTTGCTATTCTCTTTTCTTTCTGCCTGAATGCGGTCAATTGGCACTTGCCAAAGCAAGGTTTCCCAGCACAAACTACAAAGCAGCAGCTCTCTCCTGGCAGAGGAAGTGCCATGCAGTGTTGCCCTGGCGAGATAGTGCTGCTACAGTGAGGCCCAGGGAAAACACACTGCCTAGAGAAATCCTAGCAGAGCCCTGTGTTTCCCCACAGGAATGTATGTCAGTTTCAGTTCTTTGCCAGCAACGGAGCTCAGAGGCAACGTCAGATTGTGTGTATCTCAGGGAGAGAAAGAACACTGTGACTTCCCCCGTTCCTCTGACGAAAGCGGTTAGATGGAGAAAAGCGTCCTTTGCTTTCGCTTTCCCGCAAGGAGCTCGGCAGATCTGCCCTTCGCGAAGGGCCGTTTTCCCCCGGAGAACTGCCTCGCCGTAGCCCGGTTCTGGAAGTGGAACGAGTATGCAGTGTTAGCGTTCAGCTATTGTGAAGGCTCGCTTTGGCCCAGGGCAAACGAAGCGCCGGGGGAAATCTTAGCAGAGCCCGGCGCCTTTCCACGGTTCAAAGCGTGGAACTGCAGACTCTTTTGCAAAGAAGAGAGCGCCCAGGCAACAGCAGCCCGCACGTTTCTCAGTGAAAGGGAGAAGTCCCTGACTTCATCCAGTCCTCTGAGCAAAGCAGGCAGAGGGAGAGAAACTTTCTTTCCTTCCTCTTTCCTGCCACGAATTCCTCATTTGCTCTTGCAAACGCAGGGCTTCTTCGGAAAAACTACGCCGCGGTGCAGGGATCCTTCCAGAGGAGCAACGACATAGTTTGAGCTGGAAGGGCTTGGCAGAGCAGCCGGGGAGAAAAGGCCTCTTGCTATTCTCTTTTCTTTCTGTCTGAATGCGGTCAATTGGCACTTGCGAAAGCAAGGTTTCCCAGCACAAACTACAAAGCAGCAGCTCTCTCCTGGCAGAGGAAGTGCCATGCAGTGTTGCCCAGGCGAGATAGTGTTGCTACAGTGAGGCCCAGGGAAAACACACTGCCTAGAGAAATCCTAGCAGAGCCCTGTGTTTCCCCACAGGAATGTATGTCACTTTCAGTTCTTTGCCAGCAACGGAGCTCAGAGGCAACGTCAGATTGTGTGTATCTCAGGGAGAGAAAGAACACTGTGACTTCCCCCGTTCCTCTGACGAAAGCGGTTAGAGGGAGAAAAGCGTCCTTTGCTTTCGCTTTCCCGCAAGGAGCTCGGCAGATCTGCCCTTCGCGAAGGGCCGTTTTCCCCCGGAGAACTGCCTCGCCGTAGCCCGGTTCTGGAAGTGGAACGAGTATGCAGTGTTAGCGTTCAGCTATTGTGAAGGCTCGCTTTGGCCCAGGGCAAACGAAGCGCCGGGGGAAATCTTAGCAGAGCCCGGCGCCTTTCCACGGTTCAAAGCGTGGAACTGCAGACTCTTTTGCAAAGAAGAGAGCGCCCAGGCAACAGCAGCCCGCACGTTTCTCAGTGAAAGGGAGAAGTCCCTGACTTCATCCAGTCCTCTGAGCAAAGCAGGCAGAGGGAGAGAAACTTTCTTTCCTTCCTCTTTCCTGCCACGAATTCCTCATTTGCTCTTGCAAACGCAGGGCTTCTTCGGAAAAACTACGCCGCGGTGCAGGGATCCTTCCAGAGGAGCAACGACATAGTTTGAGCTGGAAGGGCTTGGCAGAGCAGCCGGGGAGAAAAGGCCTCTTGCTATTCTCTTTTCTTTCTGCCTGAATGCGGTCAATTGGCACTTGCCAAAGCAAGGTTTCCCAGCACAAACTACAAAGCAGCAGCTCTCTCCTGGCAGAGGAAGTGCCATGCAGTGTTGCCCTGGCGAGATAGTGCTGCTACAGTGAGGCCCAGGGAAAACACACTGCCTAGAGAAATCCTAGCAGAGCCCTGTGTTTCCCCACAGGAATGTATGTCACTTTCAGTTCTTTGCCAGCAACGGAGCTCAGAGGCAACGTCAGATTGTGTGTATCTCAGGGAGAGAAAGAACACTGTGACTTCCCCCGTTCCTCTGACGAAAGCGGTTAGAGGGAGAAAAGCGTCCTTTGCTTTCGCTTTCCCGCAAGGAGCTCGGCAGATCTGCCCTTCGCGAAGGGCCGTTTTCCCCCGGAGAACTGCCTCGCCGTAGCCCGGTTCTGGAAGTGGAACGAGTATGCAGTGTTAGCGTTCAGCTATTGTGAAGGCTCGCTTTGGCCCAGGGCAAACGAAGCGCCGGGGGAAATCTTAGCAGAGCCCGGCGCCTTTCCACGGTTCAAAGCGTGGAACTGCAGACTCTTTTGCAAAGAAGAGAGCGCCCAGGCAACAGCAGCCCGCACGTTTCTCAGTGAAAGGGAGAAGTCCCTGACTTCATCCAGTCCTCTGAGCAAAGCAGGCAGAGGGAGAGAAACTTTCTTTCCTTCCTCTTTCCTGCCACGAATTCCTCATTTGCTCTTGCAAACGCAGGGCTTCTTCGGAAAAACTACGCCGCGGTGCAGGGATCCTTCCAGAGGAGCAACGACATAGTTTGAGCTGGAAGGGCTTGGCAGAGCAGCCGGGGAGAAAAGGCCTCTTGCTATTCTCTTTTCTTTCTGCCTGAATGCGGTCAATTGGCACTTGCCAAAGCAAGGTTTCCCAGCACAAACTACAAAGCAGCAGCTCTCTCCTGGCAGAGGAAGTGCCATGCAGTGTTGCCCTGGCGAGATAGTGCTGCTACAGTGAGGCCCAGGGAAAACACACTGCCTAGAGAAATCCTAGCAGAGCCCTGTGTTTCCCCACAGGAATGTATGTCAGTTTCAGTTCTTTGCCAGCAACGGAGCTCAGAGGCAACGTCAGATTGTGTGTATCTCAGGGAGAGAAAGAACACTGTGACTTCCCCCGTTCCTCTGACGAAAGCGGTTAGAGGGAGAAAAGCGTCCTTTGCTTTCGCTTTCCCGCAAGGAGCTCGGCAGATCTGCCCCTCGCGAAGGGCCGTTTTCCCCCGGAGAACTGCCTCGCCGTAGCCCGGTTCTGGAAGTGGAACGAGTATGCAGTGTTAGCGTTCAGCTATTGTGAAGGCTCGCTTTGGCCCAGGGCAAACGAAGCGCCGGGGGAAATCTTAGCAGAGCCCGGCGCCTTTCCACGGTTCAAAGCGTGGAACTGCAGACTCTTTTGCAAAGAAGAGAGCGCCCAGGCAACAGCAGCCCGCACGTTTCTCAGTGAAAGGGAGAAGTCCCTGACTTCATCCAGTCCTCTGAGCAAAGCAGGCAGAGGGAGAGAAACTTTCTTTCCTTCCTCTTTCCTGCCACGAATTCCTCATTTGCTCTTGCAAATGCAGGGCTTCTTCGGAAAAACTACGCCGCGGTGCAGGGATCCTTCCAGAGGAGCAACGACATAGTTTGAGCTGGAAGGGCTTGGCAGAGCAGCCGGGGAGAAAAGGCCTCTTGCTATTCTCTTTTCTTTCTGTCTGAATGCGGTCAATTGGCACTTGCGAAAGCAAGGTTTCCCAGCACAAACTACAAAGCAGCAGCTCTCTCCTGGCAGAGGAAGTGCCATGCAGTGTTGCCCAGGCGAGATAGTGTTGCTACAGTGAGGCCCAGGGAAAACACACTGCCTAGAGAAATCCTAGCAGAGCCCTGTGTTTCCCCACAGGAATGTATGTCAGTTTCAGTTCTTTGCCAGCAACGGAGCTCAGAGGCAACGTCAGATTGTGTGTATCTCAGGGAGAGAAAGAACACTGTGACTTCCCCCGTTCCTCTGACGAAAGCGGTTAGAGGGAGAAAAGCGTCCTTTGCTTTCGCTTTCCCGCAAGGAGCTCGGCAGATCTGCCCCTCGCGAAGGGCCGTTTTCCCCCGGAGAACTGCCTCGCCGTAGCCCGGTTCTGGAAGTGGAACGAGTATGCAGTGTTAGCGTTCAGCTATTGTGAAGGCTCGCTTTGGCCCAGGGCAAACGAAGCGCCGGGGGAAATCTTAGCAGAGCCCGGCGCCTTTCCACGGTTCAAAGCGTGGAACTGCAGACTCTTTGGCAAAGAAGAGAGCGCCCAGGCAACAGCAGCCCGCACGTTTCTCAGTGAAAGGGAGAAGTCCCTGACTTCATCCAGTCCTCTGAGCAAAGCAGGCAGAGGGAGAGAAACTTTCTTTCCTTCCTCTTTCCTGCCACGAATTCCTCATTTGCTCTTGCAAACGCAGGGCTTCTTCGGAAAAACTACGCCGCGGTGCAGGGATCCTTCCAGAGGAGCAACGACATAGTTTGAGCTGGAAGGGCTTGGCAGAGCAGCCGGGGAGAAAAGGCCTCTTGCTATTCTCTTTTCTTTCTGCCTGAATGCGGTCAATTGGCACTTGCCAAAGCAAGGTTTCCCAGCACAAACTACAAAGCAGCAGCTCTCTCCTGGCAGAGGAAGTGCCATGCAGTATTGCCCAGGCGAGATAGTGCTGCTACAGTGAGGCCCAGGGAAAACACACTGCCTAGAGAAATCCTAGCAGAGCCCTGTGTTTCCCCACAGGAATGTATGTCAGTTTCAGTTCTTTGCCAGCAACGGAGCTCAGAGGCAACGTCAGATTGTGTGTATCTCAGGGAGAGAAAGAACACTGTGACTTCCCCCGTTCCTCTGACGAAAGCGGTTAGATGGAGAAAAGCGTCCTTTGCTTTCGCTTTCCCGCAAGGAGCTCGGCAGATCTGCCCTTCGCGAAGGGCCGTTTTCCCCCGGAGAACTGCCTCGCCGTAGCCCGGTTCTGGAAGTGGAACGAGTATGCAGTGTTAGCGTTCAGCTATTGTGAAGGCTCGCTTTGGCCCAGGGCAAACGAAGCGCCGGGGGAAATCTTAGCAGAGCCCGGCGCCTTTCCACGGTTCAAAGCGTGGAACTGCAGACTCTTTTGCAAAGAAGAGAGCGCCCAGGCAACAGCAGCCCGCACGTTTCTCAGTGAAAGGGAGAAGTCCCTGACTTCATCCAGTCCTCTGAGCAAAGCAGGCAGAGGGAGAGAAACTTTCTTTCCTTCCTCTTTCCTGCCACGAATTCCTCATTTGCTCTTGCAAACGCAGGGCTTCTTCGGAAAAACTACGCCGCGGTGCAGGGATCCTTCCAGAGGAGCAACGACATAGTTTGAGCTGGAAGGGCTTGGCAGAGCAGCCGGGGAGAAAAGGCCTCTTGCTATTCTCTTTTCTTTCTGCCTGAATGCGGTCAATTGGCACTTGCCAAAGCAAGGTTTCCCAGCACAAACTACAAAGCAGCAGCTCTCTCCTGGCAGAGGAAGTGCCATGCAGTGTTGCCCTGGCGAGATAGTGCTGCTACAGTGAGGCCCAGGGAAAACACACTGCCTAGAGAAATCCTAGCAGAGCCCTGTGTTTCCCCACAGGAATGTATGTCACTTTCAGTTCTTTGCCAGCAACGGAGCTCAGAGGCAACGTCAGATTGTGTGTATCTCAGGGAGAGAAAGAACACTGTGACTTCCCCCGTTCCTCTGACGAAAGCGGTTAGAGGGAGAAAAGCGTCCTTTGCTTTCGCTTTCCCGCAAGGAGCTCGGCAGATCTGCCCTTCGCGAAGGGCCGTTTTCCCCCGGAGAACTGCCTCGCCGTAGCCCGGTTCTGGAAGTGGAACGAGTATGCAGTGTTAGCGTTCAGCTATTGTGAAGGCTCGCTTTGGCCCAGGGCAAACGAAGCGCCGGGGGAAATCTTAGCAGAGCCCGGCGCCTTTCCACGGTTCAAAGCGTGGAACTGCAGACTCTTTTGCAAAGAAGAGAGCGCCCAGGCAACAGCAGCCCGCACGTTTCTCAGTGAAAGGGAGAAGTCCCTGACTTCATCCAGTCCTCTGAGCAAAGCAGGCAGAGGGAGAGAAACTTTCTTTCCTTCCTCTTTCCTGCCACGAATTCCTCATTTGCTCTTGCAAACGCAGGGCTTCTTCGGAAAAACTACGCCGCGGTGCAGGGATCCTTCCAGAGGAGCAACGACATAGTTTGAGCTGGAAGGGCTTGGCAGAGCAGCCGGGGAGAAAAGGCCTCTTGCTATTCTCTTTTCTTTCTGCCTGAATGCGGTCAATTGGCACTTGCCAAAGCAAGGTTTCCCAGCACAAACTACAAAGCAGCAGCTCTCTCCTGGCAGAGGAAGTGCCATGCAGTGTTGCCCTGGCGAGATAGTGCTGCTACAGTGAGGCCCAGGGAAAACACACTGCCTAGAGAAATCCTAGCAGAGCCCTGTGTTTCCCCACAGGAATGTATGTCACTTTCAGTTCTTTGCCAGCAACGGAGCTCAGAGGCAACGTCAGATTGTGTGTATCTCAGGGAGAGAAAGAACACTGTGACTTCCCCCGTTCCTCTGACGAAAGCGGTTAGAGGGAGAAAAGCGTCCTTTGCTTTCGCTTTCCCGCAAGGAGCTCGGCAGATCTGCCCTTCGCGAAGGGCCGTTTTCCCCCGGAGAACTGCCTCGCCGTAGCCCGGTTCTGGAAGTGGAACGAGTATGCAGTGTTAGCGTTCAGCTATTGTGAAGGCTCGCTTTGGCCCAGGGCAAACGAAGCGCCGGGGGAAATCTTAGCAGAGCCCGGCGCCTTTCCACGGTTCAAAGCGTGGAACTGCAGACTCTTTTGCAAAGAAGAGAGCGCCCAGGCAACAGCAGCCCGCACGTTTCTCAGTGAAAGGGAGAAGTCCCTGACTTCATCCAGTCCTCTGAGCAAAGCAGGCAGAGGGAGAGAAACTTTCTTTCCTTCCTCTTTCCTGCCACGAATTCCTCATTTGCTCTTGCAAACGCAGGGCTTCTTCGGAAAAACTACGCCGCGGTGCAGGGATCCTTCCAGAGGAGCAACGACATAGTTTGAGCTGGAAGGGCTTGGCAGAGCAGCCGGGGAGAAAAGGCCTCTTGCTATTCTCTTTTCTTTCTGTCTGAATGCGGTCAATTGGCACTTGCGAAAGCAAGGTTTCCCAGCACAAACTACAAAGCAGCAGCTCTCTCCTGGCAGAGGAAGTGCCATGCAGTGTTGCCCAGGCGAGATAGTGTTGCTACAGTGAGGCCCAGGGAAAACACACTGCCTAGAGAAATCCTAGCAGAGCCCTGTGTTTCCCCACAGGAATGTATGTCAGTTTCAGTTCTTTGCCAGCAACGGAGCTCAGAGGCAACGTCAGATTGTGTGTATCTCAGGGAGAGAAAGAACACTGTGACTTCCCCCGTTCCTCTGACGAAAGCGGTTAGAGGGAGAAAAGCGTCCTTTGCTTTCGCTTTCCCGCAAGGAGCTCGGCAGATCTGCCCCTCGCGAAGGGCCTTTTTCCCCCGGAGAACTGCCTCGCCGTAGCCCGGTTCTGGAAGTGGAACGAGTATGCAGTGTTAGCGTTCAGCTATTGTGAAGGCTCGCTTTGGCCCAGGGCAAACGAAGCGCCGGGGGAAATCTTAGCAGAGCCCGGCGCCTTTCCACGGTTCAAAGCGTGGAACTGCAGACTCTTTGGCAAAGAAGAGAGCGCCCAGGCAACAGCAGCCCGCACGTTTCTCAGTGAAAGGGAGAAGTCCCTGACTTCATCCAGTCCTCTGAGCAAAGCAGGCATAGGGAGAGAAACTTTCTTTCCTTCCTCTTTCCTGCCACGAATTCCTCATTTGCCTTTGCAAACGCAGGGCTTCTTCGGAAAAACTACGCCGCGGTGCAGGGATCCTTCCAGAGGAGCAACGACATAGTTTGAGCTGGAAGGGCTTGGCAGAGCAGCCGGGGAGAAAAGGCCTCTTGCTATTCTCTTTTCTTTCTGCCTGAATGCGGTCAATTGGCACTTGCCAAAGCAAGGTTTCCCAGCACAAACTACAAAGCAGCAGCTCTCTCCTGGCAGAGGAAGTGCCATGCAGTGTTGCCCTGGCGAGATAGTGCTGCTACAGTGAGGCCCAGGGAAAACACACTGCCTAGAGAAATCCTAGCAGAGCCCTGTGTTTCCCCACAGGAATGTATGTCAGTTTCAGTTCTTTGCCAGCAACGGAGCTCAGAGGCAACGTCAGATTGTGTGTATCTCAGGGAGAGAAAGAACACTGTGACTTCCCCCGTTCCTCTGACGAAAGCGGTTAGATGGAGAAAAGCGTCCTTTGCTTTCGCTTTCCCGCAAGGAGCTCGGCAGATCTGCCCTTCGCGAAGGGCCGTTTTCCCCCGGAGAACTGCCTCGCCGTAGCCCGGTTCTGGAAGTGGAACGAGTATGCAGTGTTAGCGTTCAGCTATTGTGAAGGCTCGCTTTGGCCCAGGGCAAACGAAGCGCCGGGGGAAATCTTAGCAGAGCCCGGCGCCTTTCCACGGTTCAAAGCGTGGAACTGCAGACTCTTTTGCAAAGAAGAGAGCGCCCAGGCAACAGCAGCCCGCACGTTTCTCAGTGAAAGGGAGAAGTCCCTGACTTCATCCAGTCCTCTGAGCAAAGCAGGCAGAGGGAGAGAAACTTTCTTTCCTTCCTCTTTCCTGCCACGAATTCCTCATTTGCTCTTGCAAACGCAGGGCTTCTTCGGAAAAACTACGCCGCGGTGCAGGGATCCTTCCAGAGGAGCAACGACATAGTTTGAGCTGGAAGGGCTTGGCAGAGCAGCCGGGGAGAAAAGGCCTCTTGCTATTCTCTTTTCTTTCTGTCTGAATGCGGTCAATTGGCACTTGCGAAAGCAAGGTTTCCCAGCACAAACTACAAAGCAGCAGCTCTCTCCTGGCAGAGGAAGTGCCATGCAGTGTTGCCCAGGCGAGATAGTGTTGCTACAGTGAGGCCCAGGGAAAACACACTGCCTAGAGAAATCCTAGCAGAGCCCTGTGTTTCCCCACAGGAATGTATGTCAGTTTCAGTTCTTTGCCAGCAACGGAGCTCAGAGGCAACGTCAGATTGTGTGTATCTCAGGGAGAGAAAGAACACTGTGACTTCCCCCGTTCCTCTGACGAAAGCGGTTAGAGGGAGAAAAGCGTCCTTTGCTTTCGCTTTCCCGCAAGGAGCTCGGCAGATCTGCCCCTCGCGAAGGGCCTTTTTCCCCCGGAGAACTGCCTCGCCGTAGCCCGGTTCTGGAAGTGGAACGAGTATGCAGTGTTAGCGTTCAGCTATTGTGAAGGCTCGCTTTGGCCCAGGGCAAACGAAGCGCCGGGGGAAATCTTAGCAGAGCCCGGCGCCTTTCCACGGTTCAAAGCGTGGAACTGCAGACTCTTTGGCAAAGAAGAGAGCGCCCAGGCAACAGCAGCCCGCACGTTTCTCAGTGAAAGGGAGAAGTCCCTGACTTCATCCAGTCCTCTGAGCAAAGCAGGCAGAGGGAGAGAAACTTTCTTTCCTTCCTCTTTCCTGCCACGAATTCCTCATTTGCCTTTGCAAACGCAGGGCTTCTTCGGAAAAACTACGCCGCGGTGCAGGGATCCTTCCAGAGGAGCAACGACATAGTTTGAGCTGGAAGGGCTTGGCAGAGCAGCCGGGGAGAAAAGGCCTCTTGCTATTCTCTTTTCTTTCTGCCTGAATGCGGTCAATTGGCACTTGCCAAAGCAAGGTTTCCCAGCACAAACTACAAAGCAGCAGCTCTCTCCTGGCAGAGGAAGTGCCATGCAGTGTTGCCCTGGCGAGATAGTGCTGCTACAGTGAGGCCCAGGGAAAACACACTGCCTAGAGAAATCCTAGCAGAGCCCTGTGTTTCCCCACAGGAATGTATGTCACTTTCAGTTCTTTGCCAGCAACGGAGCTCAGAGGCAACGTCAGATTGTGTGTATCTCAGGGAGAGAAAGAACACTGTGACTTCCCCCGTTCCTCTGACGAAAGCGGTTAGAGGGAGAAAAGCGTCCTTTGCTTTCGCTTTCCCGCAAGGAGCTCGGCAGATCTGCCCTTCGCGAAGGGCCGTTTTCCCCCGGAGAACTGCCTCGCCGTAGCCCGGTTCTGGAAGTGGAACGAGTATGCAGTGTTAGCGTTCAGCTATTGTGAAGGCTCGCTTTGGCCCAGGGCAAACGAAGCGCCGGGGGAAATCTTAGCAGAGCCCGGCGCCTTTCCACGGTTCAAAGCGTGGAACTGCAGACTCTTTTGCAAAGAAGAGAGCGCCCAGGCAACAGCAGCCCGCACGTTTCTCAGTGAAAGGGAGAAGTCCCTGACTTCATCCAGTCCTCTGAGCAAAGCAGGCAGAGGGAGAGAAACTTTCTTTCCTTCCTCTTTCCTGCCACGAATTCCTCATTTGCTCTTGCAAACGCAGGGCTTCTTCGGAAAAACTACGCCGCGGTGCAGGGATCCTTCCAGAGGAGCAACGACATAGTTTGAGCTGGAAGGGCTTGGCAGAGCAGCCGGGGAGAAAAGGCCTCTTGCTATTCTCTTTTCTTTCTGCCTGAATGCGGTCAATTGGCACTTGCCAAAGCAAGGTTTCCCAGCACAAACTACAAAGCAGCAGCTCTCTCCTGGCAGAGGAAGTGCCATGCAGTGTTGCCCTGGCGAGATAGTGCTGCTACAGTGAGGCCCAGGGAAAACACACTGCCTAGAGAAATCCTAGCAGAGCCCTGTGTTTCCCCACAGGAATGTATGTCACTTTCAGTTCTTTGCCAGCAACGGAGCTCAGAGGCAACGTCAGATTGTGTGTATCTCAGGGAGAGAAAGAACACTGTGACTTCCCCCGTTCCTCTGACGAAAGCGGTTAGAGGGAGAAAAGCGTCCTTTGCTTTCGCTTTCCCGCAAGGAGCTCGGCAGATCTGCCCTTCGCGAAGGGCCGTTTTCCCCCGGAGAACTGCCTCGCCGTAGCCCGGTTCTGGAAGTGGAACGAGTATGCAGTGTTAGCGTTCAGCTATTGTGAAGGCTCGCTTTGGCCCAGGGCAAACGAAGCGCCGGGGGAAATCTTAGCAGAGCCCGGCGCCTTTCCACGGTTCAAAGCGTGGAACTGCAGACTCTTTTGCAAAGAAGAGAGCGCCCAGGCAACAGCAGCCCGCACGTTTCTCAGTGAAAGGGAGAAGTCCCTGACTTCATCCAGTCCTCTGAGCAAAGCAGGCAGAGGGAGAGAAACTTTCTTTCCTTCCTCTTTCCTGCCACGAATTCCTCATTTGCTCTTGCAAACGCAGGGCTTCTTCGGAAAAACTACGCCGCGGTGCAGGGATCCTTCCAGAGGAGCAACGACATAGTTTGAGCTGGAAGGGCTTGGCAGAGCAGCCGGGGAGAAAAGGCCTCTTGCTATTCTCTTTTCTTTCTGCCTGAATGCGGTCAATTGGCACTTGCCAAAGCAAGGTTTCCCAGCACAAACTACAAAGCAGCAGCTCTCTCCTGGCAGAGGAAGTGCCATGCAGTGTTGCCCTGGCGAGATAGTGCTGCTACAGTGAGGCCCAGGGAAAACACACTGCCTAGAGAAATCCTAGCAGAGCCCTGTGTTTCCCCACAGGAATGTATGTCACTTTCAGTTCTTTGCCAGCAACGGAGCTCAGAGGCAACGTCAGATTGTGTGTATCTCAGGGAGAGAAAGAACACTGTGACTTCCCCCGTTCCTCTGACGAAAGCGGTTAGAGGGAGAAAAGCGTCCTTTGCTTTCGCTTTCCCGCAAGGAGCTCGGCAGATCTGCCCTTCGCGAAGGGCCGTTTTCCCCCGGAGAACTGCCTCGCCGTAGCCCGGTTCTGGAAGTGGAACGAGTATGCAGTGTTAGCGTTCAGCTATTGTGAAGGCTCGCTTTGGCCCAGGGCAAACGAAGCGCCGGGGGAAATCTTAGCAGAGCCCGGCGCCTTTCCACGGTTCAAAGCGTGGAACTGCAGACTCTTTTGCAAAGAAGAGAGCGCCCAGGCAACAGCAGCCCGCACGTTTCTCAGTGAAAGGGAGAAGTCCCTGACTTCATCCAGTCCTCTGAGCAAAGCAGGCAGAGGGAGAGAAACTTTCTTTCCTTCCTCTTTCCTGCCACGAATTCCTCATTTGCTCTTGCAAATGCAGGGCTTCTTCGGAAAAACTACGCCGCGGTGCAGGGATCCTTCCAGAGGAGCAACGACATAGTTTGAGCTGGAAGGGCTTGGCAGAGCAGCCGGGGAGAAAAGGCCTCTTGCTATTCTCTTTTCTTTCTGTCTGAATGCGGTCAATTGGCACTTGCGAAAGCAAGGTTTCCCAGCACAAACTACAAAGCAGCAGCTCTCTCCTGGCAGAGGAAGTGCCATGCAGTGTTGCCCAGGCGAGATAGTGTTGCTACAGTGAGGCCCAGGGAAAACACACTGCCTAGAGAAATCCTAGCAGAGCCCTGTGTTTCCCCACAGGAATGTATGTCAGTTTCAGTTCTTTGCCAGCAACGGAGCTCAGAGGCAACGTCAGATTGTGTGTATCTCAGGGAGAGAAAGAACACTGTGACTTCCCCCGTTCCTCTGACGAAAGCGGTTAGAGGGAGAAAAGCGTCCTTTGCTTTCGCTTTCCCGCAAGGAGCTCGGCAGATCTGCCCCTCGCGAAGGGCCTTTTTCCCCCGGAGAACTGCCTCGCCGTAGCCCGGTTCTGGAAGTGGAACGAGTATGCAGTGTTAGCGTTCAGCTATTGTGAAGGCTCGCTTTGGCCCAGGGCAAACGAAGCGCCGGGGGAAATCTTAGCAGAGCCCGGCGCCTTTCCACGGTTCAAAGCGTGGAACTGCAGACTCTTTGGCAAAGAAGAGAGCGCCCAGGCAACAGCAGCCCGCACGTTTCTCAGTGAAAGGGAGAAGTCCCTGACTTCATCCAGTCCTCTGAGCAAAGCAGGCATAGGGAGAGAAACTTTCTTTCCTTCCTCTTTCCTGCCACGAATTCCTCATTTGCCTTTGCAAACGCAGGGCTTCTTCGGAAAAACTACGCCGCGGTGCAGGGATCCTTCCAGAGGAGCAACGACATAGTTTGAGCTGGAAGGGCTTGGCAGAGCAGCCGGGGAGAAAAGGCCTCTTGCTATTCTCTTTTCTTTCTGCCTGAATGCGGTCAATTGGCACTTGCCAAAGCAAGGTTTCCCAGCACAAACTACAAAGCAGCAGCTCTCTCCTGGCAGAGGAAGTGCCATGCAGTGTTGCCCTGGCGAGATAGTGCTGCTACAGTGAGGCCCAGGGAAAACACACTGCCTAGAGAAATCCTAGCAGAGCCCTGTGTTTCCCCACAGGAATGTATGTCACTTTCAGTTCTTTGCCAGCAACGGAGCTCAGAGGCAACGTCAGATTGTGTGTATCTCAGGGAGAGAAAGAACACTGTGACTTCCCCCGTTCCTCTGACGAAAGCGGTTAGAGGGAGAAAAGCGTCCTTTGCTTTCGCTTTCCCGCAAGGAGCTCGGCAGATCTGCCCTTCGCGAAGGGCCGTTTTCCCCCGGAGAACTGCCTCGCCGTAGCCCGGTTCTGGAAGTGGAACGAGTATGCAGTGTTAGCGTTCAGCTATTGTGAAGGCTCGCTTTGGCCCAGGGCAAACGAAGCGCCGGGGGAAATCTTAGC
The DNA here is from genome assembly GCF_024166365.1 of Elephas maximus indicus. Taxonomy (NCBI): domain Eukaryota; kingdom Metazoa; phylum Chordata; class Mammalia; order Proboscidea; family Elephantidae; genus Elephas; species Elephas maximus. Next base: position 1,990,943 of record NC_064825.1, read on the forward strand.
AGAGCCCGGCGCCTTTCCACGGTTCAAAGCGTGGAACTGCAGACTCTTTTGCAAAGAAGAGAGCGCCCAGGCAACAGCAGCCCGCACGTTTCTCAGTGAAAGGGAGAAGTCCCTGACTTCATCCAGTCCTCTGAGCAAAGCAGGCAGAGGGAGAGAAACTTTCTTTCCTTCCTCTTTCCTGCCACGAATTCCTCATTTGCTCTTGCAAACGCAGGGCTTCTTCGGAAAAACTACGCCGCGGTGCAGGGATCCTTCCAGAGGAGCAACGACATAGTTTGAGCTGGAAGGGCTTGGCAGAGCAGCCGGGGAGAAAAGGCCTCTTGCTATTCTCTTTTCTTTCTGCCTGAATGCGGTCAATTGGCACTTGCCAAAGCAAGGTTTCCCAGCACAAACTACAAAGCAGCAGCTCTCTCCTGGCAGAGGAAGTGCCATGCAGTGTTGCCCTGGCGAGATAGTGCTGCTACAGTGAGGCCCAGGGAAAACACACTGCCTAGAGAAATCCTAGCAGAGCCCTGTGTTTCCCCACAGGAATGTATGTCACTTTCAGTTCTTTGCCAGCAACGGAGCTCAGAGGCAACGTCAGATTGTGTGTATCTCAGGGAGAGAAAGAACACTGTGACTTCCCCCGTTCCTCTGACGAAAGCGGTTAGAGGGAGAAAAGCGTCCTTTGCTTTCGCTTTCCCGCAAGGAGCTCGGCAGATCTGCCCTTCGCGAAGGGCCGTTTTCCCCCGGAGAACTGCCTCGCCGTAGCCCGGTTCTGGAAGTGGAACGAGTATGCAGTGTTAGCGTTCAGCTATTGTGAAGGCTCGCTTTGGCCCAGGGCAAACGAAGCGCCGGGGGAAATCTTAGCAGAGCCCGGCGCCTTTCCACGGTTCAAAGCGTGGAACTGCAGACTCTTTTGCAAAGAAGAGAGCGCCCAGGCAACAGCAGCCCGCACGTTTCTCAGTGAAAGGGAGAAGTCCCTGACTTCATCCAGTCCTCTGAGCAAAGCAGGCAGAGGGAGAGAAACTTTCTTTCCTTCCTCTTTCCTGCCACGAATTCCTCATTTGCTCTTGCAAACGCAGGGCTTCTTCGGAAAAACTACGCCGCGGTGCAGGGATCCTTCCAGAGGAGCAACGACATAGTTTGAGCTGGAAGGGCTTGGCAGAGCAGCCGGGGAGAAAAGGCCTCTTGCTATTCTCTTTTCTTTCTGCCTGAATGCGGTCAATTGGCACTTGCCAAAGCAAGGTTTCCCAGCACAAACTACAAAGCAGCAGCTCTCTCCTGGCAGAGGAAGTGCCATGCAGTGTTGCCCTGGCGAGATAGTGCTGCTACAGTGAGGCCCAGGGAAAACACACTGCCTAGAGAAATCCTAGCAGAGCCCTGTGTTTCCCCACAGGAATGTATGTCAGTTTCAGTTCTTTGCCAGCAACGGAGCTCAGAGGCAACGTCAGATTGTGTGTATCTCAGGGAGAGAAAGAACACTGTGACTTCCCCCGTTCCTCTGACGAAAGCGGTTAGAGGGAGAAAAGCGTCCTTTGCTTTCGCTTTCCCGCAAGGAGCTCGGCAGATCTGCCCTTCGCGAAGGGCCGTTTTCCCCCGGAGAACTGCCTCGCCGTAGCCCGGTTCTGGAAGTGGAACGAGTATGCAGTGTTAGCGTTCAGCTATTGTGAAGGCTCGCTTTGGCCCAGGGCAAACGAAGCGCCGGGGGAAATCTTAGCAGAGCCCGGCGCCTTTCCACGGTTCAAAGCGTGGAACTGCAGACTCTTTTGCAAAGAAGAGAGCGCCCAGGCAACAGCAGCCCGCACGTTTCTCAGTGAAAGGGAGAAGTCCCTGACTTCATCCAGTCCTCTGAGCAAAGCAGGCAGAGGGAGAGAAACTTTCTTTCCTTCCTCTTTCCTGCCACGAATTCCTCATTTGCTCTTGCAAATGCAGGGCTTCTTCGGAAAAACTACGCCGCGGTGCAGGGATCCTTCCAGAGGAGCAACGACATAGTTTGAGCTGGAAGGGCTTGGCAGAGCAGCCGGGGAGAAAAGGCCTCTTGCTATTCTCTTTTCTTTCTGTCTGAATGCGGTCAATTGGCACTTGCGAAAGCAAGGTTTCCCAGCACAAACTACAAAGCAGCAGCTCTCTCCTGGCAGAGGAAGTGCCATGCAGTGTTGCCCAGGCGAGATAGTGTTGCTACAGTGAGGCCCAGGGAAAACACACTGCCTAGAGAAATCCTAGCAGAGCCCTGTGTTTCCCCACAGGAATGTATGTCAGTTTCAGTTCTTTGCCAGCAACGGAGCTCAGAGGCAACGTCAGATTGTGTGTATCTCAGGGAGAGAAAGAACACTGTGACTTCCCCCGTTCCTCTGACGAAAGCGGTTAGAGGGAGAAAAGCGTCCTTTGCTTTCGCTTTCCCGCAAGGAGCTCGGCAGATCTGCCCCTCGCGAAGGGCCTTTTTCCCCCGGAGAACTGCCTCGCCGTAGCCCGGTTCTGGAAGTGGAACGAGTATGCAGTGTTAGCGTTCAGCTATTGTGAAGGCTCGCTTTGGCCCAGGGCAAACGAAGCTCCGGGGGAAATCTTAGCAGAGCCCGGCGCCTTTCCACGGTTCAAAGCGTGGAACTGCAGACTCTTTGGCAAAGAAGAGAGCGCCCAGGCAACAGCAGCCCGCACGTTTCTCAGTGAAAGGGAGAAGTCCCTGACTTCATCCAGTCCTCTGAGCAAAGCAGGCAGAGGGAGAGAAACTTTCTTTCCTTCCTCTTTCCTGCCACGAATTCCTCATTTGCCTTTGCAAACGCAGGGCTTCTTCGGAAAAACTACGCCGCGGTGCAGGGATCCTTCCAGAGGAGCAACGACATAGTTTGAGCTGGAAGGGCTTGGCAGAGCAGCCGGGGAGAAAAGGCCTCTTGCTATTCTCTTTTCTTTCTGCCTGAATGCGGTCAATTGGCACTTGCCAAAGCAAGGTTTCCCAGCACAAACTACAAAGCAGCAGCTCTCTCCTGGCAGAGGAAGTGCCATGCAGTGTTGCCCTGGCGAGATAGTGCTGCTACAGTGAGGCCCAGGGAAAACACACTGCCTAGAGAAATCCTAGCAGAGCCCTGTGTTTCCCCACAGGAATGTATGTCAGTTTCAGTTCTTTGCCAGCAACGGAGCTCAGAGGCAACGTCAGATTGTGTGTATCTCAGGGAGAGAAAGAACACTGTGACTTCCCCCGTTCCTCTGACGAAAGCGGTTAGAGGGAGAAAAGCGTCCTTTGCTTTCGCTTTCCCGCAAGGAGCTCGGCAGATCTGCCCTTCGCGAAGGGCCGTTTTCCCCCGGAGAACTGCCTCGCCGTAGCCCGGTTCTGGAAGTGGAACGAGTATGCAGTGTTAGCGTTCAGCTATTGTGAAGGCTCGCTTTGGCCCAGGGCAAACGAAGCGCCGGGGGAAATCTTAGCAGAGCCCGGCGCCTTTCCACGGTTCAAAGCGTGGAACTGCAGACTCTTTTGCAAAGAAGAGAGCGCCCAGGCAACAGCAGCCCGCACGTTTCTCAGTGAAAGGGAGAAGTCCCTGACTTCATCCAGTCCTCTGAGCAAAGCAGGCAGAGGGAGAGAAACTTTCTTTCCTTCCTCTTTCCTGCCACGAATTCCTCATTTGCTCTTGCAAACGCAGGGCTTCTTCGGAAAAACTACGCCGCGGTGCAGGGATCCTTCCAGAGGAGCAACGACATAGTTTGAGCTGGAAGGGCTTGGCAGAGCAGCCGGGGAGAAAAGGCCTCTTGCTATTCTCTTTTCTTTCTGCCTGAATGCGGTCAATTGGCACTTGCCAAAGCAAGGTTTCCCAGCACAAACTACAAAGCAGCAGCTCTCTCCTGGCAGAGGAAGTGCCATGCAGTGTTGCCCAGGCGAGATAGTGTTGCTACAGTGAGGCCCAGGGAAAACACACTGCCTAGAGAAATCCTAGCAGAGCCCTGTGTTTCCCCACAGGAATGTATGTCAGTTTCAGTTCTTTGCCAGCAACGGAGCTCAGAGGCAACGTCAGATTGTGTGTATCTCAGGGAGAGAAAGAACACTGTGACTTCCCCCGTTCCTCTGACGAAAGCGGTTAGAGGGAGAAAAGCGTCCTTTGCTTTCGCTTTCCCGCAAGGAGCTCGGCAGATCTGCCCCTCGCGAAGGGCCGTTTTCCCCCGGAGAACTGCCTCGCCGTAGCCCGGTTCTGGAAGTGGAACGAGTATGCAGTGTTAGCGTTCAGCTATTGTGAAGGCTCGCTTTGGCCCAGGGCAAACGAAGCGCCGGGGGAAATGTTAGCAGAGCCCGGCGCCTTTCCACGGTTCAAAGCGTGGAACTGCAGACTCTTTTGCAAAGAAGAGAGCGCCCAGGCAACAACAGCCCGCACGTTTCTCAGTGAAAGGGAGAAGTCCCTGACTTCATCCAGTCCTCTGAGCAAAGCAGGCAGAGGGAGAGAAACTTTCTTTCCTTCCTCTTTCCTGCCACGAATTCCTCATTTGCTCTTGCAAACGCAGGGCTTCTTCGGAAAAACTACGCCGCGGTGCAGGGATCCTTCCAGAGCAGCAACGACATAGTTTGAGCTGGAAGGGCTTGGCAGCGCAGCCGGGGAGAAAAGGCCTCTTGCTATTCTCTTTTCTTTCTGCCTGAATGCGGTCAATTCGCACTTGCCAAAGCAAGGTTTCCCAGCACAAACTACAAAGCAGCAGCTCTCTCCTGGCAGAGGAAGTGCCATGCAGTGTTGCCCAGGCGAGATAGTGTTGCTACAGTGAGGCCCAGGGAAAACACACTGCCTAGAGAAATCCTAGCAGAGCCCTGTGTTTCCCCACAGGAATGTATGTCAGTTTCAGTTCTTTGCCAGCAACGGAGCTCAGAGGCAACGTCAGATTGTGTGTATCTCAGGGAGAGAAAGAACACTGTGACTTCCCCCGTTCCTCTGACGAAAGCGGTTAGAGGGAGAAAAGCGTCCTTTGCTTTCGCTTTCCCGCAAGGAGCTTGGCAGATCTGCCCTTCGCGAAGGGCCGTTTTCCCCCGGAGAACTGCCTCGCCGTAGCCCGGTTCTGGAAGTGGAACGAGTATGCAGTGTTAGCGTTCAGCTATTGTGAAGGCTCGCTTTGGCCCAGGGCAAACGAAGCGCCGGGGGAAATCTTAGCAGAGCCCGGCGCCTTTCCACGGTTCAAAGCGTGGAACTGCAGACTCTTTTGCAAAGAAGAGAGCGCCCAGGCAACAGCAGCCCGCACGTTTCTCAGTGAAAGGGAGAAGTCCCTGACTTCATCCAGTCCTCTGAGCAAAGCAGGCAGAGGGAGAGAAACTTTCTTTCCTTCCTCTTTCCTGCCACGAATTCCTCATTTGCTCTTGCAAACGCAGGGCTTCTTCGGAAAAACTACGCCGCGGTGCAGGGATCCTTCCAGAGGAGCAACGACATAGTTTGAGCTGGAAGGGCTTGGCAGAGCAGCCGGGGAGAAAAGGCCTCTTGCTATTCTCTTTTCTTTCTGCCTGAATGCGGTCAATTGGCACTTGCCAAAGCAAGGTTTCCCAGCACAAACTACAAAGCAGCAGCTCTCTCCTGGCAGAGGAAGTGCCATGCAGTGTTGCCCTGGCGAGATAGTGCTGCTACAGTGAGGCCCAGGGAAAACACACTGCCTAGAGAAATCCTAGCAGAGCCCTGTGTTTCCCCACAGGAATGTATGTCAGTTTCAGTTCTTTGCCAGCAACGGAGCTCAGAGGCAACGTCAGATTGTGTGTATCTCAGGGAGAGAAAGAACACTGTGACTTCCCCCGTTCCTCTGACGAAAGCGGTTAGAGGGAGAAAAGCGTCCTTTGCTTTCGCTTTCCCGCAAGGAGCTCGGCAGATCTGCCCTTCGCGAAGGGCCGTTTTCCCCCGGAGAACTGCCTCGCCGTAGCCCGGTTCTGGAAGTGGAACGAGTATGCAGTGTTAGCGTTCAGCTATTGTGAAGGCTCGCTTTGGCCCAGGGCAAACGAAGCGCCGGGGGAAATCTTAGCAGAGCCCGGCGCCTTTCCACGGTTCAAAGCGTGGAACTGCAGACTCTTTTGCAAAGAAGAGAGCGCCCAGGCAACAGCAGCCCGCACGTTTCTCAGTGAAAGGGAGAAGTCCCTGACTTCATCCAGTCCTCTGAGCAAAGCAGGCAGAGGGAGAGAAACTTTCTTTCCTTCCTCTTTCCTGCCACGAATTCCTCATTTGCTCTTGCAAACGCAGGGCTTCTTCGGAAAAACTACGCCGCGGTGCAGGGATCCTTCCAGAGGAGCAACGACATAGTTTGAGCTGGAAGGGCTTGGCAGAGCAGCCGGGGAGAAAAGGCCTCTTGCTATTCTCTTTTCTTTCTGCCTGAATGCGGTCAATTGGCACTTGCCAAAGCAAGGTTTCCCAGCACAAACTACAAAGCAGCAGCTCTCTCCTGGCAGAGGAAGTGCCATGCAGTGTTGCCCTGGCGAGATAGTGCTGCTACAGTGAGGCCCAGGGAAAACACACTGCCTAGAGAAATCCTAGCAGAGCCCTGTGTTTCCCCACAGGAATGTATGTCAGTTTCAGTTCTTTGCCAGCAACGGAGCTCAGAGGCAACGTCAGATTGTGTGTATCTCAGGGAGAGAAAGAACACTGTGACTTCCCCCGTTCCTCTGACGAAAGCGGTTAGAGGGAGAAAAGCGTCCTTTGCTTTCGCTTTCCCGCAAGGAGCTCGGCAGATCTGCCCTTCGCGAAGGGCCGTTTTCCCCCGGAGAACTGCCTCGCCGTAGCCCGGTTCTGGAAGTGGAACGAGTATGCAGTGTTAGCGTTCAGCTATTGTGAAGGCTCGCTTTGGCCCAGGGCAAACGAAGCGCCGGGGGAAATCTTAGCAGAGCCCGGCGCCTTTCCACGGTTCAAAGCGTGGAACTGCAGACTCTTTGGCAAAGAAGAGAGCGCCCAGGCAACAGCAGCCCGCACGTTTCTCAGTGAAAGGGAGAAGTCCCTGACTTCATCCAGTCCTCTGAGCAAAGCAGGCAGAGGGAGAGAAACTTTCTTTCCTTCCTCTTTCCTGCCACGAATTCCTCATTTGCTCTTGCAAACGCAGGGCTTCTTCGGAAAAACTACGCCGCGGTGCAGGGATCCTTCCAGAGGAGCAACGACATAGTTTGAGCTGGAAGGGCTTGGCAGAGCAGCCGGGGAGAAAAGGCCTCTTGCTATTCTCTTTTCTTTCTGCCTGAATGCGGTCAATTGGCACTTGCCAAAGCAAGGTTTCCCAGCACAAACTACAAAGCAGCAGCTCTCTCCTGGCAGAGGAAGTGCCATGCAGTGTTGCCCTGGCGAGATAGTGCTGCTACAGTGAGGCCCAGGGAAAACACACTGCCTAGAGAAATCCTAGCAGAGCCCTGTGTTTCCCCACAGGAATGTATGTCAGTTTCAGTTCTTTGCCAGCAACGGAGCTCAGAGGCAACGTCAGATTGTGTGTATCTCAGGGAGAGAAAGAACACTGTGACTTCCCCCGTTCCTCTGACGAAAGCGGTTAGAGGGAGAAAAGCGTCCTTTGCTTTCGCTTTCCCGCAAGGAGCTCGGCAGATCTGCCCTTCGCGAAGGGCCGTTTTCCCCCGGAGAACTGCCTCGCCGTAGCCCGGTTCTGGAAGTGGAACGAGTATGCAGTGTTAGCGTTCAGCTATTGTGAAGGCTCGCTTTGGCCCAGGGCAAACGAAGCGCCGGGGGAAATCTTAGCAGAGCCCGGCGCCTTTCCACGGTTCAAAGCGTGGAACTGCAGACTCTTTTGCAAAGAAGAGAGCGCCCAGGCAACAGCAGCCCGCACGTTTCTCAGTGAAAGGGAGAAGTCCCTGACTTCATCCAGTCCTCTGAGCAAAGCAGGCAGAGGGAGAGAAACTTTCTTTCCTTCCTCTTTCCTGCCACGAATTCCTCATTTGCTCTTGCAAATGCAGGGCTTCTTCGGAAAAACTACGCCGCGGTGCAGGGATCCTTCCAGAGGAGCAACGACATAGTTTGAGCTGGAAGGGCTTGGCAGAGCAGCCGGGGAGAAAAGGCCTCTTGCTATTCTCTTTTCTTTCTGTCTGAATGCGGTCAATTGGCACTTGCGAAAGCAAGGTTTCCCAGCACAAACTACAAAGCAGCAGCTCTCTCCTGGCAGAGGAAGTGCCATGCAGTGTTGCCCAGGCGAGATAGTGTTGCTACAGTGAGGCCCAGGGAAAACACACTGCCTAGAGAAATCCTAGCAGAGCCCTGTGTTTCCCCACAGGAATGTATGTCAGTTTCAGTTCTTTGCCAGCAACGGAGCTCAGAGGCAACGTCAGATTGTGTGTATCTCAGGGAGAGAAAGAACACTGTGACTTCCCCCGTTCCTCTGACGAAAGCGGTTAGAGGGAGAAAAGCGTCCTTTGCTTTCGCTTTCCCGCAAGGAGCTCGGCAGATCTGCCCCTCGCGAAGGGCCTTTTTCCCCCGGAGAACTGCCTCGCCGTAGCCCGGTTCTGGAAGTGGAACGAGTATGCAGTGTTAGCGTTCAGCTATTGTGAAGGCTCGCTTTGGCCCAGGGCAAACGAAGCGCCGGGGGAAATCTTAGCAGAGCCCGGCGCCTTTCCACGGTTCAAAGCGTGGAACTGCAGACTCTTTTGCAAAGAAGAGAGCGCCCAGGCAACAGCAGCCCGCACGTTTCTCAGTGAAAGGGAGAAGTCCCTGACTTCATCCAGTCCTCTGAGCAAAGCAGGCAGAGGGAGAGAAACTTTCTTTCCTTCCTCTTTCCTGCCACGAATTCCTCATTTGCTCTTGCAAACGCAGGGCTTCTTCGGAAAAACTACGCCGCGGTGCAGGGATCCTTCCAGAGGAGCAACGACATAGTTTGAGCTGGAAGGGCTTGGCAGAGCAGCCGGGGAGAAAAGGCCTCTTGCTATTCTCTTTTCTTTCTGCCTGAATGCGGTCAATTGGCACTTGCCAAAGCAAGGTTTCCCAGCACAAACTACAAAGCAGCAGCTCTCTCCTGGCAGAGGAAGTGCCATGCAGTGTTGCCCAGGCGAGATAGTGTTGCTACAGTGAGGCCCAGGGAAAACACACTGCCTAGAGAAATCCTAGCAGAGCCCTGTGTTTCCCCACAGGAATGTATGTCACTTTCAGTTCTTTGCCAGCAACGGAGCTCAGAGGCAACGTCAGATTGTGTGTATCTCAGGGAGAGAAAGAACACTGTGACTTCCCCCGTTCCTCTGACGAAAGCGGTTAGAGGGAGAAAAGCGTCCTTTGCTTTCGCTTTCCCGCAAGGAGCTCGGCAGATCTGCCCCTCGCGAAGGGCCGTTTTCCCCCGGAGAACTGCCTCGCCGTAGCCCGGTTCTGGAAGTGGAACGAGTATGCAGTGTTAGCGTTCAGCTATTGTGAAGGCTCGCTTTGGCCCAGGGCAAACGAAGCGCCGGGGGAAATGTTAGCAGAGCCCGGCGCCTTTCCACGGTTCAAAGCGTGGAACTGCAGACTCTTTTGCAAAGAAGAGAGCGCCCAGGCAACAACAGCCCGCACGTTTCTCAGTGAAAGGGAGAAGTCCCTGACTTCATCCAGTCCTCTGAGCAAAGCAGGCAGAGGGAGAGAAACTTTCTTTCCTTCCTCTTTCCTGCCACGAATTCCTCATTTGCTCTTGCAAACGCAGGGCTTCTTCGGAAAAACTACGCCGCGGTGCAGGGATCCTTCCAGAGCAGCAACGACATAGTTTGAGCTGGAAGGGCTTGGCAGAGCAGCCGGGGAGAAAAGGCCTCTTGCTATTCTCTTTTCTTTCTGCCTGAATGCGGTCAATTCGCACTTGCCAAAGCAAGGTTTCCCAGCACAAACTACAAAGCAGCAGCTCTCTCCTGGCAGAGGAAGTGCCATGCAGTGTTGCCCAGGCGAGATAGTGTTGCTACAGTGAGGCCCAGGGAAAACACACTGCCTAGAGAAATCCTAGCAGAGCCCTGTGTTTCCCCACAGGAATGTATGTCAGTTTCAGTTCTTTGCCAGCAACGGAGCTCAGAGGCAACGTCAGATTGTGTGTATCTCAGGGAGAGAAAGAACACTGTGACTTCCCCCGTTCCTCTGACGAAAGCGGTTAGAGGGAGAAAAGCGTCCTTTGCTTTCGCTTTCCCGCAAGGAGCTCGGCAGATCTGCCCTTCGCGAAGGGCCGTTTTCCCCCGGAGAACTGCCTCGCCGTAGCCCGGTTCTGGAAGTGGAACGAGTATGCAGTGTTAGCGTTCAGCTATTGTGAAGGCTCGCTTTGGCCCAGGGCAAACGAAGCGCCGGGGGAAATCTTAGCAGAGCCCGGCGCCTTTCCACGGTTCAAAGCGTGGAACTGCAGACTCTTTTGCAAAGAAGAGAGCGCCCAGGCAACAGCAGCCCGCACGTTTCTCAGTGAAAGGGAGAAGTCCCTGACTTCATCCAGTCCTCTGAGCAAAGCAGGCAGAGGGAGAGAAACTTTCTTTCCTTCCTCTTTCCTGCCACGAATTCCTCATTTGCTCTTGCAAACGCAGGGCTTCTTCGGAAAAACTACGCCGCGGTGCAGGGATCCTTCCAGAGGAGCAACGACATAGTTTGAGCTGGAAGGGCTTGGCAGAGCAGCCGGGGAGAAAAGGCCTCTTGCTATTCTCTTTTCTTTCTGCCTGAATGCGGTCAATTGGCACTTGCCAAAGCAAGGTTTCCCAGCACAAACTACAAAGCAGCAGCTCTCTCCTGGCAGAGGAAGTGCCATGCAGTGTTGCCCTGGCGAGATAGTGCTGCTACAGTGAGGCCCAGGGAAAACACACTGCCTAGAGAAATCCTAGCAGAGCCCTGTGTTTCCCCACAGGAATGTATGTCAGTTTCAGTTCTTTGCCAGCAACGGAGCTCAGAGGCAACGTCAGATTGTGTGTATCTCAGGGAGAGAAAGAACACTGTGACTTCCCCCGTTCCTCTGACGAAAGCGGTTAGAGGGAGAAAAGCGTCCTTTGCTTTCGCTTTCCCGCAAGGAGCTCGGCAGATCTGCCCTTCGCGAAGGGCCGTTTTCCCCCGGAGAACTGCCTCGCCGTAGCCCGGTTCTGGAAGTGGAACGAGTATGCAGTGTTAGCGTTCAGCTATTGTGAAGGCTCGCTTTGGCCCAGGGCAAACGAAGCGCCGGGGGAAATCTTAGCAGAGCCCGGCGCCTTTCCACGGTTCAAAGCGTGGAACTGCAGACTCTTTTGCAAAGAAGAGAGCGCCCAGGCAACAGCAGCCCGCACGTTTCTCAGTGAAAGGGAGAAGTCCCTGACTTCATCCAGTCCTCTGAGCAAAGCAGGCAGAGGGAGAGAAACTTTCTTTCCTTCCTCTTTCCTGCCACGAATTCCTCATTTGCTCTTGCAAATGCAGGGCTTCTTCGGAAAAACTACGCCGCGGTGCAGGGATCCTTCCAGAGGAGCAACGACATAGTTTGAGCTGGAAGGGCTTGGCAGAGCAGCCGGGGAGAAAAGGCCTCTTGCTATTCTCTTTTCTTTCTGTCTGAATGCGGTCAATTGGCACTTGCGAAAGCAAGGTTTCCCAGCACAAACTACAAAGCAGCAGCTCTCTCCTGGCAGAGGAAGTGCCATGCAGTGTTGCCCAGGCGAGATAGTGTTGCTACAGTGAGGCCCAGGGAAAACACACTGCCTAGAGAAATCCTAGCAGAGCCCTGTGTTTCCCCACAGGAATGTATGTCAGTTTCAGTTCTTTGCCAGCAACGGAGCTCAGAGGCAACGTCAGATTGTGTGTATCTCAGGGAGAGAAAGAACACTGTGACTTCCCCCGTTCCTCTGACGAAAGCGGTTAGAGGGAGAAAAGCGTCCTTTGCTTTCGCTTTCCCGCAAGGAGCTCGGCAGATCTGCCCCTCGCGAAGGGCCTTTTTCCCCCGGAGAACTGCCTCGCCGTAGCCCGGTTCTGGAAGTGGAACGAGTATGCAGTGTTAGCGTTCAGCTATTGTGAAGGCTCGCTTTGGCCCAGGGCAAACGAAGCGCCGGGGGAAATCTTAGCAGAGCCCGGCGCCTTTCCACGGTTCAAAGCGTGGAACTGCAGACTCTTTTGCAAAGAAGAGAGCGCCCAGGCAACAGCAGCCCGCACGTTTCTCAGTGAAAGGGAGAAGTCCCTGACTTCATCCAGTCCTCTGAGCAAAGCAGGCAGAGGGAGAGAAACTTTCTTTCCTTCCTCTTTCCTGCCACGAATTCCTCATTTGCTCTTGCAAACGCAGGGCTTCTTCGGAAAAACTACGCCGCGGTGCAGGGATCCTTCCAGAGGAGCAACGACATAGTTTGAGCTGGAAGGGCTTGGCAGAGCAGCCGGGGAGAAAAGGCCTCTTGCTATTCTCTTTTCTTTCTGCCTGAATGCGGTCAATTGGCACTTGCCAAAGCAAGGTTTCCCAGCACAAACTACAAAGCAGCAGCTCTCTCCTGGCAGAGGAAGTGCCATGCAGTGTTGCCCAGGCGAGATAGTGTTGCTACAGTGAGGCCCAGGGAAAACACACTGCCTAGAGAAATCCTAGCAGAGCCCTGTGTTTCCCCACAGGAATGTATGTCACTTTCAGTTCTTTGCCAGCAACGGAGCTCAGAGGCAACGTCAGATTGTGTGTATCTCAGGGAGAGAAAGAACACTGTGACTTCCCCCGTTCCTCTGACGAAAGCGGTTAGAGGGAGAAAAGCGTCCTTTGCTTTCGCTTTCCCGCAAGGAGCTCGGCAGATCTGCCCCTCGCGAAGGGCCGTTTTCCCCCGGAGAACTGCCTCGCCGTAGCCCGGTTCTGGAAGTGGAACGAGTATGCAGTGTTAGCGTTCAGCTATTGTGAAGGCTCGCTTTGGCCCAGGGCAAACGAAGCGCCGGGGGAAATGTTAGCAGAGCCCGGCGCCTTTCCACGGTTCAAAGCGTGGAACTGCAGACTCTTTTGCAAAGAAGAGAGCGCCCAGGCAACAACAGCCCGCACGTTTCTCAGTGAAAGGGAGAAGTCCCTGACTTCATCCAGTCCTCTGAGCAAAGCAGGCAGAGGGAGAGAAACTTTCTTTCCTTCCTCTTTCCTGCCACGAATTCCTCATTTGCTCTTGCAAACGCAGGGCTTCTTCGGAAAAACTACGCCGCGGTGCAGGGATCCTTCCAGAGCAGCAACGACATAGTTTGAGCTGGAAGGGCTTGGCAGAGCAGCCGGGGAGAAAAGGCCTCTTGCTATTCTCTTTTCTTTCTGCCTGAATGCGGTCAATTCGCACTTGCCAAAGCAAGGTTTCCCAGCACAAACTACAAAGCAGCAGCTCTCTCCTGGCAGAGGAAGTGCCATGCAGTGTTGCCCAGGCGAGATAGTGTTGCTACAGTGAGGCCCAGGGAAAACACACTGCCTAGAGAAATCCTAGCAGAGCCCTGTGTTTCCCCACAGGAATGTATGTCAGTTTCAGTTCTTTGCCAGCAACGGAGCTCAGAGGCAACGTCAGATTGTGTGTATCTCAGGGAGAGAAAGAACACTGTGACTTCCCCCGTTCCTCTGACGAAAGCGGTTAGAGGGAGAAAAGCGTCCTTTGCTTTCGCTTTCCCGCAAGGAGCTCGGCAGATCTGCCCTTCGCGAAGGGCCGTTTTCCCCCGGAGAACTGCCTCGCCGTAGCCCGGTTCTGGAAGTGGAACGAGTATGCAGTGTTAGCGTTCAGCTATTGTGAAGGCTCGCTTTGGCCCAGGGCAAACGAAGCGCCGGGGGAAATCTTAGCAGAGCCCGGCGCCTTTCCACGGTTCAAAGCGTGGAACTGCAGACTCTTTTGCAAAGAAGAGAGCGCCCAGGCAACAGCAGCCCGCACGTTTCTCAGTGAAAGGGAGAAGTCCCTGACTTCATCCAGTCCTCTGAGCAAAGCAGGCAGAGGGAGAGAAACTTTCTTTCCTTCCTCTTTCCTGCCACGAATTCCTCATTTGCTCTTGCAAACGCAGGGCTTCTTCGGAAAAACTACGCCGCGGTGCAGGGATCCTTCCAGAGGAGCAACGACATAGTTTGAGCTGGAAGGGCTTGGCAGAGCAGCCGGGGAGAAAAGGCCGCTTGCTATTCTCTTTTCTTTCTGCCTGAATGCGGTCAATTGGCACTTGCCAAAGCAAGGTTTCCCAGCACAAACTACAAAGCAGCAGCTCTCTCCTGGCAGAGGAAGTGCCATGCAGTGTTGCCCAGGCGAGATAGTGTTGCTACAGTGAGGCCCAGGGAAAACACACTGCCTAGAGAAATCCTAGCAGAGCCCTGTGTTTCCCCACAGGAATGTATGTCAGTTTCAGTTCTTTGCCAGCAACGGAGCTCAGAGGCAACGTCAGATTGTGTGTATCTCAGGGAGAGAAAGAACACTGTGACTTCCCCCGTTCCTCTGACGAAAGCGGTTAGAGGGAGAAAAGCGTCCTTTGCTTTCGCTTTCCCGCAAGGAGCTCGGCAGATCTGCCCTTCGCGAAGGGCCGTTTTCCCCCGGAGAACTGCCTCGCCGTAGCCCGGTTCTGGAAGTGGAACGAGTATGCAGTGTTAGCGTTCAGCTATTGTGAAGGCTCGCTTTGGCCCAGGGCAAACGAAGCGCCGGGGGAAATCTTAGCAGAGCCCGGCGCCTTTCCACGGTTCAAAGCGTGGAACTGCAGACTCTTTTGCAAAGAAGAGAGCGCCCAGGCAACAGCAGCCCGCACGTTTCTCAGTGAAAGGGAGAAGTCCCTGACTTCATCCAGTCCTCTGAGCAAAGCAGGCAGAGGGAGAGAAACTTTCTTTCCTTCCTCTTTCCTGCCACGAATTCCTCATTTGCTCTTGCAAACGCAGGGCTTCTTCGGAAAAACTACGCCGCGGTGCAGGGATCCTTCCAGAGGAGCAACGACATAGTTTGAGCTGGAAGGGCTTGGCAGAGCAGCCGGGGAGAAAAGGCCTCTTGCTATTCTCTTTTCTTTCTGCCTGAATGCGGTCAATTGGCACTTGCCAAAGCAAGGTTTCCCAGCACAAACTACAAAGCAGCAGCTCTCTCCTGGCAGAGGAAGTGCCATGCAGTGTTGCCCTGGCGAGATAGTGCTGCTACAGTGAGGCCCAGGGAAAACACACTGCCTAGAGAAATCCTAGCAGAGCCCTGTGTTTCCCCACAGGAATGTATGTCAGTTTCAGTTCTTTGCCAGCAACGGAGCTCAGAGGCAACGTCAGATTGTGTGTATCTCAGGGAGAGAAAGAACACTGTGACTTCCCCCGTTCCTCTGACGAAAGCGGTTAGAGGGAGAAAAGCGTCCTTTGCTTTCGCTTTCCCGCAAGGAGCTCGGCAGATCTGCCCTTCGCGAAGGGCCGTTTTCCCCCGGAGAACTGCCTCGCCGTAGCCCGGTTCTGGAAGTGGAACGAGTATGCAGTGTTAGCGTTCAGCTATTGTGAAGGCTCGCTTTGGCCCAGGGCAAACGAAGCGCCGGGGGAAATCTTAGCAGAGCCCGGCGCCTTTCCACGGTTCAAAGCGTGGAACTGCAGACTCTTTTGCAAAGAAGAGAGCGCCCAGGCAACAGCAGCCCGCACGTTTCTCAGTGAAAGGGAGAAGTCCCTGACTTCATCCAGTCCTCTGAGCAAAGCAGGCAGAGGGAGAGAAACTTTCTTTCCTTCCTCTTTCCTGCCACGAATTCCTCATTTGCTCTTGCAAACGCAGGGCTTCTTCGGAAAAACTACGCCGCGGTGCAGGGATCCTTCCAGAGGAGCAACGACATAGTTTGAGCTGGAAGGGCTTGGCAGAGCAGCCGGGGAGAAAAGGCCTCTTGCTATTCTCTTTTCTTTCTGCCTGAATGCGGTCAATTGGCACTTGCCAAAGCAAGGTTTCCCAGCACAAACTACAAAGCAGCAGCTCTCTCCTGGCAGAGGAAGTGCCATGCAGTGTTGCCCTGGCGAGATAGTGCTGCTACAGTGAGGCCCAGGGAAAACACACTGCCTAGAGAAATCCTAGCAGAGCCCTGTGTTTCCCCACAGGAATGTATGTCAGTTTCAGTTCTTTGCCAGCAACGGAGCTCAGAGGCAACGTCAGATTGTGTGTATCTCAGGGAGAGAAAGAACACTGTGACTTCCCCCGTTCCTCTGACGAAAGCGGTTAGAGGGAGAAAAGCGTCCTTTGCTTTCGCTTTCCCGCAAGGAGCTCGGCAGATCTGCCCTTCGCGAAGGGCCGTTTTCCCCCGGAGAACTGCCTCGCCGTAGCCCGGTTCTGGAAGTGGAACGAGTATGCAGTGTTAGCGTTCAGCTATTGTGAAGGCTCGCTTTGGCCCAGGGCAAACGAAGCGCCGGGGGAAATCTTAGCAGAGCCCGGCGCCTTTCCACGGTTCAAAGCGTGGAACTGCAGACTCTTTTGCAAAGAAGAGAGCGCCCAGGCAACAGCAGCCCGCACGTTTCTCAGTGAAAGGGAGAAGTCCCTGACTTCATCCAGTCCTCTGAGCAAAGCAGGCAGAGGGAGAGAAACTTTCTTTCCTTCCTCTTTCCTGCCACGAATTCCTCATTTGCTCTTGCAAACGCAGGGCTTCTTCGGAAAAACTACGCCGCGGTGCAGGGATCCTTCCAGAGGAGCAACGACATAGTTTGAGCTGGAAGGGCTTGGCAGAGCAGCCGGGGAGAAAAGGCCTCTTGCTATTCTCTTTTCTTTCTGCCTGAATGCGGTCAATTGGCACTTGCCAAAGCAAGGTTTCCCAGCACAAACTACAAAGCAGCAGCTCTCTCCTGGCAGAGGAAGTGCCATGCAGTGTTGCCCTGGCGAGATAGTGCTGCTACAGTGAGGCCCAGGGAAAACACACTGCCTAGAGAAATCCTAGCAGAGCCCTGTGTTTCCCCACAGGAATGTATGTCAGTTTCAGTTCTTTGCCAGCAACGGAGCTCAGAGGCAACGTCAGATTGTGTGTATCTCAGGGAGAGAAAGAACACTGTGACTTCCCCCGTTCCTCTGACGAAAGCGGTTAGAGGGAGAAAAGCGTCCTTTGCTTTCGCTTTCCCGCAAGGAGCTCGGCAGATCTGCCCTTCGCGAAGGGCCGTTTTCCCCCGGAGAACTGCCTCGCCGTAGCCCGGTTCTGGAAGTGGAACGAGTATGCAGTGTTAGCGTTCAGCTATTGTGAAGGCTCGCTTTGGCCCAGGGCAAACGAAGCGCCGGGGGAAATCTTAGCAGAGCCCGGCGCCTTTCCACGGTTCAAAGCGTGGAACTGCAGACTCTTTGGCAAAGAAGAGAGCGCCCAGGCAACAGCAGCCCGCACGTTTCTCAGTGAAAGGGAGAAGTCCCTGACTTCATCCAGTCCTCTGAGCAAAGCAGGCAGAGGGAGAGAAACTTTCTTTCCTTCCTCTTTCCTGCCACGAATTCCTCATTTGCTCTTGCAAACGCAGGGCTTCTTCGGAAAAACTACGCCGCGGTGCAGGGATCCTTCCAGAGGAGCAACGACATAGTTTGAGCTGGAAGGGCTTGGCAGAGCAGCCGGGGAGAAAAGGCCTCTTGCTATTCTCTTTTCTTTCTGCCTGAATGCGGTCAATTGGCACTTGCCAAAGCAAGGTTTCCCAGCACAAACTACAAAGCAGCAGCTCTCTCCTGGCAGAGGAAGTGCCATGCAGTGTTGCCCTGGCGAGATAGTGCTGCTACAGTGAGGCCCAGGGAAAACACACTGCCTAGAGAAATCCTAGCAGAGCCCTGTGTTTCCCCACAGGAATGTATGTCAGTTTCAGTTCTTTGCCAGCAACGGAGCTCAGAGGCAACGTCAGATTGTGTGTATCTCAGGGAGAGAAAGAACACTGTGACTTCCCCCGTTCCTCTGACGAAAGCGGTTAGAGGGAGAAAAGCGTCCTTTGCTTTCGCTTTCCCGCAAGGAGCTCGGCAGATCTGCCCCTCGCGAAGGGCCTTTTTCCCCCGGAGAACTGCCTCGCCGTAGCCCGGTTCTGGAAGTGGAACGAGTATGCAGTGTTAGCGTTCAGCTATTGTGAAGGCTCGCTTTGGCCCAGGGCAAACGAAGCGCCGGGGGAAATCTTAGCAGAGCCCGGCGCCTTTCCACGGTTCAAAGCGTGGAACTGCAGACTCTTTTGCAAAGAAGAGAGCGCCCAGGCAACAGCAGCCCGCACGTTTCTCAGTGAAAGGGAGAAGTCCCTGACTTCATCCAGTCCTCTGAGCAAAGCAGGCAGAGGGAGA
The DNA here is from genome assembly GCF_024166365.1 of Elephas maximus indicus. Classification (NCBI taxonomy): domain Eukaryota; kingdom Metazoa; phylum Chordata; class Mammalia; order Proboscidea; family Elephantidae; genus Elephas; species Elephas maximus. Next base: position 2,008,947 of record NC_064825.1, read on the forward strand.
GAAACTTTCTTTCCTTCCTCTTTCCTGCCACGAATTCCTCATTTGCTCTTGCAAACGCAGGGCTTCTTCGGAAAAACTACGCCGCGGTGCAGGGATCCTTCCAGAGGAGCAACGACATAGTTTGAGCTGGAAGGGCTTGGCAGAGCAGCCGGGGAGAAAAGGCCTCTTGCTATTCTCTTTTCTTTCTGCCTGAATGCGGTCAATTCGCACTTGCCAAAGCAAGGTTTCCCAGCACAAACTACAAAGCAGCAGCTCTCTCCTGGCAGAGGAAGTGCCATGCAGTGTTGCCCAGGCGAGATAGTGTTGCTACAGTGAGGCCCAGGGAAAACACACTGCCTAGAGAAATCCTAGCAGAGCCCTGTGTTTCCCCACAGGAATGTATGTCACTTTCAGTTCTTTGCCAGCAACGGAGCTCAGAGGCAACGTCAGATTGTGTGTATCTCAGGGAGAGAAAGAACACTGTGACTTCCCCCGTTCCTCTGACGAAAGCGGTTAGAGGGAGAAAAGCGTCCTTTGCTTTCGCTTTCCCGCAAGGAGCTCGGCAGATCTGCCCCTCGCGAAGGGCCGTTTTCCCCCGGAGAACTGCCTCGCCGTAGCCCGGTTCTGGAAGTGGAACGAGTATGCAGTGTTAGCGTTCAGCTATTGTGAAGGCTCGCTTTGGCCCAGGGCAAACGAAGCGCCGGGGGAAATGTTAGCAGAGCCCGGCGCCTTTCCACGGTTCAAAGCGTGGAACTGCAGACTCTTTTGCAAAGAAGAGAGCGCCCAGGCAACAGCAGCCCGCACGTTTCTCAGTGAAAGGGAGAAGTCCCTGACTTCATCCAGTCCTCTGAGCAAAGCAGGCAGAGGGAGAGAAACTTTCTTTCCTTCCTCTTTCCTGCCACGAATTCCTCATTTGCTCTTGCAAACGCAGGGCTTCTTCGGAAAAACTACGCCGCGGTGCAGGGATCCTTCCAGAGCAGCAACGACATAGTTTGAGCTGGAAGGGCTTGGCAGAGCAGCCGGGGAGAAAAGGCCTCTTGCTATTCTCTTTTCTTTCTGCCTGAATGCGGTCAATTGGCACTTGCCAAAGCAAGGTTTCCCAGCACAAACTACAAAGCAGCAGCTCTCTCCTGGCAGAGGAAGTGCCATGCAGTGTTGCCCAGGCGAGATAGTGTTGCTACAGTGAGGCCCAGGGAAAACACACTGCCTAGAGAAATCCTAGCAGAGCCCTGTGTTTCCCCACAGGAATGTATGTCAGTTTCAGTTCTTTGCCAGCAACGGAGCTCAGAGGCAACGTCAGATTGTGTGTATCTCAGGGAGAGAAAGAACACTGTGACTTCCCCCGTTCCTCTGACGAAAGCGGTTAGAGGGAGAAAAGCGTCCTTTGCTTTCGCTTTCCCGCAAGGAGCTCGGCAGATCTGCCCTTCGCGAAGGGCCGTTTTCCCCCGGAGAACTGCCTCGCCGTAGCCCGGTTCTGGAAGTGGAACGAGTATGCAGTGTTAGCGTTCAGCTATTGTGAAGGCTCGCTTTGGCCCAGGGCAAACGAAGCGCCGGGGGAAATCTTAGCAGAGCCCGGCGCCTTTCCACGGTTCAAAGCGTGGAACTGCAGACTCTTTTGCAAAGAAGAGAGCGCCCAGGCAACAGCAGCCCGCACGTTTCTCAGTGAAAGGGAGAAGTCCCTGACTTCATCCAGTCCTCTGAGCAAAGCAGGCAGAGGGAGAGAAACTTTCTTTCCTTCCTCTTTCCTGCCACGAATTCCTCATTTGCTCTTGCAAACGCAGGGCTTCTTCGGAAAAACTACGCCGCGGTGCAGGGATCCTTCCAGAGGAGCAACGACATAGTTTGAGCTGGAAGGGCTTGGCAGAGCAGCCGGGGAGAAAAGGCCTCTTGCTATTCTCTTTTCTTTCTGCCTGAATGCGGTCAATTGGCACTTGCCAAAGCAAGGTTTCCCAGCACAAACTACAAAGCAGCAGCTCTCTCCTGGCAGAGGAAGTGCCATGCAGTGTTGCCCTGGCGAGATAGTGCTGCTACAGTGAGGCCCAGGGAAAACACACTGCCTAGAGAAATCCTAGCAGAGCCCTGTGTTTCCCCACAGGAATGTATGTCAGTTTCAGTTCTTTGCCAGCAACGGAGCTCAGAGGCAACGTCAGATTGTGTGTATCTCAGGGAGAGAAAGAACACTGTGACTTCCCCCGTTCCTCTGACGAAAGCGGTTAGAGGGAGAAAAGCGTCCTTTGCTTTCGCTTTCCCGCAAGGAGCTCGGCAGATCTGCCCTTCGCGAAGGGCCGTTTTCCCCCGGAGAACTGCCTCGCCGTAGCCCGGTTCTGGAAGTGGAACGAGTATGCAGTGTTAGCGTTCAGCTATTGTGAAGGCTCGCTTTGGCCCAGGGCAAACGAAGCGCCGGGGGAAATCTTAGCAGAGCCCGGCGCCTTTCCACGGTTCAAAGCGTGGAACTGCAGACTCTTTTGCAAAGAAGAGAGCGCCCAGGCAACAGCAGCCCGCACGTTTCTCAGTGAAAGGGAGAAGTCCCTGACTTCATCCAGTCCTCTGAGCAAAGCAGGCAGAGGGAGAGAAACTTTCTTTCCTTCCTCTTTCCTGCCACGAATTCCTCATTTGCTCTTGCAAACGCAGGGCTTCTTCGGAAAAACTACGCCGCGGTGCAGGGATCCTTCCAGAGGAGCAACGACATAGTTTGAGCTGGAAGGGCTTGGCAGAGCAGCCGGGGAGAAAAGGCCTCTTGCTATTCTCTTTTCTTTCTGCCTGAATGCGGTCAATTGGCACTTGCCAAAGCAAGGTTTCCCAGCACAAACTACAAAGCAGCAGCTCTCTCCTGGCAGAGGAAGTGCCATGCAGTGTTGCCCTGGCGAGATAGTGCTGCTACAGTGAGGCCCAGGGAAAACACACTGCCTAGAGAAATCCTAGCAGAGCCCTGTGTTTCCCCACAGGAATGTATGTCAGTTTCAGTTCTTTGCCAGCAACGGAGCTCAGAGGCAACGTCAGATTGTGTGTATCTCAGGGAGAGAAAGAACACTGTGACTTCCCCCGTTCCTCTGACGAAAGCGGTTAGAGGGAGAAAAGCGTCCTTTGCTTTCGCTTTCCCGCAAGGAGCTCGGCAGATCTGCCCTTCGCGAAGGGCCGTTTTCCCCCGGAGAACTGCCTCGCCGTAGCCCGGTTCTGGAAGTGGAACGAGTATGCAGTGTTAGCGTTCAGCTATTGTGAAGGCTCGCTTTGGCCCAGGGCAAACGAAGCGCCGGGGGAAATCTTAGCAGAGCCCGGCGCCTTTCCACGGTTCAAAGCGTGGAACTGCAGACTCTTTTGCAAAGAAGAGAGCGCCCAGGCAACAGCAGCCCGCACGTTTCTCAGTGAAAGGGAGAAGTCCCTGACTTCATCCAGTCCTCTGAGCAAAGCAGGCAGAGGGAGAGAAACTTTCTTTCCTTCCTCTTTCCTGCCACGAATTCCTCATTTGCTCTTGCAAACGCAGGGCTTCTTCGGAAAAACTACGCCGCGGTGCAGGGATCCTTCCAGAGGAGCAACGACATAGTTTGAGCTGGAAGGGCTTGGCAGAGCAGCCGGGGAGAAAAGGCCTCTTGCTATTCTCTTTTCTTTCTGCCTGAATGCGGTCAATTGGCACTTGCCAAAGCAAGGTTTCCCAGCACAAACTACAAAGCAGCAGCTCTCTCCTGGCAGAGGAAGTGCCATGCAGTGTTGCCCTGGCGAGATAGTGCTGCTACAGTGAGGCCCAGGGAAAACACACTGCCTAGAGAAATCCTAGCAGAGCCCTGTGTTTCCCCACAGGAATGTATGTCAGTTTCAGTTCTTTGCCAGCAACGGAGCTCAGAGGCAACGTCAGATTGTGTGTATCTCAGGGAGAGAAAGAACACTGTGACTTCCCCCGTTCCTCTGACGAAAGCGGTTAGAGGGAGAAAAGCGTCCTTTGCTTTCGCTTTCCCGCAAGGAGCTCGGCAGATCTGCCCTTCGCGAAGGGCCGTTTTCCCCCGGAGAACTGCCTCGCCGTAGCCCGGTTCTGGAAGTGGAACGAGTATGCAGTGTTAGCGTTCAGCTATTGTGAAGGCTCGCTTTGGCCCAGGGCAAACGAAGCGCCGGGGGAAATCTTAGCAGAGCCCGGCGCCTTTCCACGGTTCAAAGCGTGGAACTGCAGACTCTTTGGCAAAGAAGAGAGCGCCCAGGCAACAGCAGCCCGCACGTTTCTCAGTGAAAGGGAGAAGTCCCTGACTTCATCCAGTCCTCTGAGCAAAGCAGGCAGAGGGAGAGAAACTTTCTTTCCTTCCTCTTTCCTGCCACGAATTCCTCATTTGCTCTTGCAAACGCAGGGCTTCTTCGGAAAAACTACGCCGCGGTGCAGGGATCCTTCCAGAGGAGCAACGACATAGTTTGAGCTGGAAGGGCTTGGCAGAGCAGCCGGGGAGAAAAGGCCTCTTGCTATTCTCTTTTCTTTCTGCCTGAATGCGGTCAATTGGCACTTGCCAAAGCAAGGTTTCCCAGCACAAACTACAAAGCAGCAGCTCTCTCCTGGCAGAGGAAGTGCCATGCAGTGTTGCCCTGGCGAGATAGTGCTGCTACAGTGAGGCCCAGGGAAAACACACTGCCTAGAGAAATCCTAGCAGAGCCCTGTGTTTCCCCACAGGAATGTATGTCAGTTTCAGTTCTTTGCCAGCAACGGAGCTCAGAGGCAACGTCAGATTGTGTGTATCTCAGGGAGAGAAAGAACACTGTGACTTCCCCCGTTCCTCTGACGAAAGCGGTTAGAGGGAGAAAAGCGTCCTTTGCTTTCGCTTTCCCGCAAGGAGCTCGGCAGATCTGCCCTTCGCGAAGGGCCGTTTTCCCCCGGAGAACTGCCTCGCCGTAGCCCGGTTCTGGAAGTGGAACGAGTATGCAGTGTTAGCGTTCAGCTATTGTGAAGGCTCGCTTTGGCCCAGGGCAAACGAAGCGCCGGGGGAAATCTTAGCAGAGCCCGGCGCCTTTCCACGGTTCAAAGCGTGGAACTGCAGACTCTTTTGCAAAGAAGAGAGCGCCCAGGCAACAGCAGCCCGCACGTTTCTCAGTGAAAGGGAGAAGTCCCTGACTTCATCCAGTCCTCTGAGCAAAGCAGGCAGAGGGAGAGAAACTTTCTTTCCTTCCTCTTTCCTGCCACGAATTCCTCATTTGCTCTTGCAAACGCAGGGCTTCTTCGGAAAAACTACGCCGCGGTGCAGGGATCCTTCCAGAGGAGCAACGACATAGTTTGAGCTGGAAGGGCTTGGCAGAGCAGCCGGGGAGAAAAGGCCTCTTGCTATTCTCTTTTCTTTCTGCCTGAATGCGGTCAATTGGCACTTGCCAAAGCAAGGTTTCCCAGCACAAACTACAAAGCAGCAGCTCTCTCCTGGCAGAGGAAGTGCCATGCAGTGTTGCCCTGGCAAGATAGTGCTGCTACAGTGAGGCCCAGGGAAAACACACTGCCTAGAGAAATCCTAGCAGAGCCCTGTGTTTCCCCACAGGAATGTATGTCAGTTTCAGTTCTTTGCCAGCAACGGAGCTCAGAGGCAACGTCAGATTGTGTGTATCTCAGGGAGAGAAAGAACACTGTGACTTCCCCCGTTCCTCTGACGAAAGCGGTTAGAGGGAGAAAAGCGTCCTTTGCTTTCGCTTTCCCGCAAGGAGCTCGGCAGATCTGCCCCTCGCGAAGGGCCTTTTTCCCCCGGAGAACTGCCTCGCCGTAGCCCGGTTCTGGAAGTGGAACGAGTATGCAGTGTTAGCGTTCAGCTATTGTGAAGGCTCGCTTTGGCCCAGGGCAAACGAAGCGCCGGGGGAAATCTTAGCAGAGCCCGGCGCCTTTCCACGGTTCAAAGCGTGGAACTGCAGACTCTTTTGCAAAGAAGAGAGCGCCCAGGCAACAGCAGCCCGCACGTTTCTCAGTGAAAGGGAGAAGTCCCTGACTTCATCCAGTCCTCTGAGCAAAGCAGGCAGAGGGAGAGAAACTTTCTTTCCTTCCTCTTTCCTGCCACGAATTCCTCATTTGCTCTTGCAAACGCAGGGCTTCTTCGGAAAAACTACGCCGCGGTGCAGGGATCCTTCCAGAGGAGCAACGACATAGTTTGAGCTGGAAGGGCTTGGCAGAGCAGCCGGGGAGAAAAGGCCTCTTGCTATTCTCTTTTCTTTCTGCCTGAATGCGGTCAATTCGCACTTGCCAAAGCAAGGTTTCCCAGCACAAACTACAAAGCAGCAGCTCTCTCCTGGCAGAGGAAGTGCCATGCAGTGTTGCCCAGGCGAGATAGTGTTGCTACAGTGAGGCCCAGGGAAAACACACTGCCTAGAGAAATCCTAGCAGAGCCCTGTGTTTCCCCACAGGAATGTATGTCACTTTCAGTTCTTTGCCAGCAACGGAGCTCAGAGGCAACGTCAGATTGTGTGTATCTCAGGGAGAGAAAGAACACTGTGACTTCCCCCGTTCCTCTGACGAAAGCGGTTAGAGGGAGAAAAGCGTCCTTTGCTTTCGCTTTCCCGCAAGGAGCTCGGCAGATCTGCCCCTCGCGAAGGGCCGTTTTCCCCCGGAGAACTGCCTCGCCGTAGCCCGGTTCTGGAAGTGGAACGAGTATGCAGTGTTAGCGTTCAGCTATTGTGAAGGCTCGCTTTGGCCCAGGGCAAACGAAGCGCCGGGGGAAATGTTAGCAGAGCCCGGCGCCTTTCCACGGTTCAAAGCGTGGAACTGCAGACTCTTTTGCAAAGAAGAGAGCGCCCAGGCAACAGCAGCCCGCACGTTTCTCAGTGAAAGGGAGAAGTCCCTGACTTCATCCAGTCCTCTGAGCAAAGCAGGCAGAGGGAGAGAAACTTTCTTTCCTTCCTCTTTCCTGCCACGAATTCCTCATTTGCTCTTGCAAACGCAGGGCTTCTTCGGAAAAACTACGCCGCGGTGCAGGGATCCTTCCAGAGCAGCAACGACATAGTTTGAGCTGGAAGGGCTTGGCAGAGCAGCCGGGGAGAAAAGGCCTCTTGCTATTCTCTTTTCTTTCTGCCTGAATGCGGTCAATTGGCACTTGCCAAAGCAAGGTTTCCCAGCACAAACTACAAAGCAGCAGCTCTCTCCTGGCAGAGGAAGTGCCATGCAGTGTTGCCCAGGCGAGATAGTGTTGCTACAGTGAGGCCCAGGGAAAACACACTGCCTAGAGAAATCCTAGCAGAGCCCTGTGTTTCCCCACAGGAATGTATGTCAGTTTCAGTTCTTTGCCAGCAACGGAGCTCAGAGGCAACGTCAGATTGTGTGTATCTCAGGGAGAGAAAGAACACTGTGACTTCCCCCGTTCCTCTGACGAAAGCGGTTAGAGGGAGAAAAGCGTCCTTTGCTTTCGCTTTCCCGCAAGGAGCTCGGCAGATCTGCCCTTCGCGAAGGGCCGTTTTCCCCCGGAGAACTGCCTCGCCGTAGCCCGGTTCTGGAAGTGGAACGAGTATGCAGTGTTAGCGTTCAGCTATTGTGAAGGCTCGCTTTGGCCCAGGGCAAACGAAGCGCCGGGGGAAATCTTAGCAGAGCCCGGCGCCTTTCCACGGTTCAAAGCGTGGAACTGCAGACTCTTTTGCAAAGAAGAGAGCGCCCAGGCAACAGCAGCCCGCACGTTTCTCAGTGAAAGGGAGAAGTCCCTGACTTCATCCAGTCCTCTGAGCAAAGCAGGCAGAGGGAGAGAAACTTTCTTTCCTTCCTCTTTCCTGCCACGAATTCCTCATTTGCTCTTGCAAACGCAGGGCTTCTTCGGAAAAACTACGCCGCGGTGCAGGGATCCTTCCAGAGGAGCAACGACATAGTTTGAGCTGGAAGGGCTTGGCAGAGCAGCCGGGGAGAAAAGGCCTCTTGCTATTCTCTTTTCTTTCTGCCTGAATGCGGTCAATTGGCACTTGCCAAAGCAAGGTTTCCCAGCACAAACTACAAAGCAGCAGCTCTCTCCTGGCAGAGGAAGTGCCATGCAGTGTTGCCCTGGCGAGATAGTGCTGCTACAGTGAGGCCCAGGGAAAACACACTGCCTAGAGAAATCCTAGCAGAGCCCTGTGTTTCCCCACAGGAATGTATGTCACTTTCAGTTCTTTGCCAGCAACGGAGCTCAGAGGCAACGTCAGATTGTGTGTATCTCAGGGAGAGAAAGAACACTGTGACTTCCCCCGTTCCTCTGACGAAAGCGGTTAGAGGGAGAAAAGCGTCCTTTGCTTTCGCTTTCCCGCAAGGAGCTCGGCAGATCTGCCCTTCGCGAAGGGCCGTTTTCCCCCGGAGAACTGCCTCGCCGTAGCCCGGTTCTGGAAGTGGAACGAGTATGCAGTGTTAGCGTTCAGCTATTGTGAAGGCTCGCTTTGGCCCAGGGCAAACGAAGCGCCGGGGGAAATCTTAGCAGAGCCCGGCGCCTTTCCACGGTTCAAAGCGTGGAACTGCAGACTCTTTTGCAAAGAAGAGAGCGCCCAGGCAACAGCAGCCCGCACGTTTCTCAGTGAAAGGGAGAAGTCCCTGACTTCATCCAGTCCTCTGAGCAAAGCAGGCAGAGGGAGAGAAACTTTCTTTCCTTCCTCTTTCCTGCCACGAATTCCTCATTTGCTCTTGCAAACGCAGGGCTTCTTCGGAAAAACTACGCCGCGGTGCAGGGATCCTTCCAGAGCAGCAACGACATAGTTTGAGCTGGAAGGGCTTGGCAGAGCAGCCGGGGAGAAAAGGCCTCTTGCTATTCTCTTTTCTTTCTGCCTGAATGCGGTCAATTCGCACTTGCCAAAGCAAGGTTTCCCAGCACAAACTACAAAGCAGCAGCTCTCTCCTGGCAGAGGAAGTGCCATGCAGTGTTGCCCAGGCGAGATAGTGTTGCTACAGTGAGGCCCAGGGAAAACACACTGCCTAGAGAAATCCTAGCAGAGCCCTGTGTTTCCCCACAGGAATGTATGTCAGTTTCAGTTCTTTGCCAGCAACGGAGCTCAGAGGCAACGTCAGATTGTGTGTATCTCAGGGAGAGAAAGAACACTGTGACTTCCCCCGTTCCTCTGACGAAAGCGGTTAGAGGGAGAAAAGCGTCCTTTGCTTTCGCTTTCCCGCAAGGAGCTCGGCAGATCTGCCCTTCGCGAAGGGCCGTTTTCCCCCGGAGAACTGCCTCGCCGTAGCCCGGTTCTGGAAGTGGAACGAGTATGCAGTGTTAGCGTTCAGCTATTGTGAAGGCTCGCTTTGGCCCAGGGCAAACGAAGCGCCGGGGGAAATCTTAGCAGAGCCCGGCGCCTTTCCACGGTTCAAAGCGTGGAACTGCAGACTCTTTTGCAAAGAAGAGAGCGCCCAGGCAACAGCAGCCCGCACGTTTCTCAGTGAAAGGGAGAAGTCCCTGACTTCATCCAGTCCTCTGAGCAAAGCAGGCAGAGGGAGAGAAACTTTCTTTCCTTCCTCTTTCCTGCCACGAATTCCTCATTTGCTCTTGCAAACGCAGGGCTTCTTCGGAAAAACTACGCCGCGGTGCAGGGATCCTTCCAGAGCAGCAACGACATAGTTTGAGCTGGAAGGGCTTGGCAGAGCAGCCGGGGAGAAAAGGCCTCTTGCTATTCTCTTTTCTTTCTGCCTGAATGCGGTCAATTGGCACTTGCCAAAGCAAGGTTTCCCAGCACAAACTACAAAGCAGCAGCTCTCTCCTGGCAGAGGAAGTGCCATGCAGTGTTGCCCAGGCGAGATAGTGTTGCTACAGTGAGGCCCAGGGAAAACACACTGCCTAGAGAAATCCTAGCAGAGCCCTGTGTTTCCCCACAGGAATGTATGTCAGTTTCAGTTCTTTGCCAGCAACGGAGCTCAGAGGCAACGTCAGATTGTGTGTATCTCAGGGAGAGAAAGAACACTGTGACTTCCCCCGTTCCTCTGACGAAAGCGGTTAGAGGGAGAAAAGCGTCCTTTGCTTTCGCTTTCCCGCAAGGAGCTCGGCAGATCTGCCCTTCGCGAAGGGCCGTTTTCCCCCGGAGAACTGCCTCGCCGTAGCCCGGTTCTGGAAGTGGAACGAGTATGCAGTGTTAGCGTTCAGCTATTGTGAAGGCTCGCTTTGGCCCAGGGCAAACGAAGCGCCGGGGGAAATCTTAGCAGAGCCCGGCGCCTTTCCACGGTTCAAAGCGTGGAACTGCAGACTCTTTTGCAAAGAAGAGAGCGCCCAGGCAACAGCAGCCCGCACGTTTCTCAGTGAAAGGGAGAAGTCCCTGACTTCATCCAGTCCTCTGAGCAAAGCAGGCAGAGGGAGAGAAACTTTCTTTCCTTCCTCTTTCCTGCCACGAATTCCTCATTTGCTCTTGCAAACGCAGGGCTTCTTCGGAAAAACTACGCCGCGGTGCAGGGATCCTTCCAGAGGAGCAACGACATAGTTTGAGCTGGAAGGGCTTGGCAGAGCAGCCGGGGAGAAAAGGCCTCTTGCTATTCTCTTTTCTTTCTGTCTGAATGCGGTCAATTGGCACTTGCCAAAGCCAGGTTTCCCAGCACAAACTACAAAGCAGCAGCTCTCTCCTGGCAGAGGAAGTGCCATGCAGTGTTGCCCAGGCGAGATAGTGTTGCTACAGTGAGGCCCAGGGAAAACACACTGCCTAGAGAAATCCTAGCAGAGCCCTGTGTTTCCCTCAGGAATGTATGTCAGTTTCAGTTCTTTGCCAGCAACGGAGCTCAGAGGCAACGTCAGATTGTGTGTATCTCAGGGAGAGAAAGAACACTGTGACTTCCCCCGTTCCTCTGACGAAAGCGGTTAGAGGGAGAAAAGCGTCCTTTGCTTTCGCTTTCCCGCGAGGAGCTCGGCAGATATGCCCCTCGCGAAGGGCCTTTTTCCCCCGGAGAACTGCCTCGCCGTAGCCCGGTTCTGGAAGTGGAACGAGTATGCAGTGTTAGCGTTCAGCTATTGTGAAGGCTCGCTTTGGCCCAGGGCAAACGAAGCGCCGGGGGAAATCTTAGCAGAGCCCGGCGCCTTTCCACGGTTCAAAGCGTGGAACTGCAGACTCTTTTGCAAAGAAGAGAGCGCCCAGGCAACAGCAGCCCGCACGTTTCTCAGTGAAAGGGAGAAGTCCCTGACTTCATCCAGTCCTCTGAGCAAAGCAGGCAGAGGGAGAGAAACTTTCTTTCCTTCCTCTTTCCTGCCACGAATTCCTCATTTGCTCTTGCAAACGCAGGGCTTCTTCGGAAAAACTACGCCGCGGTGCAGGGATCCTTCCAGAGGAGCAACGACATAGTTTGAGCTGGAAGGGCTTGGCAGAGCAGCCGGGGAGAAAAGGCCTCTTGCTATTCTCTTTTCTTTCTGCCTGAATGCGGTCAATTGGCACTTGCCAAAGCAAGGTTTCCCAGCACAAACTACAAAGCAGCAGCTCTCTCCTGGCAGAGGAAGTGCCATGCAGTGTTGCCCTGGCGAGATAGTGCTGCTACAGTGAGGCCCAGGGAAAACACACTGCCTAGAGAAATCCTAGCAGAGCCCTGTGTTTCCCCACAGGAATGTGTGTCAGTTTCAGTTCTTTGCCAGCAACGGAGCTCAGAGGCAACGTCAGATTGTGTGTATCTCAGGGAGAGAAAGAACACTGTGACTTCCCCCGTTCCTCTGACGAAAGCGGTTAGAGGGAGAAAAGCGTCCTTTGCTTTCGCTTTCCCGCAAGGAGCTCGGCAGATCTGCCCTTCGCGAAGGGCCGTTTTCCCCCGGAGAACTGCCTCGCCGTAGCCCGGTTCTGGAAGTGGAACGAGTATGCAGTGTTAGCGTTCAGCTATTGTGAAGGCTCGCTTTGGCCCAGGGCAAACGAAGCGCCGGGGGAAATCTTAGCAGAGCCCGGCGCCTTTCCACGGTTCAAAGCGTGGAACTGCAGACTCTTTTGCAAAGAAGAGAGCGCCCAGGCAACAGCAGCCCGCACGTTTCTCAGTGAAAGGGAGAAGTCCCTGACTTCATCCAGTCCTCTGAGCAAAGCAGGCAGAGGGAGAGAAACTTTCTTTCCTTCCTCTTTCCTGCCACGAATTCCTCATTTGCTCTTGCAAATGCAGGGCTTCTTCGGAAAAACTACGCCGCGGTGCAGGGATCCTTCCAGAGGAGCAACGACATAGTTTGAGCTGGAAGGGCTTGGCAGAGCAGCCGGGGAGAAAAGGCCTCTTGCTATTCTCTTTTCTTTCTGTCTGAATGCGGTCAATTGGCACTTGCCAAAGCAAGGTTTCCCAGCACAAACTACAAATCAGCAGCTCTCTCCTGGCAGAGGAAGTGCCATGCAGTGTTGCCCAGGCGAGATAGTGTTGCTACAGTGAGGCCCAGGGAAAACACACTGCCTAGAGAAATCCTAGCAGAGCCCTGTGTTTCCCCACAGGAATGTATGTCACTTTCAGTTCTTTGCCAGCAACGGAGCTCAGAGGCAACGTCAGATTGTGTGTATCTCAGGGAGAGAAAGAACACTGTGACTTCCCCCGTTCCTCTGACGAAAGCGGTTAGAGGGAGAAAAGCGTCCTTTGCTTTCGCTTTCCCGCAAGGAGCTCGGCAGATCTGCCCCTCGCGAAGGGCCTTTTTCCCCCGGAGAACTGCCTCGCCGTAGCCCGGTTCTGGAAGTGGAACGAGTATGCAGTGTTAGCGTTCAGCTATTGTGAAGGCTCGCTTTGGCCCAGGGCAAACGAAGCGCCGGGGGAAATCTTAGCAGAGCCCGGCGCCTTTCCACGGTTCAAAGCGTGGAACTGCAGACTCTTTTGCAAAGAAGAGAGCGCCCAGGCAACAGCAGCCCGCACGTTTCTCAGTGAAAGGGAGAAGTCCCTGACTTCATCCAGTCCTCTGAGCAAAGCAGGCAGAGGGAGAGAAACTTTCTTTCCTTCCTCTTTCCTGCCACGAATTCCTCATTTGCTCTTGCAAACGCAGGGCTTCTTCGGAAAAACTACGCCGCGGTGCAGGGATCCTTCCAGAGGAGCAACGACATAGTTTGAGCTGGAAGGGCTTGGCAGAGCAGCCGGGGAGAAAAGGCCTCTTGCTATTCTCTTTTCTTTCTGCCTGAATGCGGTCAATTCGCACTTGCCAAAGCAAGGTTTCCCAGCACAAACTACAAAGCAGCAGCTCTCTCCTGGCAGAGGAAGTGCCATGCAGTGTTGCCCAGGCGAGATAGTGTTGCTACAGTGAGGCCCAGGGAAAACACACTGCCTAGAGAAATCCTAGCAGAGCCCTGTGTTTCCCCACAGGAATGTATGTCACTTTCAGTTCTTTGCCAGCAACGGAGCTCAGAGGCAACGTCAGATTGTGTGTATCTCAGGGAGAGAAAGAACACTGTGACTTCCCCCGTTCCTCTGACGAAAGCGGTTAGAGGGAGAAAAGCGTCCTTTGCTTTCGCTTTCCCGCAAGGAGCTCGGCAGATCTGCCCCTCGCGAAGGGCCGTTTTCCCCCGGAGAACTGCCTCGCCGTAGCCCGGTTCTGGAAGTGGAACGAGTATGCAGTGTTAGCGTTCAGCTATTGTGAAGGCTCGCTTTGGCCCAGGGCAAACGAAGCGCCGGGGGAAATGTTAGCAGAGCCCGGCGCCTTTCCACGGTTCAAAGCGTGGAACTGCAGACTCTTTTGCAAAGAAGAGAGCGCCCAGGCAACAGCAGCCCGCACGTTTCTCAGTGAAAGGGAGAAGTCCCTGACTTCATCCAGTCCTCTGAGCAAAGCAGGCAGAGGGAGAGAAACTTTCTTTCCTTCCTCTTTCCTGCCACGAATTCCTCATTTGCTCTTGCAAACGCAGGGCTTCTTCGGAAAAACTACGCCGCGGTGCAGGGATCCTTCCAGAGCAGCAACGACATAGTTTGAGCTGGAAGGGCTTGGCAGAGCAGCCGGGGAGAAAAGGCCTCTTGCTATTCTCTTTTCTTTCTGCCTGAATGCGGTCAATTCGCACTTGCCAAAGCAAGGTTTCCCAGCACAAACTACAAAGCAGCAGCTCTCTCCTGGCAGAGGAAGTGCCATGCAGTGTTGCCCAGGCGAGATAGTGTTGCTACAGTGAGGCCCAGGGAAAACACACTGCCTAGAGAAATCCTAGCAGAGCCCTGTGTTTCCCCACAGGAATGTATGTCAGTTTCAGTTCTTTGCCAGCAACGGAGCTCAGAGGCAACGTCAGATTGTGTGTATCTCAGGGAGAGAAAGAACACTGTGACTTCCCCCGTTCCTCTGACGAAAGCGGTTAGAGGGAGAAAAGCGTCCTTTGCTTTCGCTTTCCCGCAAGGAGCTCGGCAGATCTGCCCTTCGCGAAGGGCCGTTTTCCCCCGGAGAACTGCCTCGCCGTAGCCCGGTTCTGGAAGTGGAACGAGTATGCAGTGTTAGCGTTCAGCTATTGTGAAGGCTCGCTTTGGCCCAGGGCAAACGAAGCGCCGGGGGAAATCTTAGCAGAGCCCGGCGCCTTTCCACGGTTCAAAGCGTGGAACTGCAGACTCTTTTGCAAAGAAGAGAGCGCCCAGGCAACAGCAGCCCGCACGTTTCTCAGTGAAAGGGAGAAGTCCCTGACTTCATCCAGTCCTCTGAGCAAAGCAGGCAGAGGGAGAGAAACTTTCTTTCCTTCCTCTTTCCTGCCACGAATTCCTCATTTGCTCTTGCAAACGCAGGGCTTCTTCGGAAAAACTACGCCGCGGTGCAGGGATCCTTCCAGAGCAGCAACGACATAGTTTGAGCTGGAAGGGCTTGGCAGAGCAGCCGGGGAGAAAAGGCCTCTTGCTATTCTCTTTTCTTTCTGCCTGAATGCGGTCAATTGGCACTTGCCAAAGCAAGGTTTCCCAGCACAAACTACAAAGCAGCAGCTCTCTCCTGGCAGAGGAAGTGCCATGCAGTGTTGCCCAGGCGAGATAGTGTTGCTACAGTGAGGCCCAGGGAAAACACACTGCCTAGAGAAATCCTAGCAGAGCCCTGTGTTTCCCCACAGGAATGTATGTCAGTTTCAGTTCTTTGCCAGCAACGGAGCTCAGAGGCAACGTCAGATTGTGTGTATCTCAGGGAGAGAAAGAACACTGTGACTTCCCCCGTTCCTCTGACGAAAGCGGTTAGAGGGAGAAAAGCGTCCTTTGCTTTCGCTTTCCCGCAAGGAGCTCGGCAGATCTGCCCTTCGCGAAGGGCCGTTTTCCCCCGGAGAACTGCCTCGCCGTAGCCCGGTTCTGGAAGTGGAACGAGTATGCAGTGTTAGCGTTCAGCTATTGTGAAGGCTCGCTTTGGCCCAGGGCAAACGAAGCGCCGGGGGAAATCTTAGCAGAGCCCGGCGCCTTTCCACGGTTCAAAGCGTGGAACTGCAGACTCTTTTGCAAAGAAGAGAGCGCCCAGGCAACAGCAGCCCGCACGTTTCTCAGTGAAAGGGAGAAGTCCCTGACTTCATCCAGTCCTCTGAGCAAAGCAGGCAGAGGGAGAGAAACTTTCTTTCCTTCCTCTTTCCTGCCACGAATTCCTCATTTGCTCTTGCAAACGCAGGGCTTCTTCGGAAAAACTACGCCGCGGTGCAGGGATCCTTCCAGAGGAGCAACGACATAGTTTGAGCTGGAAGGGCTTGGCAGAGCAGCCGGGGAGAAAAGGCCTCTTGCTATTCTCTTTTCTTTCTGCCTGAATGCGGTCAATTGGCACTTGCCAAAGCAAGGTTTCCCAGCACAAACTACAAAGCAGCAGCTCTCTCCTGGCAGAGGAAGTGCCATGCAGTGTTGCCCAGGCGAGATAGTGTTGCTACAGTGAGGCCCAGGGAAAACACACTGCCTAGAGAAATCCTAGCAGAGCCCTGTGTTTCCCCACAGGAATGTATGTCAGTTTCAGTTCTTTGCCAGCAACGGAGCTCAGAGGCAACGTCAGATTGTGTGTATCTCAGGGAGAGAAAGAACACTGTGACTTCCCCCGTTCCTCTGACGAAAGCGGTTAGAGGGAGAAAAGCGTCCTTTGCTTTCGCTTTCCCGCAAGGAGCTCGGCAGATCTGCCCTTCGCGAAGGGCCGTTTTCCCCCGGAGAACTGCCTCGCCGTAGCCCGGTTCTGGAAGTGGAACGAGTATGCAGTGTTAGCGTTCAGCTATTGTGAAGGCTCGCTTTGGCCCAGGGCAAACGAAGCGCCGGGGGAAATCTTAGCAGAGCCCGGCGCCTTTCCACGGTTCAAAGCGTGGAACTGCAGACTCTTTTGCAAAGAAGAGAGCGCCCAGGCAACAGCAGCCCGCACGTTTCTCAGTGAAAGGGAGAAGTCCCTGACTTCATCCAGTCCTCTGAGCAAAGCAGGCAGAGGGAGAGAAACTTTCTTTCCTTCCTCTTTCCTGCCACGAATTCCTCATTTGCTCTTGCAAACGCAGGGCTTCTTCGGAAAAACTACGCCGCGGTGCAGGGATCCTTCCAGAGGAGCAACGACATAGTTTGAGCTGGAAGGGCTTGGCAGAGCAGCCGGGGAGAAAAGGCCTCTTGCTATTCTCTTTTCTTTCTGTCTGAATGCGGTCAATTGGCACTTGCCAAAGCCAGGTTTCCCAGCACAAACTACAAAGCAGCAGCTCTCTCCTGGCAGAGGAAGTGCCATGCAGTGTTGCCCAGGCGAGATAGTGTTGCTACAGTGAGGCCCAGGGAAAACACACTGCCTAGAGAAATCCTAGCAGAGCCCTGTGTTTCCCCACAGGAATGTATGTCAGTTTCAGTTCTTTGCCAGCAACGGAGCTCAGAGGCAACGTCAGATTGTGTGTATCTCAGGGAGAGAAAGAACACTGTGACTTCCCCCGTTCCTCTGACGAAAGCGGTTAGAGGGAGAAAAGCGTCCTTTGCTTTCGCTTTCCCGCGAGGAGCTCGGCAGATATGCCCCTCGCGAAGGGCCTTTTTCCCCCGGAGAACTGCCTCGCCGTAGCCCGGTTCTGGAAGTGGAACGAGTATGCAGTGTTAGCGTTCAGCTATTGTGAAGGCTCGCTTTGGCCCAGGGCAAACGAAGCGCCGGGGGAAATCTTAGCAGAGCCCGGCGCCTTTCCACGGTTCAAAGCGTGGAACTGCAGACTCTTTTGCAAAGAAGAGAGCGCCCAGGCAACAGCAGCCCGCACGTTTCTCAGTGAAAGGGAGAAGTCCCTGACTTCATCCAGTCCTCTGAGCAAAGCAGGCAGAGGGAGAGAAACTTTCTTTCCTTCCTCTTTCCTGCCACGAATTCCTCATTTGCTCTTGCAAACGCAGGGCTTCTTCGGAAAAACTACGCCGCGGTGCAGGGATCCTTCCAGAGGAGCAACGACATAGTTTGAGCTGGAAGGGCTTGGCAGAGCAGCCGGGGAGAAAAGGCCTCTTGCTATTCTCTTTTCTTTCTGCCTGAATGCGGTCAATTGGCACTTGCCAAAGCAAGGTTTCCCAGCACAAACTACAAAGCAGCAGCTCTCTCCTGGCAGAGGAAGTGCCATGCAGTGTTGCCCTGGCGAGATAGTGCTGCTACAGTGAGGCCCAGGGAAAACACACTGCCTAGAGAAATCCTAGCAGAGCCCTGTGTTTCCCCACAGGAATGTGTGTCAGTTTCAGTTCTTTGCCAGCAACGGAGCTCAGAGGCAACGTCAGATTGTGTGTATCTCAGGGAGAGAAAGAACACTGTGACTTCCCCCGTTCCTCTGACGAAAGCGGTTAGAGGGAGAAAAGCGTCCTTTGCTTTCGCTTTCCCGCAAGGAGCTCGGCAGATCTGCCCTTCGCGAAGGGCCGTTTTCCCCCGGAGAACTGCCTCGCCGTAGCCCGGTTCTGGAAGTGGAACGAGTATGCAGTGTTAGCGTTCAGCTATTGTGAAGGCTCGCTTTGGCCCAGGGCAAACGAAGCGCCGGGGGAAATCTTAGCAGAGCCCGGCGCCTTTCCACGGTTCAAAGCGTGGAACTGCAGACTCTTTTGCAAAGAAGAGAGCGCCCAGGCAACAGCAGCCCGCACGTTTCTCAGTGAAAGGGAGAAGTCCCTGACTTCATCCAGTCCTCTGAGCAAAGCAGGCAGAGGGAGAGAAACTTTCTTTCCTTCCTCTTTCCTGCCACGAATTCCTCATTTGCTCTTGCAAACGCAGGGCTTCTTCGGAAAAACTACGCCGCGGTGCAGGGATCCTTCCAGAGGAGCAACGACATAGTTTGAGCTGGAAGGGCTTGGCAGAGCAGCCGGGGAGAAAAGGCCTCTTGCTATTCTCTTTTCTTTCTGCCTGAATGCGGTCAATTGGCACTTGCCAAAGCAAGGTTTCCCAGCACAAACTACAAAGCAGCAGCTCTCTCCTGGCAGAGGAAGTGCCATGCAGTGTTGCCCTGGCGAGATAGTGCTGCTACAGTGAGGCCCAGGGAAAACACACTGCCTAGAGAAATCCTAGCAGAGCCCTGTGTTTCCCCACAGGAATGTATGTCACTTTCAGTTCTTTGCCAGCAACGGAGCTCAGAGGCAACGTCAGATTGTGTGTATCTCAGGGAGAGAAAGAACACTGTGACTTCCCCCGTTCCTCTGACGAAAGCGGTTAGAGGGAGAAAAGCGTCCTTTGCTTTCGCTTTCCCGCAAGGAGCTCGGCAGATCTGCCCTTCGCGAAGGGCCGTTTTCCCCCGGAGAACTGCCTCGCCGTAGCCCGGTTCTGGAAGTGGAACGAGTATGCAGTGTTAGCGTTCAGCTATTGTGAAGGCTCGCTTTGGCCCAGGGCAAACGAAGCGCCGGGGGAAATCTTAGCAGAGCCCGGCGCCTTTCCACGGTTCAAAGCGTGGAACTGCAGACTCTTTGGCAAAGAAGAGAGCGCCCAGGCAACAGCAGCCCGCACGTTTCTCAGTGAAAGGGAGAAGTCCCTGACTTCATCCAGTCCTCTGAGCAAAGCAGGCAGAGGGAGAGAAACTTTCTTTCCTTCCTCTTTCCTGCCACGAATTCCTCATTTGCTCTTGCAAATGCAGGGCTTCTTCGGAAAAACTACGCCGCGGTGCAGGGATCCTTCCAGAGGAGCAACGACATAGTTTGAGCTGGAAGGGCTTGGCAGAGCAGCCGGGGAGAAAAGGCCTCTTGCTATTCTCTTTTCTTTCTGTCTGAATGCGGTCAATTGGCACTTGCCAAAGCAAGGTTTCCCAGCACAAACTACAAATCAGCAGCTCTCTCCTGGCAGAGGAAGTGCCATGCAGTGTTGCCCAGGCGAGATAGTGTTGCTACAGTGAGGCCCAGGGAAAACACACTGCCTAGAGAAATCCTAGCAGAGCCCTGTGTTTCCCCACAGGAATGTATGTCACTTTCAGTTCTTTGCCAGCAACGGAGCTCAGAGGCAACGTCAGATTGTGTGTATCTCAGGGAGAGAAAGAACACTGTGACTTCCCCCGTTCCTCTGACGAAAGCGGTTAGAGGGAGAAAAGCGTCCTTTGCTTTCGCTTTCCCGCAAGGAGCTCGGCAGATCTGCCCCTCGCGAAGGGCCTTTTTCCCCCGGAGAACTGCCTCGCCGTAGCCCGGTTCTGGAAGTGGAACGAGTATGCAGTGTTAGCGTTCAGCTATTGTGAAGGCTCGCTTTGGCCCAGGGCAAACGAAGCGCCGGGGGAAATCTTAGCAGAGCCCGGCGCCTTTCCACGGTTCAAAGCGTGGAACTGCAGACTCTTTTGCAAAGAAGAGAGCGCCCAGGCAACAGCAGCCCGCACGTTTCTCAGTGAAAGGGAGAAGTCCCTGACTTCATCCAGTCCTCTGAGCAAAGCAGGCAGAGGGAGAGAAACTTTCTTTCCTTCCTCTTTCCTGCCACGAATTCCTCATTTGCTCTTGCAAACGCAGGGCTTCTTCGGAAAAACTACGCCGCGGTGCAGGGATCCTTCCAGAGGAGCAACGACATAGTTTGAGCTGGAAGGGCTTGGCAGAGCAGCCGGGGAGAAAAGGCCTCTTGCTATTCTCTTTTCTTTCTGCCTGAATGCGGTCAATTCGCACTTGCCAAAGCAAGGTTTCCCAGCACAAACTACAAAGCAGCAGCTCTCTCCTGGCAGAGGAAGTGCCATGCAGTGTTGCCCAGGCGAGATAGTGTTGCTACAGTGAGGCCCAGGGAAAACACACTCCCTAGAGAAATCCTAGCAGAGCCCTGTGTTTCCCCACAGGAATGTATGTCACTTTCAGTTCTTTGCCAGCAACGGAGCTCAGAGGCAACGTCAGATTGTGTGTATCTCAGGGAGAGAAAGAACACTGTGACTTCCCCCGTTCCTCTGACGAAAGCGGTTAGAGGGAGAAAAGCGTCCTTTGCTTTCGCTTTCCCGCAAGGAGCTCGGCAGATCTGCCCCTCGCGAAGGGCCGTTTTCCCCCGGAGAACTGCCTCGCCGTAGCCCGGTTCTGGAAGTGGAACGAGTATGCAGTGTTAGCGTTCAGCTATTGTGAAGGCTCGCTTTGGCCCAGGGCAAACGAAGCGCCGGGGGAAATGTTAGCAGAGCCCGGCGCCTTTCCACGGTTCAAAGCGTGGAACTGCAGACTCTTTTGCAAAGAAGAGAGCGCCCAGGCAACAGCAGCCCGCACGTTTCTCAGTGAAAGGGAGAAGTCCCTGACTTCATCCAGTCCTCTGAGCAAAGCAGGCAGAGGGAGAGAAACTTTCTTTCCTTCCTCTTTCCTGCCACGAATTCCTCATTTGCTCTTGCAAACGCAGGGCTTCTTCGGAAAAACTACGCCGCGGTGCAGGGATCCTTCCAGAGCAGCAACGACATAGTTTGAGCTGGAAGGGCTTGGCAGAGCAGCCGGGGAGAAAAGGCCTCTTGCTATTCTCTTTTCTTTCTGCCTGAATGCGGTCAATTCGCACTTGCCAAAGCAAGGTTTCCCAGCACAAACTACAAAGCAGCAGCTCTCTCCTGGCAGAGGAAGTGCCATGCAGTGTTGCCCAGGCGAGATAGTGTTGCTACAGTGAGGCCCAGGGAAAACACACTGCCTAGAGAAATCCTAGCAGAGCCCTGTGTTTCCCCACAGGAATGTATGTCAGTTTCAGTTCTTTGCCAGCAACGGAGCTCAGAGGCAACGTCAGATTGTGTGTATCTCAGGGAGAGAAAGAACACTGTGACTTCCCCCGTTCCTCTGACGAAAGCGGTTAGAGGGAGAAAAGCGTCCTTTGCTTTCGCTTTCCCGCAAGGAGCTCGGCAGATCTGCCCTTCGCGAAGGGCCGTTTTCCCCCGGAGAACTGCCTCGCCGTAGCCCGGTTCTGGAAGTGGAACGAGTATGCAGTGTTAGCGTTCAGCTATTGTGAAGGCTCGCTTTGGCCCAGGGCAAACGAAGCGCCGGGGGAAATCTTAGCAGAGCCCGGCGCCTTTCCACGGTTCAAAGCGTGGAACTGCAGACTCTTTTGCAAAGAAGAGAGCGCCCAGGCAACAGCAGCCCGCACGTTTCTCAGTGAAAGGGAGAAGTTCCTGACTTCATCCAGTCCTCTGAGCAAAGCAGGCAGAGGGAGAGAAACTTTCTTTCCTTCCTCTTTCCTGCCACGAATTCCTCATTTGCTCTTGCAAACGCAGGGCTTCTTCGGAAAAACTACGCCGCGGTGCAGGGATCCTTCCAGAGGAGCAACGACATAGTTTGAGCTGGAAGGGCTTGGCAGAGCAGCCGGGGAGAAAAGGCCTCTTGCTATTCTCTTTTCTTTCTGCCTGAATGCGGTCAATTGGCACTTGCCAAAGCAAGGTTTCCCAGCACAAACTACAAAGCAGCAGCTCTCTCCTGGCAGAGGAAGTGCCATGCAGTGTTGCCCTGGCGAGATAGTGCTGCTACAGTGAGGCCCAGGGAAAACACACTGCCTAGAGAAATCCTAGCAGAGCCCTGTGTTTCCCCACAGGAATGTATGTCACTTTCAGTTCTTTGCCAGCAACGGAGCTCAGAGGCAACGTCAGATTGTGTGTATCTCAGGGAGAGAAAGAACACTGTGACTTCCCCCGTTCCTCTGACGAAAGCGGTTAGAGGGAGAAAAGCGTCCTTTGCTTTCGCTTTCCCGCAAGGAGCTCGGCAGATCTGCCCTTCGCGAAGGGCCGTTTTCCCCCGGAGAACTGCCTCGCCGTAGCCCGGTTCTGGAAGTGGAACGAGTATGCAGTGTTAGCGTTCAGCTATTGTGAAGGCTCGCTTTGGCCCAGGGCAAACGAAGCGCCGGGGGAAATCTTAGCAGAGCCCGGCGCCTTTCCACGGTTCAAAGCGTGGAACTGCAGACTCTTTTGCAAAGAAGAGAGCGCCCAGGCAACAGCAGCCCGCACGTTTCTCAGTGAAAGGGAGAACTCCCTGACTTCATCCAGTCCTCTGAGCAAAGCAGGCAGAGGGAGAGAAACTTTCTTTCCTTCCTCTTTCCTGCCACGAATTCCTCATTTGCTCTTGCAAACGCAGGGCTTCTTCGGAAAAACTACGCCGCGGTGCAGGGATCCTTCCAGAGCAGCAACGACATAGTTTGAGCTGGAAGGGCTTGGCAGAGCAGCCGGGGAGAAAAGGCCTCTTGCTATTCTCTTTTCTTTCTGCCTGAATGCGGTCAATTGGCACTTGCCAAAGCAAGGTTTCCCAGCACAAACTACAAAGCAGCAGCTCTCTCCTGGCAGAGGAAGTGCCATGCAGTGTTGCCCAGGCGAGATAGTGTTGCTACAGTGAGGCCCAGGGAAAACACACTGCCTAGAGAAATCCTAGCAGAGCCCTGTGTTTCCCCACAGGAATGTATGTCAGTTTCAGTTCTTTGCCAGCAACGGAGCTCAGAGGCAACGTCAGATTGTGTGTATCTCAGGGAGAGAAAGAACACTGTGACTTCCCCCGTTCCTCTGACGAAAGCGGTTAGAGGGAGAAAAGCGTCCTTTGCTTTCGCTTTCCCGCAAGGAGCTCGGCAGATCTGCCCTTCGCGAAGGGCCGTTTTCCCCCGGAGAACTGCCTCGCCGTAGCCCGGTTCTGGAAGTGGAACGAGTATGCAGTGTTAGCGTTCAGCTATTGTGAAGGCTCGCTTTGGCCCAGGGCAAACGAAGCGCCGGGGGAAATCTTAGCAGAGCCCGGCGCCTTTCCACGGTTCAAAGCGTGGAACTGCAGACTCTTTTGCAAAGAAGAGAGCGCCCAGGCAACAGCAGCCCGCACGTTTCTCAGTGAAAGGGAGAAGTCCCTGACTTCATCCAGTCCTCTGAGCAAAGCAGGCAGAGGGAGAGAAACTTTCTTTCCTTCCTCTTTCCTGCCACGAATTCCTCATTTGCTCTTGCAAACGCAGGGCTTCTTCGGAAAAACTACGCCGCGGTGCAGGGATCCTTCCAGAGGAGCAACGACATAGTTTGAGCTGGAAGGGCTTGGCAG
The DNA here is from genome assembly GCF_024166365.1 of Elephas maximus indicus. Lineage (NCBI taxonomy): Eukaryota > Metazoa > Chordata > Mammalia > Proboscidea > Elephantidae > Elephas > Elephas maximus. The sequence continues at coordinate 2,032,039 of NC_064825.1, forward strand.
AGCAGCCGGGGAGAAAAGGCCTCTTGCTATTCTCTTTTCTTTCTGCCTGAATGCGGTCAATTGGCACTTGCCAAAGCAAGGTTTCCCAGCACAAACTACAAAGCAGCAGCTCTCTCCTGGCAGAGGAAGTGCCATGCAGTGTTGCCCAGGCGAGATAGTGTTGCTACAGTGAGGCCCAGGGAAAACACACTGCCTAGAGAAATCCTAGCAGAGCCCTGTGTTTCCCCACAGGAATGTATGTCAGTTTCAGTTCTTTGCCAGCAACGGAGCTCAGAGGCAACGTCAGATTGTGTGTATCTCAGGGAGAGAAAGAACACTGTGACTTCCCCCGTTCCTCTGACGAAAGCGGTTAGAGGGAGAAAAGCGTCCTTTGCTTTCGCTTTCCCGCAAGGAGCTCGGCAGATCTGCCCTTCGCGAAGGGCCGTTTTCCCCCGGAGAACTGCCTCGCCGTAGCCCGGTTCTGGAAGTGGAACGAGTATGCAGTGTTAGCGTTCAGCTATTGTGAAGGCTCGCTTTGGCCCAGGGCAAACGAAGCGCCGGGGGAAATCTTAGCAGAGCCCGGCGCCTTTCCACGGTTCAAAGCGTGGAACTGCAGACTCTTTTGCAAAGAAGAGAGCGCCCAGGCAACAGCAGCCCGCACGTTTCTCAGTGAAAGGGAGAAGTCCCTGACTTCATCCAGTCCTCTGAGCAAAGCAGGCAGAGGGAGAGAAACTTTCTTTCCTTCCTCTTTCCTGCCACGAATTCCTCATTTGCTCTTGCAAACGCAGGGCTTCTTCGGAAAAACTACGCCGCGGTGCAGGGATCCTTCCAGAGGAGCAACGACATAGTTTGAGCTGGAAGGGCTTGGCAGAGCAGCCGGGGAGAAAAGGCCTCTTGCTATTCTCTTTTCTTTCTGTCTGAATGCGGTCAATTGGCACTTGCCAAAGCCAGGTTTCCCAGCACAAACTACAAAGCAGCAGCTCTCTCCTGGCAGAGGAAGTGCCATGCAGTGTTGCCCAGGCGAGATAGTGTTGCTACAGTGAGGCCCAGGGAAAACACACTGCCTAGAGAAATCCTAGCAGAGCCCTGTGTTTCCCCACAGGAATGTATGTCAGTTTCAGTTCTTTGCCAGCAACGGAGCTCAGAGGCAACGTCAGATTGTGTGTATCTCAGGGAGAGAAAGAACACTGTGACTTCCCCCGTTCCTCTGACGAAAGCGGTTAGAGGGAGAAAAGCGTCCTTTGCTTTCGCTTTCCCGCGAGGAGCTCGGCAGATATGCCCCTCGCGAAGGGCCTTTTTCCCCCGGAGAACTGCCTCGCCGTAGCCCGGTTCTGGAAGTGGAACGAGTATGCAGTGTTAGCGTTCAGCTATTGTGAAGGCTCGCTTTGGCCCAGGGCAAACGAAGCGCCGGGGGAAATCTTAGCAGAGCCCGGCGCCTTTCCACGGTTCAAAGCGTGGAACTGCAGACTCTTTTGCAAAGAAGAGAGCGCCCAGGCAACAGCAGCCCGCACGTTTCTCAGTGAAAGGGAGAAGTCCCTGACTTCATCCAGTCCTCTGAGCAAAGCAGGCAGAGGGAGAGAAACTTTCTTTCCTTCCTCTTTCCTGCCACGAATTCCTCATTTGCTCTTGCAAACGCAGGGCTTCTTCGGAAAAACTACGCCGCGGTGCAGGGATCCTTCCAGAGGAGCAACGACATAGTTTGAGCTGGAAGGGCTTGGCAGAGCAGCCGGGGAGAAAAGGCCTCTTGCTATTCTCTTTTCTTTCTGCCTGAATGCGGTCAATTGGCACTTGCCAAAGCAAGGTTTCCCAGCACAAACTACAAAGCAGCAGCTCTCTCCTGGCAGAGGAAGTGCCATGCAGTGTTGCCCAGGCGAGATAGTGTTGCTACAGTGAGGCCCAGGGAAAACACACTGCCTAGAGAAATCCTAGCAGAGCCCTGTGTTTCCCCACAGGAATGTATGTCACTTTCAGTTCTTTGCCAGCCACGGAGCTCAGAGGCAACGTCAGATTGTGTGTATCTCAGGGAGAGAAAGAACACTGTGACTTCCCCCGTTCCTCTGACGAAAGCGGTTAGAGGGAGAAAAGCGTCCTTTGCTTTCGCTTTCCCGCAAGGAGCTCGGCAGATCTGCCCCTCGCGAAGGGCCGTTTTCCCCCGGAGAACTGCCTCGCCGTAGCCCGGTTCTGGAAGTGGAACGAGTATGCAGTGTTAGCGTTCAGCTATTGTGAAGGCTCGCTTTGGCCCAGGGCAAACGAAGCGCCGGGGGAAATGTTAGCAGAGCCCGGCGCCTTTCCACGGTTCAAAGCGTGGAACTGCAGACTCTTTTGCAAAGAAGAGAGCGCCCAGGCAACAGCAGCCCGCACGTTTCTCAGTGAAAGGGAGAAGTCCCTGACTTCATCCAGTCCTCTGAGCAAAGCAGGCAGAGGGAGAGAAACTTTCTTTCCTTCCTCTTTCCTGCCACGAATTCCTCATTTGCTCTTGCAAACGCAGGGCTTCTTCGGAAAAACTACGCCGCGGTGCAGGGATCCTTCCAGAGCAGCAACGACATAGTTTGAGCTGGAAGGGCTTGGCAGAGCAGCCGGGGAGAAAAGGCCTCTTGCTATTCTCTTTTCTTTCTGCCTGAATGCGGTCAATTCGCACTTGCCAAAGCAAGGTTTCCCAGCACAAACTACAAAGCAGCAGCTCTCTCCTGGCAGAGGAAGTGCCATGCAGTGTTGCCCAGGCGAGATAGTGTTGCTACAGTGAGGCCCAGGGAAAACACACTGCCTAGAGAAATCCTAGCAGAGCCCTGTGTTTCCCCACAGGAATGTATGTCAGTTTCAGTTCTTTGCCAGCAACGGAGCTCAGAGGCAACGTCAGATTGTGTGTATCTCAGGGAGAGAAAGAACACTGTGACTTCCCCCGTTCCTCTGACGAAAGCGGTTAGAGGGAGAAAAGCGTCCTTTGCTTTCGCTTTCCCGCAAGGAGCTCGGCAGATCTGCCCTTCGCGAAGGGCCGTTTTCCCCCGGAGAACTGCCTCGCCGTAGCCCGGTTCTGGAAGTGGAACGAGTATGCAGTGTTAGCGTTCAGCTATTGTGAAGGCTCGCTTTGGCCCAGGGCAAACGAAGCGCCGGGGGAAATCTTAGCAGAGCCCGGCGCCTTTCCACGGTTCAAAGCGTGGAACTGCAGACTCTTTTGCAAAGAAGAGAGCGCCCAGGCAACAGCAGCCCGCACGTTTCTCAGTGAAAGGGAGAAGTCCCTGACTTCATCCAGTCCTCTGAGCAAAGCAGGCAGAGGGAGAGAAACTTTCTTTCCTTCCTCTTTCCTGCCACGAATTCCTCATTTGCTCTTGCAAACGCAGGGCTTCTTCGGAAAAACTACGCCGCGGTGCAGGGATCCTTCCAGAGGAGCAACGACATAGTTTGAGCTGGAAGGGCTTGGCAGAGCAGCCGGGGAGAAAAGGCCTCTTGCTATTCTCTTTTCTTTCTGCCTGAATGCGGTCAATTGGCACTTGCCAAAGCAAGGTTTCCCAGCACAAACTACAAAGCAGCAGCTCTCTCCTGGCAGAGGAAGTGCCATGCAGTGTTGCCCTGGCGAGATAGTGCTGCTACAGTGAGGCCCAGGGAAAACACACTGCCTAGAGAAATCCTAGCAGAGCCCTGTGTTTCCCCACAGGAATGTATGTCACTTTCAGTTCTTTGCCAGCAACGGAGCTCAGAGGCAACGTCAGATTGTGTGTATCTCAGGGAGAGAAAGAACACTGTGACTTCCCCCGTTCCTCTGACGAAAGCGGTTAGAGGGAGAAAAGCGTCCTTTGCTTTCGCTTTCCCGCAAGGAGCTCGGCAGATCTGCCCTTCGCGAAGGGCCGTTTTCCCCCGGAGAACTGCCTCGCCGTAGCCCGGTTCTGGAAGTGGAACGAGTATGCAGTGTTAGCGTTCAGCTATTGTGAAGGCTCGCTTTGGCCCAGGGCAAACGAAGCGCCGGGGGAAATCTTAGCAGAGCCCGGCGCCTTTCCACGGTTCAAAGCGTGGAACTGCAGACTCTTTTGCAAAGAAGAGAGCGCCCAGGCAACAGCAGCCCGCACGTTTCTCAGTGAAAGGGAGAAGTCCCTGACTTCATCCAGTCCTCTGAGCAAAGCAGGCAGAGGGAGAGAAACTTTCTTTCCTTCCTCTTTCCTGCCACGAATTCCTCATTTGCTCTTGCAAACGCAGGGCTTCTTCGGAAAAACTACGCCGCGGTGCAGGGATCCTTCCAGAGGAGCAACGACATAGTTTGAGCTGGAAGGGCTTGGCAGAGCAGCCGGGGAGAAAAGGCCTCTTGCTATTCTCTTTTCTTTCTGCCTGAATGCGGTCAATTGGCACTTGCCAAAGCAAGGTTTCCCAGCACAAACTACAAAGCAGCAGCTCTCTCCTGGCAGAGGAAGTGCCATGCAGTGTTGCCCAGGCGAGATAGTGTTGCTACAGTGAGGCCCAGGGAAAACACACTGCCTAGAGAAATCCTAGCAGAGCCCTGTGTTTCCCCACAGGAATGTATGTCACTTTCAGTTCTTTGCCAGCAACGGAGCTCAGAGGCAACGTCAGATTGTGTGTATCTCAGGGAGAGAAAGAACACTGTGACTTCCCCCGTTCCTCTGACGAAAGCGGTTAGAGGGAGAAAAGCGTCCTTTGCTTTCGCTTTCCCGCAAGGAGCTCGGCAGATCTGCCCCTCGCGAAGGGCCGTTTTCCCCCGGAGAACTGCCTCGCCGTAGCCCGGTTCTGGAAGTGGAACGAGTATGCAGTGTTAGCGTTCAGCTATTGTGAAGGCTCGCTTTGGCCCAGGGCAAACGAAGCGCCGGGGGAAATCTTAGCAGAGCCCGGCGCCTTTCCACGGTTCAAAGCGTGGAACTGCAGACTCTTTTGCAAAGAAGAGAGCGCCCAGGCAACAGCAGCCCGCACGTTTCTCAGTGAAAGGGAGAAGTCCCTGACTTCATCCAGTCCTCTGAGCAAAGCAGGCAGAGGGAGAGAAACTTTCTTTCCTTCCTCTTTCCTGCCACGAATTCCTCATTTGCTCTTGCAAACGCAGGGCTTCTTCGGAAAAACTACGCCGCGGTGCAGGGATCCTTCCAGAGGAGCAACGACATAGTTTGAGCTGGAAGGGCTTGGCAGAGCAGCCGGGGAGAAAAGGCCTCTTGCTATTCTCTTTTCTTTCTGTCTGAATGCGGTCAATTGGCACTTGCCAAAGCCAGGTTTCCCAGCACAAACTACAAAGCAGCAGCTCTCTCCTGGCAGAGGAAGTGCCATGCAGTGTTGCCCAGGCGAGATAGTGTTGCTACAGTGAGGCCCAGGGAAAACACACTGCCTAGAGAAATCCTAGCAGAGCCCTGTGTTTCCCCACAGGAATGTATGTCAGTTTCAGTTCTTTACCAGCAACGGAGCTCAGAGGCAACGTCAGATTGTGTGTATCTCAGGGAGAGAAAGAACACTGTGACTTCCCCCGTTCCTCTGACGAAAGCGGTTAGAGGGAGAAAAGCGTCCTTTGCTTTCGCTTTCCCGCGAGGAGCTCGGCAGATATGCCCCTCGCGAAGGGCCTTTTTCCCCCGGAGAACTGCCTCGCCGTAGCCCGGTTCTGGAAGTGGAACGAGTATGCAGTGTTAGCGTTCAGCTATTGTGAAGGCTCGCTTTGGCCCAGGGCAAACGAAGCGCCGGGGGAAATCTTAGCAGAGCCCGGCGCCTTTCCACGGTTCAAAGCGTGGAAATGCAGACTCTTTTGCAAAGAAGAGAGCGCCCAGGCAACAGCAGCCCGCACGTTTCTCAGTGAAAGGGAGAAGTCCCTGACTTCATCCAGTCCTCTGAGCAAAGCAGGCAGAGGGAGAGAAACTTTCTTTCCTTCCTCTTTCCTGCCACGAATTCCTCATTTGCTCTTGCAAACGCAGGGCTTCTTCGGAAAAACTACGCCGCGGTGCAGGGATCCTTCCAGAGGAGCAACGACATAGTTTGAGCTGGAAGGGCTTGGCAGAGCAGCCGGGGAGAAAAGGCCTCTTGCTATTCTCTTTTCTTTCTGCCTGAATGCGGTCAATTGGCACTTGCCAAAGCAAGGTTTCCCAGCACAAACTACAAAGCAGCAGCTCTCTCCTGGCAGAGGAAGTGCCATGCAGTGTTGCCCTGGCGAGATAGTGCTGCTACAGTGAGGCCCAGGGAAAACACACTGCCTAGAGAAATCCTAGCAGAGCCCTGTGTTTCCCCACAGGAATGTATGTCAGTTTCAGTTCTTTGCCAGCAACGGAGCTCAGAGGCAACGTCAGATTGTGTGTATCTCAGGGAGAGAAAGAACACTGTGACTTCCCCCGTTCCTCTGACGAAAGCGGTTAGAGGGAGAAAAGCGTCCTTTGCTTTCGCTTTCCCGCAAGGAGCTCGGCAGATCTGCCCTTCGCGAAGGGCCGTTTTCCCCCGGAGAACTGCCTCGCCGTAGCCCGGTTCTGGAAGTGGAACGAGTATGCAGTGTTAGCGTTCAGCTATTGTGAAGGCTCGCTTTGGCCCAGGGCAAACGAAGCGCCGGGGGAAATCTTAGCAGAGCCCGGCGCCTTTCCACGGTTCAAAGCGTGGAACTGCAGACTCTTTGGCAAAGAAGAGAGCGCCCAGGCAACAGCAGCCCGCACGTTTCTCAGTGAAAGGGAGAAGTCCCTGACTTCATCCAGTCCTCTGAGCAAAGCAGGCAGAGGGAGAGAAACTTTCTTTCCTTCCTCTTTCCTGCCACGAATTCCTCATTTGCTCTTGCAAATGCAGGGCTTCTTCGGAAAAACTACGCCGCGGTGCAGGGATCCTTCCAGAGGAGCAACGACATAGTTTGAGCTGGAAGGGCTTGGCAGAGCAGCCGGGGAGAAAAGGCCTCTTGCTATTCTCTTTTCTTTCTGTCTGAATGCGGTCAATTGGCACTTGCCAAAGCAAGGTTTCCCAGCACAAACTACAAATCAGCAGCTCTCTCCTGGCAGAGGAAGTGCCATGCAGTGTTGCCCAGGCGAGATAGTGTTGCTACAGTGAGGCCCAGGGAAAACACACTGCCTAGAGAAATCCTAGCAGAGCCCTGTGTTTCCCCACAGGAATGTATGTCACTTTCAGTTCTTTGCCAGCAACGGAGCTCAGAGGCAACGTCAGATTGTGTGTATCTCAGGGAGAGAAAGAACACTGTGACTTCCCCCGTTCCTCTGACGAAAGCGGTTAGAGGGAGAAAAGCGTCCTTTGCTTTCGCTTTCCCGCAAGGAGCTCGGCAGATCTGCCCCTCGCGAAGGGCCTTTTTCCCCCGGAGAACTGCCTCGCCGTAGCCCGGTTCTGGAAGTGGAACGAGTATGCAGTGTTAGCGTTCAGCTATTGTGAAGGCTCGCTTTGGCCCAGGGCAAACGAAGCGCCGGGGGAAATCTTAGCAGAGCCCGGCGCCTTTCCACGGTTCAAAGCGTGGAACTGCAGACTCTTTTGCAAAGAAGAGAGCGCCCAGGCAACAGCAGCCCGCACGTTTCTCAGTGAAAGGGAGAACTCCCTGACTTCATCCAGTCCTCTGAGCAAAGCAGGCAGAGGGAGAGAAACTTTCTTTCCTTCCTCTTTCCTGCCACGAATTCCTCATTTGCTCTTGCAAACGCAGGGCTTCTTCGGAAAAACTACGCCGCGGTGCAGGGATCCTTCCAGAGGAGCAACGACATAGTTTGAGCTGGAAGGGCTTGGCAGAGCAGCCGGGGAGAAAAGGCCTCTTGCTATTCTCTTTTCTTTCTGCCTGAATGCGGTCAATTCGCACTTGCCAAAGCAAGGTTTCCCAGCACAAACTACAAAGCAGCAGCTCTCTCCTGGCAGAGGAAGTGCCATGCAGTGTTGCCCAGGCGAGATAGTGTTGCTACAGTGAGGCCCAGGGAAAACACACTGCCTAGAGAAATCCTAGCAGAGCCCTGTGTTTCCCCACAGGAATGTATGTCACTTTCAGTTCTTTGCCAGCAACGGAGCTCAGAGGCAACGTCAGATTGTGTGTATCTCAGGGAGAGAAAGAACACTGTGACTTCCCCCGTTCCTCTGACGAAAGCGGTTAGAGGGAGAAAAGCGTCCTTTGCTTTCGCTTTCCCGCAAGGAGCTCGGCAGATCTGCCCCTCGCGAAGGGCCGTTTTCCCCCGGAGAACTGCCTCGCCGTAGCCCGGTTCTGGAAGTGGAACGAGTATGCAGTGTTAGCGTTCAGCTATTGTGAAGGCTCGCTTTGGCCCAGGGCAAACGAAGCGCCGGGGGAAATGTTAGCAGAGCCCGGCGCCTTTCCACGGTTCAAAGCGTGGAACTGCAGACTCTTTTGCAAAGAAGAGAGCGCCCAGGCAACAGCAGCCCGCACGTTTCTCAGTGAAAGGGAGAAGTCCCTGACTTCATCCAGTCCTCTGAGCAAAGCAGGCAGAGGGAGAGAAACTTTCTTTCCTTCCTCTTTCCTGCCACGAATTCCTCATTTGCCTTTGCAAACGCAGGGCTTCTTCGGAAAAACTACGCCGCGGTGCAGGGATCCTTCCAGAGGAGCAACGACATAGTTTGAGCTGGAAGGGCTTGGCAGAGCAGCCGGGGAGAAAAGGCCTCTTGCTATTCTCTTTTCTTTCTGCCTGAATGCGGTCAATTGGCACTTGCCAAAGCAAGGTTTCCCAGCACAAACTACAAAGCAGCAGCTCTCTCCTGGCAGAGGAAGTGCCATGCAGTGTTGCCCTGGCGAGATAGTGCTGCTACAGTGAGGCCCAGGGAAAACACACTGCCTAGAGAAATCCTAGCAGAGCCCTGTGTTTCCCCACAGGAATGTATGTCAGTTTCAGTTCTTTGCCAGCAACGGAGCTCAGAGGCAACGTCAGATTGTGTGTATCTCAGGGAGAGAAAGAACACTGTGACTTCCCCCGTTCCTCTGACGAAAGCGGTTAGAGGGAGAAAAGCGTCCTTTGCTTTCGCTTTCCCGCAAGGAGCTCGGCAGATATGCCCCTCGCGAAGGGCCTTTTTCCCCCGGAGAACTGCCTCGCCGTAGCCCGGTTCTGGAAGTGGAACGAGTATGCAGTGTTAGCGTTCAGCTATTGTGAAGGCTCGCTTTGGCCCAGGGCAAACGAAGCGCCGGGGGAAATCTTAGCAGAGCCCGGCGCCTTTCCACGGTTCAAAGCGTGGAACTGCAGACTCTTTTGCAAAGAAGAGAGCGCCCAGGCAACAGCAGCCCGCACGTTTCTCAGTGAAAGGGAGAAGTCCCTGACTTCATCCAGTCCTCTGAGCAAAGCAGGCAGAGGGAGAGAAACTTTCTTTCCTTCCTCTTTCCTGCCACGAATTCCTCATTTGCCTTTGCAAACGCAGGGCTTCTTCGGAAAAACTACGCCGCGGTGCAGGGATCCTTCCAGAGGAGCAACGACATAGTTTGAGCTGGAAGGGCTTGGCAGAGCAGCCGGGGAGAAAAGGCCTCTTGCTATTCTCTTTTCTTTCTGCCTGAATGCGGTCAATTGGCACTTGCCAAAGCAAGGTTTCCCAGCACAAACTACAAAGCAGCAGCTCTCTCCTGGCAGAGGAAGTGCCATGCAGTGTTGCCCTGGCGAGATAGTGCTGCTACAGTGAGGCCCAGGGAAAACACACTGCCTAGAGAAATCCTAGCAGAGCCCTGTGTTTCCCCACAGGAATGTGTGTCAGTTTCAGTTCTTTGCCAGCAACGGAGCTCAGAGGCAACGTCAGATTGTGTGTATCTCAGGGAGAGAAAGAACACTGTGACTTCCCCCGTTCCTCTGACGAAAGCGGTTAGAGGGAGAAAAGCGTCCTTTGCTTTCGCTTTCCCGCAAGGAGCTCGGCAGATCTGCCCTTCGCGAAGGGCCGTTTTCCCCCGGAGAACTGCCTCGCCGTAGCCCGGTTCTGGAAGTGGAACGAGTATGCAGTGTTAGCGTTCAGCTATTGTGAAGGCTCGCTTTGGCCCAGGGCAAACGAAGCGCCGGGGGAAATCTTAGCAGAGCCCGGCGCCTTTCCACGGTTCAAAGCGTGGAACTGCAGACTCTTTTGCAAAGAAGAGAGCGCCCAGGCAACAGCAGCCCGCACGTTTCTCAGTGAAAGGGAGAAGTCCCTGACTTCATCCAGTCCTCTGAGCAAAGCAGGCTCAGGGAGAGAAACTTTCTTTCCTTCCTCTTTCCTGCCACGAATTCCTCATTTGCTCTTGCAAATGCAGGGCTTCTTCGGAAAAACTACGCCGCGGTGCAGGGATCCTTCCAGAGGAGCAACGACATAGTTTGAGCTGGAAGGGCTTGGCAGAGCAGCCGGGGAGAAAAGGCCTCTTGCTATTCTCTTTTCTTTCTGTCTGAATGCGGTCAATTGGCACTTGCCAAAGCAAGGTTTCCCAGCACAAACTACAAAGCAGCAGCTCTCTCCTGGCAGAGGAAGTGCCATGCAGTGTTGCCCAGGCGAGATAGTGTTGCTACAGTGAGGCCCAGGGAAAACACACTGCCTAGAGAAATCCTAGCAGAGCCCTGTGTTTCCCCACAGGAATGTATGTCAGTTTCAGTTCTTTGCCAGCAACGGAGCTCAGAGGCAACGTCAGATTGTGTGTATCTCAGGGAGAGAAAGAACACTGTGACTTCCCCCGTTCCTCTGACGAAAGCGGTTAGAGGGAGAAAAGCGTCCTTTGCTTTCGCTTTCCCGCAAGGAGCTCGGCAGATCTGCCCTTCGCGAAGGGCCGTTTTCCCCCGGAGAACTGCCTCGCCGTAGCCCGGTTCTGGAAGTGGAACGAGTATGCAGTGTTAGCGTTCAGCTATTGTGAAGGCTCGCTTTGGCCCAGGGCAAACGAAGCGCCGGGGGAAATCTTAGCAGAGCCCGGCGCCTTTCCACGGTTCAAAGCGTGGAACTGCAGACTCTTTTGCAAAGAAGAGAGCGCCCAGGCAACAGCAGCCCGCACGTTTCTCAGTGAAAGGGAGAAGTCCCTGACTTCATCCAGTCCTCTGAGCAAAGCAGGCAGAGGGAGAGAAACTTTCTTTCCTTCCTCTTTCCTGCCACGAATTCCTCATTTGCTCTTGCAAATGCAGGGCTTCTTCGGAAAAACTACGCCGCGGTGCAGGGATCCATCCAGAGGAGCAACGACATAGTTTGAGCTGGAAGGGCTTGGCAGAGCAGCCGGGGAGAAAAGGCCTCTTGCTATTCTCTTTTCTTTCTGTCTGAATGCGGTCAATTGGCACTTGCCAAAGCAAGGTTTCCCAGCACAAACTACAAAGCAGCAGCTCTCTCCTGGCAGAGGAAGTGCCATGCAGTGTTGCCCAGGCGAGATAGTGTTGCTACAGTGAGGCCCAGGGAAAACACACTGCCTAGAGAAATCCTAGCAGAGCCCTGTGTTTCCCCACAGGAATGTATGTCAGTTTCAGTTCTTTGCCAGCAACGGAGCTCAGAGGCAACGTCAGATTGTGTGTATCTCAGGGAGAGAAAGAACACTGTGACTTCCCCCGTTCCTCTGACGAAAGCGGTTAGAGGGAGAAAAGCGTCCTTTGCTTTCGCTTTCCCGCAAGGAGCTCGGCAGATCTACCCCTCGCGAAGGGCCTTTTTCCCCCGGAGAACTGCCTCGCCGTAGCCCGGTTCTGGAAGTGGAACGAGTATGCAGTGTTAGCGTTCAGCTATTGTGAAGGCTCGCTTTGGCCCAGGGCAAACGAAGCGCCGGGGGAAATGTTAGCAGAGCCCGGCGCCTTTCCACGGTTCAAAGCGTGGAACTGCAGACTCTTTTGCAAAGAAGAGAGCGCCCAGGCAACAGCAGCCCGCACGTTTCTCAGTGAAAGGGAGAAGTCCCTGACTTCATCCAGTCCTCTGAGCAAAGCAGGCAGAGGGAGAGAAACTTTCTTTCCTTCCTCTTTCCTGCCACGAATTCCTCATTTGCTCTTGCAAACGCAGGGCTTCTTCGGAAAAACTACGCCGCGGTGCAGGGATCCTTCCAGAGCAGCAACGACATAGTTTGAGCTGGAAGGGCTTGGCAGAGCAGCCGGGGAGAAAAGGCCTCTTGCTATTCTCTTTTCTTTCTGCCTGAATGCGGTCAATTCGCACTTGCCAAAGCAAGGTTTCCCAGCACAAACTACAAAGCAGCAGCTCTCTCCTGGCAGAGGAAGTGCCATGCAGTGTTGCCCAGGCGAGATAGTGTTGCTACAGTGAGGCCCAGGGAAAACACACTGCCTAGAGAAATCCTAGCAGAGCCCTGTGTTTCCCCACAGGAATGTATGTCAGTTTCAGTTCTTTGCCAGCAACGGAGCTCAGAGGCAACGTCAGATTGTGTGTATCTCAGGGAGAGAAAGAACACTGTGACTTCCCCCGTTCCTCTGACGAAAGCGGTTAGAGGGAGAAAAGCGTCCTTTGCTTTCGCTTTCCCGCAAGGAGCTCGGCAGATCTGCCCTTCGCGAAGGGCCGTTTTCCCCCGGAGAACTGCCTCGCCGTAGCCCGGTTCTGGAAGTGGAACGAGTATGCAGTGTTAGCGTTCAGCTATTGTGAAGGCTCGCTTTGGCCCAGGGCAAACGAAGCGCCGGGGGAAATCTTAGCAGAGCCCGGCGCCTTTCCACGGTTCAAAGCGTGGAACTGCAGACTCTTTTGCAAAGAAGAGAGCGCCCAGGCAACAGCAGCCCGCACGTTTCTCAGTGAAAGGGAGAAGTCCCTGACTTCATCCAGTCCTCTGAGCAAAGCAGGCAGAGGGAGAGAAACTTTCTTTCCTTCCTCTTTCCTGCCACGAATTCCTCATTTGCTCTTGCAAACGCAGGGCTTCTTCGGAAAAACTACGCCGCGGTGCAGGGATCCTTCCAGAGGAGCAACGACATAGTTTGAGCTGGAAGGGCTTGGCAGAGCAGCCGGGGAGAAAAGGCCTCTTGCTATTCTCTTTTCTTTCTGCCTGAATGCGGTCAATTGGCACTTGCCAAAGCAAGGTTTCCCAGCACAAACTACAAAGCAGCAGCTCTCTCCTGGCAGAGGAAGTGCCATGCAGTGTTGCCCTGGCGAGATAGTGCTGCTACAGTGAGGCCCAGGGAAAACACACTGCCTAGAGAAATCCTAGCAGAGCCCTGTGTTTCCCCACAGGAATGTATGTCACTTTCAGTTCTTTGCCAGCAACGGAGCTCAGAGGCAACGTCAGATTGTGTGTATCTCAGGGAGAGAAAGAACACTGTGACTTCCCCCGTTCCTCTGACGAAAGCGGTTAGAGGGAGAAAAGCGTCCTTTGCTTTCGCTTTCCCGCAAGGAGCTCGGCAGATCTGCCCTTCGCGAAGGGCCGTTTTCCCCCGGAGAACTGCCTCGCCGTAGCCCGGTTCTGGAAGTGGAACGAGTATGCAGTGTTAGCGTTCAGCTATTGTGAAGGCTCGCTTTGGCCCAGGGCAAACGAAGCGCCGGGGGAAATCTTAGCAGAGCCCGGCGCCTTTCCACGGTTCAAAGCGTGGAACTGCAGACTCTTTTGCAAAGAAGAGAGCGCCCAGGCAACAGCAGCCCGCACGTTTCTCAGTGAAAGGGAGAAGTCCCTGACTTCATCCAGTCCTCTGAGCAAAGCAGGCAGAGGGAGAGAAACTTTCTTTCCTTCCTCTTTCCTGCCACGAATTCCTCATTTGCTCTTGCAAACGCAGGGCTTCTTCGGAAAAACTACGCCGCGGTGCAGGGATCCTTCCAGAGGAGCAACGACATAGTTTGAGCTGGAAGGGCTTGGCAGAGCAGCCGGGGAGAAAAGGCCTCTTGCTATTCTCTTTTCTTTCTGCCTGAATGCGGTCAATTGGCACTTGCCAAAGCAAGGTTTCCCAGCACAAACTACAAAGCAGCAGCTCTCTCCTGGCAGAGGAAGTGCCATGCAGTGTTGCCCAGGCGAGATAGTGTTGCTACAGTGAGGCCCAGGGAAAACACACTGCCTAGAGAAATCCTAGCAGAGCCCTGTGTTTCCCCACAGGAATGTATGTCACTTTCAGTTCTTTGCCAGCAACGGAGCTCAGAGGCAACGTCAGATTGTGTGTATCTCAGGGAGAGAAAGAACACTGTGACTTCCCCCGTTCCTCTGACGAAAGCGGTTAGAGGGAGAAAAGCGTCCTTTGCTTTCGCTTTCCCGCAAGGAGCTCGGCAGATCTGCCCCTCGCGAAGGGCCGTTTTCCCCCGGAGAACTGCCTCGCCGTAGCCCGGTTCTGGAAGTGGAACGAGTATGCAGTGTTAGCGTTCAGCTATTGTGAAGGCTCGCTTTGGCCCAGGGCAAACGAAGCGCCGGGGGAAATCTTAGCAGAGCCCGGCGCCTTTCCACGGTTCAAAGCGTGGAACTGCAGACTCTTTTGCAAAGAAGAGAGCGCCCAGGCAACAGCAGCCCGCACGTTTCTCAGTGAAAGGGAGAAGTCCCTGACTTCATCCAGTCCTCTGAGCAAAGCAGGCAGAGGGAGAGAAACTTTCTTTCCTTCCTCTTTCCTGCCACGAATTCCTCATTTGCTCTTGCAAACGCAGGGCTTCTTCGGAAAAACTACGCCGCGGTGCAGGGATCCTTCCAGAGGAGCAACGACATAGTTTGAGCTGGAAGGGCTTGGCAGAGCAGCCGGGGAGAAAAGGCCTCTTGCTATTCTCTTTTCTTTCTGTCTGAATGCGGTCAATTGGCACTTGCCAAAGCCAGGTTTCCCAGCACAAACTACAAAGCAGCAGCTCTCTCCTGGCAGAGGAAGTGCCATGCAGTGTTGCCCAGGCGAGATAGTGTTGCTACAGTGAGGCCCAGGGAAAACACACTGCCTAGAGAAATCCTAGCAGAGCCCTGTGTTTCCCCACAGGAATGTATGTCAGTTTCAGTTCTTTGCCAGCAACGGAGCTCAGAGGCAACGTCAGATTGTGTGTATCTCAGGGAGAGAAAGAACACTGTGACTTCCCCCGTTCCTCTGACGAAAGCGGTTAGAGGGAGAAAAGCGTCCTTTGCTTTCGCTTTCCCGCGAGGAGCTCGGCAGATATGCCCCTCGCGAAGGGCCTTTTTCCCCCGGAGAACTGCCTCGCCGTAGCCCGGTTCTGGAAGTGGAACGAGTATGCAGTGTTAGCGTTCAGCTATTGTGAAGGCTCGCTTTGGCCCAGGGCAAACGAAGCGCCGGGGGAAATCTTAGCAGAGCCCGGCGCCTTTCCACGGTTCAAAGCGTGGAACTGCAGACTCTTTTGCAAAGAAGAGAGCGCCCAGGCAACAGCAGCCCGCACGTTTCTCAGTGAAAGGGAGAAGTCCCTGACTTCATCCAGTCCTCTGAGCAAAGCAGGCAGAGGGAGAGAAACTTTCTTTCCTTCCTCTTTCCTGCCACGAATTCCTCATTTGCTCTTGCAAACGCAGGGCTTCTTCGGAAAAACTACGCCGCGGTGCAGGGATCCTTCCAGAGCAGCAACGACATAGTTTGAGCTGGAAGGGCTTGGCAGAGCAGCCGGGGAGAAAAGGCCTCTTGCTATTCTCTTTTCTTTCTGCCTGAATGCGGTCAATTGGCACTTGCCAAAGCAAGGTTTCCCAGCACAAACTACAAAGCAGCAGCTCTCTCCTGGCAGAGGAAGTGCCATGCAGTGTTGCCCTGGCGAGATAGTGCTGCTACAGTGAGGCCCAGGGAAAACACACTGCCTAGAGAAATCCTAGCAGAGCCCTGTGTTTCCCCACAGGAATGTATGTCAGTTTCAGTTCTTTGCCAGCAACGGAGCTCAGAGGCAACGTCAGATTGTGTGTATCTCAGGGAGAGAAAGAACACTGTGACTTCCCCCGTTCCTCTGACGAAAGCGGTTAGAGGGAGAAAAGCGTCCTTTGCTTTCGCTTTCCCGCAAGGAGCTCGGCAGATCTGCCCTTCGCGAAGGGCCGTTTTCCCCCGGAGAACTGCCTCGCCGTAGCCCGGTTCTGGAAGTGGAACGAGTATGCAGTGTTAGCGTTCAGCTATTGTGAAGGCTCGCTTTGGCCCAGGGCAAACGAAGCGCCGGGGGAAATCTTAGCAGAGCCCGGCGCCTTTCCACGGTTCAAAGCGTGGAACTGCAGACTCTTTGGCAAAGAAGAGAGCGCCCAGGCAACAGCAGCCCGCACGTTTCTCAGTGAAAGGGAGAAGTCCCTGACTTCATCCAGTCCTCTGAGCAAAGCAGGCAGAGGGAGAGAAACTTTCTTTCCTTCCTCTTTCCTGCCACGAATTCCTCATTTGCTCTTGCAAATGCAGGGCTTCTTCGGAAAAACTACGCCGCGGTGCAGGGATCCTTCCAGAGGAGCAACGACATAGTTTGAGCTGGAAGGGCTTGGCAGAGCAGCCGGGGAGAAAAGGCCTCTTGCTATTCTCTTTTCTTTCTGTCTGAATGCGGTCAATTGGCACTTGCCAAAGCAAGGTTTCCCAGCACAAACTACAAATCAGCAGCTCTCTCCTGGCAGAGGAAGTGCCATGCAGTGTTGCCCAGGCGAGATAGTGTTGCTACAGTGAGGCCCAGGGAAAACACACTGCCTAGAGAAATCCTAGCAGAGCCCTGTGTTTCCCCACAGGAATGTATGTCACTTTCAGTTCTTTGCCAGCAACGGAGCTCAGAGGCAACGTCAGATTGTGTGTATCTCAGGGAGAGAAAGAACACTGTGACTTCCCCCGTTCCTCTGACGAAAGCGGTTAGAGGGAGAAAAGCGTCCTTTGCTTTCGCTTTCCCGCAAGGAGCTCGGCAGATCTGCCCCTCGCGAAGGGCCTTTTTCCCCCGGAGAACTGCCTCGCCGTAGCCCGGTTCTGGAAGTGGAACGAGTATGCAGTGTTAGCGTTCAGCTATTGTGAAGGCTCGCTTTGGCCCAGGGCAAACGAAGCGCCGGGGGAAATCTTAGCAGAGCCCGGCGCCTTTCCACGGTTCAAAGCGTGGAACTGCAGACTCTTTTGCAAAGAAGAGAGCGCCCAGGCAACAGCAGCCCGCACGTTTCTCAGTGAAAGGGAGAAGTCCCTGACTTCATCCAGTCCTCTGAGCAAAGCAGGCAGAGGGAGAGAAACTTTCTTTCCTTCCTCCTTCCTGCCACGAATTCCTCATTTGCTCTTGCAAACGCAGGGCTTCTTCGGAAAAACTACGCCGCGGTGCAGGGATCCTTCCAGAGGAGCAACGACATAGTTTGAGCTGGAAGGGCTTGGCAGAGCAGCCGGGGAGAAAAGGCCTCTTGCTATTCTCTTTTCTTTCTGCCTGAATGCGGTCAATTCGCACTTGCCAAAGCAAGGTTTCCCAGCACAAACTACAAAGCAGCAGCTCTCTCCTGGCAGAGGAAGTGCCATGCAGTGTTGCCCAGGCGAGATAGTGTTGCTACAGTGAGGCCCAGGGAAAACACACTGCCTAGAGAAATCCTAGCAGAGCCCTGTGTTTCCCCACAGGAATGTATGTCACTTTCAGTTCTTTGCCAGCAACGGAGCTCAGAGGCAACGTCAGATTGTGTGTATCTCAGGGAGAGAAAGAACACTGTGACTTCCCCCGTTCCTCTGACGAAAGCGGTTAGAGGGAGAAAAGCGTCCTTTGCTTTCGCTTTCCCGCAAGGAGCTCGGCAGATCTGCCCCTCGCGAAGGGCCGTTTTCCCCCGGAGAACTGCCTCGCCGTAGCCCGGTTCTGGAAGTGGAACGAGTATGCAGTGTTAGCGTTCAGCTATTGTGAAGGCTCGCTTTGGCCCAGGGCAAACGAAGCGCCGGGGGAAATGTTAGCAGAGCCCGGCGCCTTTCCACGGTTCAAAGCGTGGAACTGCAGACTCTTTTGCAAAGAAGAGAGCGCCCAGGCAACAGCAGCCCGCACGTTTCTCAGTGAAAGGGAGAAGTCCCTGACTTCATCCAGTCCTCTGAGCAAAGCAGGCAGAGGGAGAGAAACTTTCTTTCCTTCCTCTTTCCTGCCACGAATTCCTCATTTGCCTTTGCAAACGCAGGGCTTCTTCGGAAAAACTACGCCGCGGTGCAGGGATCCTTCCAGAGGAGCAACGACATAGTTTGAGCTGGAAGGGCTTGGCAGAGCAGCCGGGGAGAAAAGGCCTCTTGCTATTCTCTTTTCTTTCTGCCTGAATGCGGTCAATTGGCACTTGCCAAAGCAAGGTTTCCCAGCACAAACTACAAAGCAGCAGCTCTCTCCTGGCAGAGGAAGTGCCATGCAGTGTTGCCCTGGCGAGATAGTGCTGCTACAGTGAGGCCCAGGGAAAACACACTGCCTAGAGAAATCCTAGCAGAGCCCTGTGTTTCCCCACAGGAATGTATGTCAGTTTCAGTTCTTTGCCAGCAACGGAGCTCAGAGGCAACGTCAGATTGTGTGTATCTCAGGGAGAGAAAGAACACTGTGACTTCCCCCGTTCCTCTGACGAAAGCGGTTAGAGGGAGAAAAGCGTCCTTTGCTTTCGCTTTCCCGCAAGGAGCTCGGCAGATCTGCCCTTCGCGAAGGGCCGTTTTCCCCCGGAGAACTGCCTCGCCGTAGCCCGGTTCTGGAAGTGGAACGAGTATGCAGTGTTAGCGTTCAGCTATTGTGAAGGCTCGCTTTGGCCCAGGGCAAACGAAGCGCCGGGGGAAATCTTAGCAGAGCCCGGCGCCTTTCCACGGTTCAAAGCGTGGAACTGCAGACTCTTTTGCAAAGAAGAGAGCGCCCAGGCAACAGCAGCCCGCACGTTTCTCAGTGAAAGGGAGAAGTCCCTGACTTCATCCAGTCCTCTGAGCAAAGCAGGCAGAGGGAGAGAAACTTTCTTTCCTTCCTCTTTCCTGCCACGAATTCCTCATTTGCTCTTGCAAACGCAGGGCTTCTTCGGAAAAACTACGCCGCGGTGCAGGGATCCTTCCAGAGGAGCAACGACATAGTTTGAGCTGGAAGGGCTTGGCAGAGCAGCCGGGGAGAAAAGGCCTCTTGCTATTCTCTTTTCTTTCTGCCTGAATGCGGTCAATTGGCACTTGCCAAAGCAAGGTTTCCCAGCACAAACTACAAAGCAGCAGCTCTCTCCTGGCAGAGGAAGTGCCATGCAGTGTTGCCCAGGCGAGATAGTGTTGCTACAGTGAGGCCCAGGGAAAACACACTGCCTAGAGAAATCCTAGCAGAGCCCTGTGTTTCCCCACAGGAATGTATGTCAGTTTCAGTTCTTTGCCAGCAACGGAGCTCAGAGGCAACGTCAGATTGTGTGTATCTCAGGGAGAGAAAGAACACTGTGACTTCCCCCGTTCCTCTGACGAAAGCGGTTAGAGGGAGAAAAGCGTCCTTTGCTTTCGCTTTCCCGCAAGGAGCTCGGCAGATCTGCCCCTCGCGAAGGGCCTTTTTCCCCCGGAGAACTGCCTCGCCGTAGCCCGGTTCTGGAAGTGGAACGAGTATGCAGTGTTAGCGTTCAGCTATTGTGAAGGCTCGCTTTGGCCCAGGGCAAACGAAGCGCCGGGGGAAATCTTAGCAGAGCCCGGCGCCTTTCCACGGTTCAAAGCGTGGAACTGCAGACTCTTTTGCAAAGAAGAGAGCGCCCAGGCAACAGCAGCCCGCACGTTTCTCAGTGAAAGGGAGAAGTCCCTGACTTCATCCAGTCCTCTGAGCAAAGCAGGCAGAGGGAGAGAAACTTTCTTTCCTTCCTCTTTCCTGCCACGAATTCCTCATTTGCCTTTGCAAACGCAGGGCTTCTTCGGAAAAACTACGCCGCGGTGCAGGGATCCTTCCAGAGGAGCAACGACATAGTTTGAGCTGGAAGGGCTTGGCAGAGCAGCCGGGGAGAAAAGGCCTCTTGCTATTCTCTTTTCTTTCTGTCTGAATGCGGTCAATTGGCACTTGCCAAAGCCAGGTTTCCCAGCACAAACTACAAAGCAGCAGCTCTCTCCTGGCAGAGGAAGTGCCATGCAGTGTTGCCCAGGCGAGATAGTGTTGCTACAGTGAGGCCCAGGGAAAACACACTGCCTAGAGAAATCCTAGCAGAGCCCTGTGTTTCCCCACAGGAATGTATGTCAGTTTCAGTTCTTTGCCAGCAACGGAGCTCAGAGGCAACGTCAGATTGTGTGTATCTCAGGGAGAGAAAGAACACTGTGACTTCCCCCGTTCCTCTGACGAAAGCGGTTAGAGGGAGAAAAGCGTCCTTTGCTTTCGCTTTCCCGCAAGGAGCTCGGCAGATATGCCCCTCGCGAAGGGCCTTTTTCCCCCGGAGAACTGCCTCGCCGTAGCCCGGTTCTGGAAGTGGAACGAGTATGCAGTGTTAGCGTTCAGCTATTGTGAAGGCTCGCTTTGGCCCAGGGCAAACGAAGCGCCGGGGGAAATCTTAGCAGAGCCCGGCGCCTTTCCACGGTTCAAAGCGTGGAACTGCAGACTCTTTTGCAAAGAAGAGAGCGCCCAGGCAACAGCAGCCCGCACGTTTCTCAGTGAAAGGGAGAAGTCCCTGACTTCATCCAGTCCTCTGAGCAAAGCAGGCAGAGGGAGAGAAACTTTCTTTCCTTCCTCTTTCCTGCCACGAATTCCTCATTTGCCTTTGCAAACGCAGGGCTTCTTCGGAAAAACTACGCCGCGGTGCAGGGATCCTTCCAGAGGAGCAACGACATAGTTTGAGCTGGAAGGGCTTGGCAGAGCAGCCGGGGAGAAAAGGCCTCTTGCTATTCTCTTTTCTTTCTGCCTGAATGCGGTCAATTGGCACTTGCCAAAGCAAGGTTTCCCAGCACAAACTACAAAGCAGCAGCTCTCTCCTGGCAGAGGAAGTGCCATGCAGTGTTGCCCTGGCGAGATAGTGCTGCTACAGTGAGGCCCAGGGAAAACACACTGCCTAGAGAAATCCTAGCAGAGCCCTGTGTTTCCCCACAGGAATGTGTGTCAGTTTCAGTTCTTTGCCAGCAACGGAGCTCAGAGGCAACGTCAGATTGTGTGTATCTCAGGGAGAGAAAGAACACTGTGACTTCCCCCGTTCCTCTGACGAAAGCGGTTAGAGGGAGAAAAGCGTCCTTTGCTTTCGCTTTCCCGCAAGGAGCTCGGCAGATCTGCCCTTCGCGAAGGGCCGTTTTCCCCCGGAGAACTGCCTCGCCGTAGCCCGGTTCTGGAAGTGGAACGAGTATGCAGTGTTAGCGTTCAGCTATTGTGAAGGCTCGCTTTGGCCCAGGGCAAACGAAGCGCCGGGGGAAATCTTAGCAGAGCCCGGCGCCTTTCCACGGTTCAAAGCGTGGAACTGCAGACTCTTTTGCAAAGAAGAGAGCGCCCAGGCAACAGCAGCCCGCACGTTTCTCAGTGAAAGGGAGAAGTCCCTGACTTCATCCAGTCCTCTGAGCAAAGCAGGCTCAGGGAGAGAAACTTTCTTTCCTTCCTCTTTCCTGCCACGAATTCCTCATTTGCTCTTGCAAATGCAGGGCTTCTTCGGAAAAACTACGCCGCGGTGCAGGGATCCTTCCAGAGGAGCAACGACATAGTTTGAGCTGGAAGGGCTTGGCAGAGCAGCCGGGGAGAAAAGGCCTCTTGCTATTCTCTTTTCTTTCTGTCTGAATGCGGTCAATTGGCACTTGCCAAAGCAAGGTTTCCCAGCACAAACTACAAAGCAGCAGCTCTCTCCTGGCAGAGGAAGTGCCATGCAGTGTTGCCCAGGCGAGATAGTGTTGCTACAGTGAGGCCCAGGGAAAACACACTGCCTAGAGAAATCCTAGCAGAGCCCTGTGTTTCCCCACAGGAATGTATGTCAGTTTCAGTTCTTTGCCAGCAACGGAGCTCAGAGGCAACGTCAGATTGTGTGTATCTCAGGGAGAGAAAGAACACTGTGACTTCCCCCGTTCCTCTGACGAAAGCGGTTAGAGGGAGAAAAGCGTCCTTTGCTTTTCTCCCGCAAGGAGCTCGGCAGATCTGCCCATCGCGAAGGGCCTTTTTCCCCCGGAGAACTGCCTCGCCGTAGCCCGGTTCTGGAAGTGGAACGAGTATGCAGTGTTAGCGTTCAGCTATTGTGAAGGCTCGCTTTGGCCCAGGGCAAACGAAGCGCCGGGGGAAATCTTAGCAGAGCCCGGCGCCTTTCCACGGTTCAAAGCGTGGAACTGCAGACTCTTTGGCAAAGAAGAGAGCGCCCAGGCAACAGCAGCCCGCACGTTTCTCAGTGAAAGGGAGAAGTCCCTGACTTCATCCAGTCCTCTGAGCAAAGCAGGCAGAGGGAGAGAAACTTTCTTTCCTTCCTCTTTCCTGCCACGAATTCCTCATTTGCCTTTGCAAACGCAGGGCTTCTTCGGAAAAACTACGCCGCGGTGCAGGGATCCTTCCAGAGGAGCAACGACATAGTTTGAGCTGGAAGGGCTTGGCAGAGCAGCCGGGGAGAAAAGGCCTCTTGCTATTCTCTTTTCTTTCTGCCTGAATGCGGTCAATTGGCACTTGCCAAAGCAAGGTTTCCCAGCACAAACTACAAAGCAGCAGCTCTCTCCTGGCAGAGGAAGTGCCATGCAGTGTTGCCCTGGCGAGATAGTGCTGCTACAGTGAGGCCCAGGGAAAACACACTGCCTAGAGAAATCCTAGCAGAGCCCTGTGTTTCCCCACAGGAATGTATGTCAGTTTCAGTTCTTTGCCAGCAACGGAGCTCAGAGGCAACGTCAGATTGTGTGTATCTCAGGGAGAGAAAGAACACTGTGACTTCCCCCGTTCCTCTGACGAAAGCGGTTAGAGGGAGAAAAGCGTCCTTTGCTTTCGCTTTCCCGCAAGGAGCTCGGCAGATCTGCCCTTCGCGAAGGGCCGTTTTCCCCCGGAGAACTGCCTCGCCGTAGCCCGGTTCTGGAAGTGGAACGAGTATGCAGTGTTAGCGTTCAGCTATTGTGAAGGCTCGCTTTGGCCCAGGGCAAACGAAGCGCCGGGGGAAATCTTAGCAGAGCCCGGCGCCTTTCCACGGTTCAAAGCGTGGAACTGCAGACTCTTTTGCAAAGAAGAGAGCGCCCAGGCAACAGCAGCCCGCACGTTTCTCAGTGAAAGGGAGAAGTCCCTGACTTCATCCAGTCCTCTGAGCAAAGCAGGCAGAGGGAGAGAAACTTTCTTTCCTTCCTCTTTCCTGCCACGAATTCCTCATTTGCTCTTGCAAACGCAGGGCTTCTTCGGAAAAACTACGCCGCGGTGCAGGGATCCTTCCAGAGGAGCAACGACATAGTTTGAGCTGGAAGGGCTTGGCAGAGCAGCCGGGGAGAAAAGGCCTCTTGCTATTCTCTTTTCTTTCTGCCTGAATGCGGTCAATTGGCACTTGCCAAAGCAAGGTTTCCCAGCACAAACTACAAAGCAGCAGCTCTCTCCTGGCAGAGGAAGTGCCATGCAGTGTTGCCCAGGCGAGATAGTGTTGCTACAGTGAGGCCCAGGGAAAACACACTGCCTAGAGAAATCCTAGCAGAGCCCTGTGTTTCCCCACAGGAATGTATGTCAGTTTCAGTTCTTTGCCAGCAACGGAGCTCAGAGGCAACGTCAGATTGTGTGTATCTCAGGGAGAGAAAGAACACTGTGACTTCCCCCGTTCCTCTGACGAAAGCGGTTAGAGGGAGAAAAGCGTCCTTTGCTTTCGCTTTCCCGCAAGGAGCTCGGCAGATCTGCCCCTCGCGAAGGGCCGTT
Organism: Elephas maximus indicus; assembly: GCF_024166365.1. Lineage (NCBI taxonomy): Eukaryota > Metazoa > Chordata > Mammalia > Proboscidea > Elephantidae > Elephas > Elephas maximus. The sequence continues at coordinate 2,055,412 of NC_064825.1, forward strand.
TTCCCCCGGAGAACTGCCTCGCCGTAGCCCGGTTCTGGAAGTGGAACGAGTATGCAGTGTTAGCGTTCAGCTATTGTGAAGGCTCGCTTTGGCCCAGGGCAAACGAAGCGCCGGGGGAAATCTTAGCAGAGCCCGGCGCCTTTCCACGGTTCAAAGCGTGGAACTGCAGACTCTTTTGCAAAGAAGAGAGCGCCCAGGCAACAACAGCCCGCACGTTTCTCAGTGAAAGGGAGAAGTCCCTGACTTCATCCAGTCCTCTGAGCAAAGCAGGCAGAGGGAGAGAAACTTTCTTTCCTTCCTCTTTCCTGCCACGAATTCCTCATTTGCTCTTGCAAACGCAGGGCTTCTTCGGAAAAACTACGCCGCGGTGCAGGGATCCTTCCAGAGCAGCAACGACATAGTTTGAGCTGGAAGGGCTTGGCAGAGCAGCCGGGGAGAAAAGGCCTCTTGCTATTCTCTTTTCTTTCTGCCTGAATGCGGTCAATTCGCACTTGCCAAAGCAAGGTTTCCCAGCACAAACTACAAAGCAGCAGCTCTCTCCTGGCAGAGGAAGTGCCATGCAGTGTTGCCCAGGCGAGATAGTGTTGCTACAGTGAGGCCCAGGGAAAACACACTGCCTAGAGAAATCCTAGCAGAGCCCTGTGTTTCCCCACAGGAATGTATGTCAGTTTCAGTTCTTTGCCAGCAACGGAGCTCAGAGGCAACGTCAGATTGTGTGTATCTCAGGGAGAGAAAGAACACTGTGACTTCCCCCGTTCCTCTGACGAAAGCGGTTAGAGGGAGAAAAGCGTCCTTTGCTTTCGCTTTCCCGCAAGGAGCTCGGCAGATCTGCCCTTCGCGAAGGGCCGTTTTCCCCCGGAGAACTGCCTCGCCGTAGCCCGGTTCTGGAAGTGGAACGAGTATGCAGTGTTAGCGTTCAGCTATTGTGAAGGCTCGCTTTGGCCCAGGGCAAACGAAGCGCCGGGGGAAATCTTAGGAGAGCCCGGCGCCTTTCCACGGTTCAAAGCGTGGAACTGCAGACTCTTTTGCAAAGAAGAGAGCGCCCAGGCAACAGCAGCCCGCACGTTTCTCAGTGAAAGGGAGAACTCCCTGAATTCATCCAATCCTCTGAGCAAAGCAGGCAGAGGGAGAGAAACTTTCTTTCCTTCCTCTTTCCTGCCACGAATTCCTCGTTTCCTCTTGCAAACGCAGGGCTTCTTCGGAAAAACTACGCCGCGGTGCAGGGACCCTTCCAGAGGAGCAACGACATAGTTTGAGCTGGAAGGGCTTGGCAGAGCAGCCGGGGAGAAAAGGCCTCTTGCTATTCTCTTTTCTTTCTGCCTGAATGCGGTCAATTCGCACTTGCCAAAGCAAGGTTTCCCAGCACAAACTACAAAGCAGCAGCTCTCTCCTGGCAGAGGAAGTGCCATGCAGTGTTGCCCTGGCGAGATAGTGTTGCTACAGTGAGGCCCAGGGAAAACACACTGCCTAGAGAAATCCTAGCAAAGCCCTGTGTTTCCCCACAGGAATGTATGTCACTTTCAGTTCTTTGCCAGCCACGGAGCTCAGAGGCAACGTCAGATTGTGTGTATCTCAGGGAGAGAAAGAACACTGTGACTTCCCCCGTTCCTCTGACGAAAGCGGTTAGAGGGAGAAAAGCGTCCTTTGCTTTCGCTTGCCCTTCGCGAAGGGCCGTTTTCCCCCGGAGAACTGCCTCGCCGTAGCCCGGTTCTGGAAGTGGAACGAGTATGCAGTGTTAGCGTTCAGCTATTGTGAAGGCTCGCTTTGGCCCAGGGCAAACGAAGCGCCGGGGGAAATCTTAGCAGAGCCCGGCGCCTTTCCACGGTTCAAAGCGTGGAACTGCAGACTCTTTTGCAAAGAAGAGAGCGCCCAGGCAACAGCAGCCCGCACGTTTCTCAGTGAAAGGGAGAACTCCCTGACTTCATCCAGTCCTCTGAGCAAAGCAGGCAGAGGGAGAGAAACTTTCTTTCCTTCCTCTTTCCTGCCATGAATTCCTCATATGCTCTTGCAAACGCAGGGCTTCTTCGGAAAAACTACGCCGCGGTGCAGGGATCCTTCCAGAGGAGCAACGACATAGTTTGAGCTGGAAGGGCTTGGCAGAGCAGCCGGGGAGAAAAGGCCTCTTGCTATTCTCTTTTCTTTCTGCCTGAATGCGGTCAATTCGCACTTGCCAAAGCAAGGTTTCCCAGCACAAACTACAAAGCAGCAGCTCTCTCCTGGCAGAGGAAGTGCCATGCAGTGTTGCCCTGGCGAGATCGTGTTGCTACAGTGAGGCCCAGGGAAAGCACACTGCCTAGAGAAATCCTAGCAAAGCCCTGTGTTTCCCCACAGGAATGTATGTCACTTTCAGTTCTTTGCCAGCAACGGAGCTCAGAGGCAACGTCAGATTGTGTGTATCTCAGGGAGAGAAAGAACACTGTGACTTCCCCCGTTCCTCTGACGAAAGCGGTTAGAGGGAGAAAAGCGTCCTTTGCTTTCGCTTTCCCGCAAGGAGCTCGGCAGATCTGCCCTTCGCGAAGGGCCGTTTTCCCCCGGAGAACTGCCTCGCCGTAGCCCGGTTCTGGAAGTGGAACGAGTATGCAGTGCTAGCGTTCAGCTATTGTGAAGGCTCGCTTTGGCCCAGGGCAAACGAAGCGCCAGGGGAAATCTTAGCAGAGCCCGGCGCCTTTCCACGGTTCAAAGCGTGGAACTGCAGACTCTTTTGCAAAGAAGAGAGCGCCCAGGCAACAGCAGCCCGCACGTTTCTCAGTGAAAGGGAGAACTCCCTGACTTCATCCAGTCCTCTGAGCAAAGCAGGCAGAGGGAGAGAAACTTTCTTTCCTTCCTCTTTCCTGCCACGAATTCCTCGTTTGCTCTTGCAAACGCAGGGCTTCTTCGGAAAAACTACGCCGCGGTGCAGGGACCCTTCCAGAGGAGCAACGACATAGTTTGAGCTGGAAGGGCTTGGCAGAGCAGCCGGGGAGAAAAGGCCTCTTGCTATTCTCTTTTCTTTCTGCCTGAATGCGGTCAATTCGCACTTGCCAAAGCAAGGTTTCCCAGCACAAACTACAAAGCAGCAGCTCTCTCCTGGCAGAGGAAGTGCCATGCAGTGTTGCCCTGGCGAGATAGTGTTGCTACAGTGAGGCCCAGGGAAAACACACTGCCTAGAGAAATCCTAGCAAAGCCCTGTGTTTCCCCACAGGAATGTATGTCACTTTCAGTTCTTTGCCAGCAACGGAGCTCAGAGGCAACGTCAGATTGTGTGTATCTCAGGGAGAGAAAGAACACTGTGACTTCCCCCGTTCCTCTGACGAAAGCAGTTAGAGGGAGAAAAGCGTCCTTTGCTTTCGCTTGCCCTTCGCGAAGGGCCGTTTTCCCCCGGAGAACTGCCTCGCCGTAGCCCGGTTCTGGAAGTGGAACGAGTATGCAGTGTTAGCGTTCAGCTATTGTGAAGGCTCGCTTTGGCCCAGGGCAAACGAAGCGCCGGGGGAAATCTTAGCAGAGCCCGGCGCCTTTCCACGGTTCAAAGCGTGGAACTGCAGACTCTTTTGCAAAGAAGAGAGCGCCCAGGCAACAGCAGCCCGCACGTTTCTCAGTGAAAGGGAGAACTCCCTGACTTCATCCAGTCCTCTGAGCAAAGCAGGCAGAGGGAGAGAAACTTTCTTTCCTTCCTCTTTCCTGCCATGAATTCCTCATATGCTCTTGCAAACGCAGGGCTTCTTCGGAAAAACTACGCCGCGGTGCAGGGACCCTTCCAGAGGAGCAACGACATAGTTTGAGCTGGAAGGGCTTGGCAGAGCAGCCGGGGAGAAAAGGCCTCTTGCTATTCTCTTTTCTTTCTGCCTGAATGCGGTCAATTCGCACTTGCCAAAGCAAGGTTTCCCAGCACAAACTACAAAGCAGCAGCTCTCTCCTGGCAGAGGAAGTGCCATGCAGTGTTGCCCTGGCGAGATAGTGTTGCTACAGTGAGGCCCAGGGAAAACACACTGCCTAGAGAAATCCTAGCAAAGCCCTGTGTTTCCCCACAGGAATGTATGTCACTTTCAGTTCTTTGCCAGCCACGGAGCTCAGAGGCAACGTCAGATTGTGTGTATCTCAGGGAGAGAAAGAACACTGTGACTTCCCCCGTTCCTCTGACGAAAGCGGTTAGAGGGAGAAAAGCGTCCTTTGCTTTCGCTTTCCCGCAAGGAGCTCGGCAGATCTGCCCTTCGCGAAGGGCCGTTTTCCCCCGGAGAACTGCCTCGCCGTAGCCCGGTTCTGGAAGTGGAACGAGTATGCAGTGTTAGCGTTCAGCTATTGTGAAGGCTCGCTTTGGCCCAGGGCAAACGAAGCGCCGGGGGAAATCTTAGCAGAGCCCGGCGCCTTTCCACGGTTCAAAGCGTGGAACTGCAGACTCTTTTGCAAAGAAGAGAGCGCCCAGGCAACAGCAGCCCGCACGTTTCTCAGTGAAAGGGAGAACTCCCTGAATTCATCCAGTCCTCTGAGCAAAGCAGGCAGAGGGAGAGAAACTTTCTTTCCTTCCTCTTTCCTGCCACGAATTCCTCGTTTGCTCTTGCAAACGCAGGGCTTCTTCGGAAAAACTACGCCGCGGTGCAGGGATCCTTCCAGAGGAGCAACGACATAGTTTGAGCTGGAAGGGCTTGGCAGAGCAGCCGGGGAGAAAAGGCCTCTTGCTATTCTCTTTTCTTTCTGCCTGAATGCGGTCAATTCGCACTTGCCAAAGCAAGGTTTCCCAGCACAAACTACAAAGCAGCAGCTCTCTCCTGGCAGAGGAAGTGCCATGCAGTGTTGCCCTGGCGAGATAGTGTTGCTACAGTGAGGCCCAGGGAAAACACACTGCCTAGAGAAATCCTAGCAAAGCCCTGTGTTTCCCCACAGGAATGTATGTCACTTTCAGTTCTTTGCCAGCCACGGAGCTCAGAGGCAACGTCAGATTGTGTGTATCTCAGGGAGAGAAAGAACACTGTGACTTCCCCCGTTCCTCTGACGAAAGCGGTTAGAGGGAGAAAAGCGTCCTTTGCTTTCGCTTTCCCGCAAGGAGCTCGGCAGATCTGCCCTTCGCGAAGGGCCGTTTTCCCCCGGAGAACTGCCTCGCCGTAGCCCGGTTCTGGAAGTGGAACGAGTATGCAGTGCTAGCATTCAGCTATTGTGAAGGCTCGCTTTGGCCCAGGGCAAACGAAGCGCCGGGGGAAATCTTAGCAGAGCCCGGCGCCTTTCCACGGTTCAAAGCGTGGAACTGCAGACTCTTTTGCAAAGAAGAGAGCGCCCAGGCAACAGCAGCCCGCACGTTTCTCAGTGAAAGGGAGAACTCCCTGAATTCATCCAATCCTCTGAGCAAAGCAGGCAGAGGGAGAGAAACTTTCTTTCCTTCCTCTTTCCTGCCACGAATTCCTCGTTTCCTCTTGCAAACGCAGGGCTTCTTCGGAAAAACTACGCCGCGGTGCAGGGATCCTTCCAGAGGAGCAACGACATAGTTTGAGCTGGAAGGGCTTGGCAGAGCAGCCGGGGAGAAAAGGCCTCTTGCTATTCTCTTTTCTTTCTGCCTGAATGCGGTCAATTCGCACTTGCCAAAGCAAGGTTTCCCAGCACAAACTACAAAGCAGCAGCTCTCTCCTGGCAGAGGAAGTGCCATGCAGTGTTGCCCTGGCGAGATAGTGTTGCTACAGTGAGGCCCAGGGAAAACACACTGCCTAGAGAAATCCTAGCAAAGCCCTGTGTTTCCCCACAGGAATGTATGTCACTTTCAGTTCTTTGCCAGCCACGGAGCTCAGAGGCAACGTCAGATTGTGTGTATCTCAGGGAGAGAAAGAACACTGTGACTTCCCCCGTTCCTCTGACGAAAGCGGTTAGAGGGAGAAAAGCGTCCTTTGCTTTCGCTTGCCCTTCGCGAAGGGCCGTTTTCCCCCGGAGAACTGCCTCGCCGTAGCCCGGTTCTGGAAGTGGAACGAGTATGCAGTGTTAGCGTTCAGCTATTGTGAAGGCTCGCTTTGGCCCAGGGCAAACGAAGCGCCGGGGGAAATCTTAGCAGAGCCCGGCGCCTTTCCACGGTTCAAAGCGTGGAACTGCAGACTCTTTTGCAAAGAAGAGAGCGCCCAGGCAACAGCAGCCCGCACGTTTCTCAGTGAAAGGGAGAACTCCCTGACTTCATCCAGTCCTCTGAGCAAAGCAGGCAGAGGGAGAGAAACTTTCTTTCCTTCCTCTTTCCTGCCATGAATTCCTCATATGCTCTTGCAAACGCAGGGCTTCTTCGGAAAAACTACGCCGCAGTGCAGGGATCCTTCCAGAGGAGCAACGACATAGTTTGAGCTGGAAGGGCTTGGCAGAGCAGCCGGGGAGAAAAGGCCTCTTGCTATTCTCTTTTCTTTCTGCCTGAATGCGGTCAATTCGCACTTGCCAAAGCAAGGTTTCCCAGCACAAACTACAAAGCAGCAGCTCTCTCCTGGCAGAGGAAGTGCCATGCAGTGTTGCCCTGGCGAGATCGTGTTGCTACAGTGAGGCCCAGGGAAAGCACACTGCCTAGAGAAATCCTAGCAAAGCCCTGTGTTTCCCCACAGGAATGTATGTCACTTTCAGTTCTTTGCCAGCAACGGAGCTCAGAGGCAACGTCAGATTGTGTGTATCTCAGGGAGAGAAAGAACACTGTGACTTCCCCCGTTCCTCTGACGAAAGCGGTTAGAGGGAGAAAAGCGTCCTTTGCTTTCGCTTTCCCGCAAGGAGCTCGGCAGATCTGCCCTTCGCGAAGGGCCGTTTTCCCCCGGAGAACTGCCTCGCCGTAGCCCGGTTCTGGAAGTGGAATGAGTATGCAGTCCTAGCGTTCAGCTATTGTGAAGGCTCGCTTTGGCCCAGGGCAAACGAAGCGCCAGGGGAAATCTTAGCAGAGCCCGGCGCCTTTCCACGGTTCAAAGCGTGGAACTGCAGACTCTTTTGCAAAGAAGAGAGCGCCCAGGCAACAGCAGCCCGCACGTTTCTCAGTGAAAGGGAGAACTCCCTGACTTCATCCAGTCCTCTGAGCAAAGCAGGCAGAGGGAGAGAAACTTTCTTTCCTTCCTCTTTCCTGCCACGAATTCCTCGTTTGCTCTTGCAAACGCAGGGCTTCTTCGGAAAAACTACGCCGCGGTGCAGGGACCCTTCCAGAGGAGCAACGACATAGTTTGAGCTGGAAGGGCTTGGCAGAGCAGCCGGGGAGAAAAGGCCTCTTGCTATTCTCTTTTCTTTCTGCCTGAATGCGGTCAATTCGCACTTGCCAAAGCAAGGTTTCCCAGCACAAACTACAAAGCAGCAGCTCTCTCCTGGCAGAGGAAGTGCCATGCAGTGTTGCCCTGGCGAGATAGTGTTGCTACAGTGAGGCCCAGGGAAAACACACTGCCTAGAGAAATCCTAGCAAAGCCCTGTGTTTCCCCACAGGAATGTATGTCACTTTCAGTTCTTTGCCAGCAACGGAGCTCAGAGGCAACGTCAGATTGTGTGTATCTCAGGGAGAGAAAGAACACTGTGACTTCCCCCGTTCCTCTGACGAAAGCAGTTAGAGGGAGAAAAGCGTCCTTTGCTTTCGCTTGCCCTTCGCGAAGGGCCGTTTTCCCCCGGAGAACTGCCTCGCCGTAGCCCGGTTCTGGAAGTGGAACGAGTATGCAGTGTTAGCGTTCAGCTATTGTGAAGGCTCGCTTTGGCCCAGGGCAAACGAAGCGCCGGGGGAAATCTTAGCAGAGCCCGGCGCCTTTCCACGGTTCAAAGCGTGGAACTGCAGACTCTTTTGCAAAGAAGAGAGCGCCCAGGCAACAGCAGCCCGCACGTTTCTCAGTGAAAGGGAGAACTCCCTGACTTCATCCAGTCCTCTGAGCAAAGCAGGCAGAGGGAGAGAAACTTTCTTTCCTTCCTCTTTCCTGCCATGAATTCCTCATATGCTCTTGCAAACGCAGGGCTTCTTCGGAAAAACTACGCCGCGGTGCAGGGATCCTTCCAGAGGAGCAACGACATAGTTTGAGCTGGAAGGGCTTGGCAGAGCAGCCGGGGAGAAAAGGCCTCTTGCTATTCTCTTTTCTTTCTGCCTGAATGCGGTCAATTCGCACTTGCCAAAGCAAGGTTTCCCAGCACAAACTACAAAGCAGCAGCTCTCTCCTGGCAGAGGAAGTGCCATGCAGTGTTGCCCTGGCGAGATAGTGTTGCTACAGTGAGGCCCAGGGAAAACACACTGCCTAGAGAAATCCTAGCAAAGCCCTGTGTTTCCCCACAGGAATGTATGTCACTTTCAGTTCTTTGCCAGCCACGGAGCTCAGAGGCAACGTCAGATTGTGTGTATCTCAGGGAGAGAAAGAACACTGTGACTTCCCCCGTTCCTCTGACGAAAGCGGTTAGAGGGAGAAAAGCGTCCTTTGCTTTCGCTTGCCCTTCGCGAAGGGCCGTTTTCCCCCGGAGAACTGCCTCGCCGTAGCCCGGTTCTGGAAGTGGAACGAGTATGCAGTGTTAGCGTTCAGCTATTGTGAAGGCTCGCTTTGGCCCAGGGCAAACGAAGCGCCGGGGGAAATCTTAGCAGAGCCCGGCGCCTTTCCACGGTTCAAAGCGTGGAACTGCAGACTCTTTTGCAAAGAAGAGAGCGCCCAGGCAACAGCAGCCCGCACGTTTCTCAGTGAAAGGGAGAACTCCCTGACTTCATCCAGTCCTCTGAGCAAAGCAGGCAGAGGGAGAGAAACTTTCTTTCCTTCCTCTTTCCTGCCATGAATTCCTCATATGCTCTTGCAAACGCAGGGCTTCTTCGGAAAAACTACGCCGCGGTGCAGGGATCCTTCCAGAGGAGCAACGACATAGTTTGAGCTGGAAGGGCTTGGCAGAGCAGCCGGGGAGAAAAGGCCTCTTGCTATTCTCTTTTCTTTCTGCCTGAATGCGGTCAATTCGCACTTGCCAAAGCAAGGTTTCCCAGCACAAACTACAAAGCAGCAGCTCTCTCCTGGCAGAGGAAGTGCCATGCAGTGTTGCCCTGGCGAGATCGTGTTGCTACAGTGAGGCCCAGGGAAAGCACACTGCCTAGAGAAATCCTAGCAAAGCCCTGTGTTTCCCCACAGGAATGTATGTCACTTTCAGTTCTTTGCCAGCAACGGAGCTCAGAGGCAACGTCAGATTGTGTGTATCTCAGGGAGAGAAAGAACACTGTGACTTCCCCCGTTCCTCTGACGAAAGCGGTTAGAGGGAGAAAAGCGTCCTTTGCTTTCGCTTTCCCGCAAGGAGCTCGGCAGATCTGCCCTTCGCGAAGGGCCGTTTTCCCCCGGAGAACTGCCTCGCCGTAGCCCGGTTCTGGAAGTGGAACGAGTATGCAGTGCTAGCGTTCAGCTATTGTGAAGGCTCGCTTTGGCCCAGGGCAAACGAAGCGCCAGGGGAAATCTTAGCAGAGCCCGGCGCCTTTCCACGGTTCAAAGCGTGGAACTGCAGACTCTTTTGCAAAGAAGAGAGCGCCCAGGCAACAGCAGCCCGCACGTTTCTCAGTGAAAGGGAGAACTCCCTGACTTCATCCAGTCCTCTGAGCAAAGCAGGCAGAGGGAGAGAAACTTTCTTTCCTTCCTCTTTCCTGCCACGAATTCCTCGTTTGCTCTTGCAAACGCAGGGCTTCTTCGGAAAAACTACGCCGCGGTGCAGGGACCCTTCCAGAGGAGCAACGACATAGTTTGAGCTGGAAGGGCTTGGCAGAGCAGCCGGGGAGAAAAGGCCTCTTGCTATTCTCTTTTCTTTCTGCCTGAATGCGGTCAATTCGCACTTGCCAAAGCAAGGTTTCCCAGCACAAACTACAAAGCAGCAGCTCTCTCCTGGCAGAGGAAGTGCCATGCAGTGTTGCCCTGGCGAGATAGTGTTGCTACAGTGAGGCCCAGGGAAAACACACTGCCTAGAGAAATCCTAGCAAAGCCCTGTGTTTCCCCACAGGAATGTATGTCACTTTCAGTTCTTTGCCAGCAACGGAGCTCAGAGGCAACGTCAGATTGTGTGTATCTCAGGGAGAGAAAGAACACTGTGACTTCCCCCGTTCCTCTGACGAAAGCAGTTAGAGGGAGAAAAGCGTCCTTTGCTTTCGCTTGCCCTTCGCGAAGGGCCGTTTTCCCCCGGAGAACTGCCTCGCCGTAGCCCGGTTCTGGAAGTGGAACGAGTATGCAGTGTTAGCGTTCAGCTATTGTGAAGGCTCGCTTTGGCCCAGGGCAAACGAAGCGCCGGGGGAAATCTTAGCAGAGCCCGGCGCCTTTCCACGGTTCAAAGCGTGGAACTGCAGACTCTTTTGCAAAGAAGAGAGCGCCCAGGCAACAGCAGCCCGCACGTTTCTCAGTGAAAGGGAGAACTCCCTGAATTCATCCAGTCCTCTGAGCAAAGCAGGCAGAGGGAGAGAAACTTTCTTTCCTTCCTCTTTCCTGCCACGAATTCCTCGTTTGCTCTTGCAAACGCAGGGCTTCTTCGGAAAAACTACGCCGCGGTGCAGGGATCCTTCCAGAGGAGCAACGACATAGTTTGAGCTGGAAGGGCTTGGCAGAGCAGCCGGGGAGAAAAGGCCTCTTGCTATTCTCTTTTCTTTCTGCCTGAATGCGGTCAATTCGCACTTGCCAAAGCAAGGTTTCCCAGCACAAACTACAAAGCAGCAGCTCTCTCCTGGCAGAGGAAGTGCCATGCAGTGTTGCCCTGGCGAGATAGTGTTGCTACAGTGAGGCCCAGGGAAAACACACTGCCTAGAGAAATCCTAGCAAAGCCCTGTGTTTCCCCACAGGAATGTATGTCACTTTCAGTTCTTTGCCAGCCACGGAGCTCAGAGGCAACGTCAGATTGTGTGTATCTCAGGGAGAGAAAGAACACTGTGACTTCCCCCGTTCCTCTGACGAAAGCGGTTAGAGGGAGAAAAGCGTCCTTTGCTTTCGCTTGCCCTTCGCGAAGGGCCGTTTTCCCCCGGAGAACTGCCTCGCCGTAGCCCGGTTCTGGAAGTGGAACGAGTATGCAGTGTTAGCGTTCAGCTATTGTGAAGGCTCGCTTTGGCCCAGGGCAAACGAAGCGCCGGGGGAAATCTTAGCAGAGCCCGGCGCCTTTCCACGGTTCAAAGCGTGGAACTGCAGACTCTTTTGCAAAGAAGAGAGCGCCCAGGCAACAGCAGCCCGCACGTTTCTCAGTGAAAGGGAGAACTCCCTGACTTCATCCAGTCCTCTGAGCAAAGCAGGCAGAGGGAGAGAAACTTTCTTTCCTTCCTCTTTCCTGCCATGAATTCCTCATATGCTCTTGCAAACGCAGGGCTTCTTCGGAAAAACTACGCCGCGGTGCAGGGATCCTTCCAGAGGAGCAACGACATAGTTTGAGCTGGAAGGGCTTGGCAGAGCAGCCGGGGAGAAAAGGCCTCTTGCTATTCTCTTTTCTTTCTGCCTGAATGCGGTCAATTCGCACTTGCCAAAGCAAGGTTTCCCAGCACAAACTACAAAGCAGCAGCTCTCTCCTGGCAGAGGAAGTGCCATGCAGTGTTGCCCTGGCGAGATCGTGTTGCTACAGTGAGGCCCAGGGAAAGCACACTGCCTAGAGAAATCCTAGCAAAGCCCTGTGTTTCCCCACAGGAATGTATGTCACTTTCAGTTCTTTGCCAGCAACGGAGCTCAGAGGCAACGTCAGATTGTGTGTATCTCAGGGAGAGAAAGAACACTGTGACTTCCCCCGTTCCTCTGACGAAAGCGGTTAGAGGGAGAAAAGCGTCCTTTGCTTTCGCTTTCCCGCAAGGAGCTCGGCAGATCTGCCCTTCGCGAAGGGCCGTTTTCCCCCGGAGAACTGCCTCGCCGTAGCCCGGTTCTGGAAGTGGAACGAGTATGCAGTGCTAGCGTTCAGCTATTGTGAAGGCTCGCTTTGGCCCAGGGCAAACGAAGCGCCAGGGGAAATCTTAGCAGAGCCCGGCGCCTTTCCACGGTTCAAAGCGTGGAACTGCAGACTCTTTTGCAAAGAAGAGAGCGCCCAGGCAACAGCAGCCCGCACGTTTCTCAGTGAAAGGGAGAACTCCCTGACTTCATCCAGTCCTCTGAGCAAAGCAGGCAGAGGGAGAGAAACTTTCTTTCCTTCCTCTTTCCTGCCACGAATTCCTCGTTTGCTCTTGCAAACGCAGGGCTTCTTCGGAAAAACTACGCCGCGGTGCAGGGACCCTTCCAGAGGAGCAACGACATAGTTTGAGCTGGAAGGGCTTGGCAGAGCAGCCGGGGAGAAAAGGCCTCTTGCTATTCTCTTTTCTTTCTGCCTGAATGCGGTCAATTCGCACTTGCCAAAGCAAGGTTTCCCAGCACAAACTACAAAGCAGTAGCTCTCTCCTGGCAGAGGAAGTGCCATGCAGTGTTGCCCTGGCGAGATAGTGTTGCTACAGTGAGGCCCAGGGAAAACACACTGCCTAGAGAAATCCTAGCAAAGCCCTGTGTTTCCCCACAGGAATGTATGTCACTTTCAGTTCTTTGCCAGCAACGGAGCTCAGAGGCAACGTCAGATTGTGTGTATCTCAGGGAGAGAAAGAACACTGTGACTTCCCCCGTTCCTCTGACGAAAGCAGTTAGAGGGAGAAAAGCGTCCTTTGCTTTCGCTTGCCCTTCGCGAAGGGCCGTTTTCCCCCGGAGAACTGCCTCGCCGTAGCCCGGTTCTGGAAGTGGAACGAGTATGCAGTGTTAGCGTTCAGCTATTGTGAAGGCTCGCTTTGGCCCAGGGCAAACGAAGCGCCGGGGGAAATCTTAGCAGAGCCCGGCGCCTTTCCACGGTTCAAAGCGTGGAACTGCAGACTCTTTTGCAAAGAAGAGAGCGCCCAGGCAACAGCAGCCCGCACGTTTCTCAGTGAAAGGGAGAACTCCCTGACTTCATCCAGTCCTCTGAGCAAAGCAGGCAGAGGGAGAGAAACTTTCTTTCCTTCCTCTTTCCTGCCATGAATTCCTCATATGCTCTTGCAAACGCAGGGCTTCTTCGGAAAAACTACGCCGCGGTGCAGGGACCCTTCTAGAGGAGCAACGACATAGTTTGAGCTGGAAGGGCTTGGCAGAGCAGCCGGGGAGAAAAGGCCTCTTGCTATTCTCTTTTCTTTCTGCCTGAATGCGGTCAATTCGCACTTGCCAAAGCAAGGTTTCCCAGCACAAACTACAAAGCAGCAGCTCTCTCCTGGCAGAGGAAGTGCCATGCAGTGTTGCCCTGGCGAGATAGTGTTGCTACAGTGAGGCCCAGGGAAAACACACTGCCTAGAGAAATCCTAGCAAAGCCCTGTGTTTCCCCACAGGAATGTATGTCACTTTCAGTTCTTTGCCAGCCACGGAGCTCAGAGGCAACGTCAGATTGTGTGTATCTCAGGGAGAGAAAGAACACTGTGACTTCCCCCGTTCCTCTGACGAAAGCGGTTAGAGGGAGAAAAGCGTCCTTTGCTTTCGCTTTCCCGCAAGGAGCTCGGCAGATCTGCCCTTCGCGAAGGGCCGTTTTCCCCCGGAGAACTGCCTCGCCGTAGCCCGGTTCTGGAAGTGGAACGAGTATGCAGTGTTAGCGTTCAGCTATTGTGAAGGCTCGCTTTGGCCCAGGGCAAACGAAGCGCCGGGGGAAATCTTAGCAGAGCCCGGCGCCTTTCCACGGTTCAAAGCGTGGAACTGCAGACTCTTTTGCAAAGAAGAGAGCGCCCAGGCAACAGCAGCCCGCACGTTTCTCAGTGAAAGGGAGAACTCCCTGAATTCATCCAGTCCTCTGAGCAAAGCAGGCAGAGGGAGAGAAACTTTCTTTCCTTCCTCTTTCCTGCCACGAATTCCTCGTTTGCTCTTGCAAACGCAGGGCTTCTTCGGAAAAACTACGCCGCGGTGCAGGGATCCTTCCAGAGGAGCAACGACATAGTTTGAGCTGGAAGGGCTTGGCAGAGCAGCCGGGGAGAAAAGGCCTCTTGCTATTCTCTTTTCTTTCTGCCTGAATGCGGTCAATTCGCACTTGCCAAAGCAAGGTTTCCCAGCACAAACTACAAAGCAGCAGCTCTCTCCTGGCAGAGGAAGTGCCATGCAGTGTTGCCCTGGCGAGATAGTGTTGCTACAGTGAGGCCCAGGGAAAACACACTGCCTAGAGAAATCCTAGCAAAGCCCTGTGTTTCCCCACAGGAATGTATGTCACTTTCAGTTCTTTGCCAGCCACGGAGCTCAGAGGCAACGTCAGATTGTGTGTATCTCAGGGAGAGAAAGAACACTGTGACTTCCCCCGTTCCTCTGACGAAAGCGGTTAGAGGGAGAAAAGCGTCCTTTGCTTTCGCTTTCCCGCAAGGAGCTCGGCAGATCTGCCCTTCGCGAAGGGCCGTTTTCCCCCGGAGAACTGCCTCGCCGTAGCCCGGTTCTGGAAGTGGAACGAGTATGCAGTGCTAGCATTCAGCTATTGTGAAGGCTCGCTTTGGCCCAGGGCAAACGAAGCGCCGGGGGAAATCTTAGCAGAGCCCGGCGCCTTTCCACGGTTCAAAGCGTGGAACTGCAGACTCTTTTGCAAAGAAGAGAGCGCCCAGGCAACAGCAGCCCGCACGTTTCTCAGTGAAAGGGAGAACTCCCTGAATTCATCCAATCCTCTGAGCAAAGCAGGCAGAGGGAGAGAAACTTTCTTTCCTTCCTCTTTCCTGCCACGAATTCCTCGTTTCCTCTTGCAAACGCAGGGCTTCTTCGGAAAAACTACGCCGCGGTGCAGGGATCCTTCCAGAGGAGCAACGACATAGTTTGAGCTGGAAGGGCTTGGCAGAGCAGCCGGGGAGAAAAGGCCTCTTGCTATTCTCTTTTCTTTCTGCCTGAATGCGGTCAATTCGCACTTGCCAAAGCAAGGTTTCCCAGCACAAACTACAAAGCAGCAGCTCTCTCCTGGCAGAGGAAGTGCCATGCAGTGTTGCCCTGGCGAGATAGTGTTGCTACAGTGAGGCCCAGGGAAAACACACTGCCTAGAGAAATCCTAGCAAAGCCCTGTGTTTCCCCACAGGAATGTATGTCACTTTCAGTTCTTTGCCAGCCACGGAGCTCAGAGGCAACGTCAGATTGTGTGTATCTCAGGGAGAGAAAGAACACTGTGACTTCCCCCGTTCCTCTGACGAAAGCGGTTAGAGGGAGAAAAGCGTCCTTTGCTTTCGCTTGCCCTTCGCGAAGGGCCGTTTTCCCCCGGAGAACTGCCTCGCCGTAGCCCGGTTCTGGAAGTGGAACGAGTATGCAGTGTTAGCGTTCAGCTATTGTGAAGGCTCGCTTTGGCCCAGGGCAAACGAAGCGCCGGGGGAAATCTTAGCAGAGCCCGGCGCCTTTCCACGGTTCAAAGCGTGGAACTGCAGACTCTTTTGCAAAGAAGAGAGCGCCCAGGCAACAGCAGCCCGCACGTTTCTCAGTGAAAGGGAGAACTCCCTGACTTCATCCAGTCCTCTGAGCAAAGCAGGCAGAGGGAGAGAAACTTTCTTTCCTTCCTCTTTCCTGCCATGAATTCCTCATATGCTCTTGCAAACGCAGGGCTTCTTCGGAAAAACTACGCCGCAGTGCAGGGATCCTTCCAGAGGAGCAACGACATAGTTTGAGCTGGAAGGGCTTGGCAGAGCAGCCGGGGAGAAAAGGCCTCTTGCTATTCTCTTTTCTTTCTGCCTGAATGCGGTCAATTCGCACTTGCCAAAGCAAGGTTTCCCAGCACAAACTACAAAGCAGCAGCTCTCTCCTGGCAGAGGAAGTGCCATGCAGTGTTGCCCTGGCGAGATCGTGTTGCTACAGTGAGGCCCAGGGAAAGCACACTGCCTAGAGAAATCCTAGCAAAGCCCTGTGTTTCCCCACAGGAATGTATGTCACTTTCAGTTCTTTGCCAGCAACGGAGCTCAGAGGCAACGTCAGATTGTGTGTATCTCAGGGAGAGAAAGAACACTGTGACTTCCCCCGTTCCTCTGACGAAAGCGGTTAGAGGGAGAAAAGCGTCCTTTGCTTTCGCTTTCCCGCAAGGAGCTCGGCAGATCTGCCCTTCGCGAAGGGCCGTTTTCCCCCGGAGAACTGCCTCGCCGTAGCCCGGTTCTGGAAGTGGAATGAGTATGCAGTGCTAGCGTTCAGCTATTGTGAAGGCTCGCTTTGGCCCAGGGCAAACGAAGCGCCAGGGGAAATCTTAGCAGAGCCCGGCGCCTTTCCACGGTTCAAAGCGTGGAACTGCAGACTCTTTTGCAAAGAAGAGAGCGCCCAGGCAACAGCAGCCCGCACGTTTCTCAGTGAAAGGGAGAACTCCCTGACTTCATCCAGTCCTCTGAGCAAAGCAGGCAGAGGGAGAGAAACTTTCTTTCCTTCCTCTTTCCTGCCACGAATTCCTCGTTTGCTCTTGCAAACGCAGGGCTTCTTCGGAAAAACTACGCCGCGGTGCAGGGACCCTTCCAGAGGAGCAACGACATAGTTTGAGCTGGAAGGGCTTGGCAGAGCAGCCGGGGAGAAAAGGCCTCTTGCTATTCTCTTTTCTTTCTGCCTGAATGCGGTCAATTCGCACTTGCCAAAGCAAGGTTTCCCAGCACAAACTACAAAGCAGCAGCTCTCTCCTGGCAGAGGAAGTGCCATGCAGTGTTGCCCTGGCGAGATAGTGTTGCTACAGTGAGGCCCAGGGAAAACACACTGCCTAGAGAAATCCTAGCAAAGCCCTGTGTTTCCCCACAGGAATGTATGTCACTTTCAGTTCTTTGCCAGCAACGGAGCTCAGAGGCAACGTCAGATTGTGTGTATCTCAGGGAGAGAAAGAACACTGTGACTTCCCCCGTTCCTCTGACGAAAGCAGTTAGAGGGAGAAAAGCGTCCTTTGCTTTCGCTTGCCCTTCGCGAAGGGCCGTTTTCCCCCGGAGAACTGCCTCGCCGTAGCCCGGTTCTGGAAGTGGAACGAGTATGCAGTGTTAGCGTTCAGCTATTGTGAAGGCTCGCTTTGGCCCAGGGCAAACGAAGCGCCGGGGGAAATCTTAGCAGAGCCCGGCGCCTTTCCACGGTTCAAAGCGTGGAACTGCAGACTCTTTTGCAAAGAAGAGAGCGCCCAGGCAACAGCAGCCCGCACGTTTCTCAGTGAAAGGGAGAACTCCCTGACTTCATCCAGTCCTCTGAGCAAAGCAGGCAGAGGGAGAGAAACTTTCTTTCCTTCCTCTTTCCTGCCATGAATTCCTCATATGCTCTTGCAAACGCAGGGCTTCTTCGGAAAAACTACGCCGCGGTGCAGGGATCCTTCCAGAGGAGCAACGACATAGTTTGAGCTGGAAGGGCTTGGCAGAGCAGCCGGGGAGAAAAGGCCTCTTGCTATTCTCTTTTCTTTCTGCCTGAATGCGGTCAATTCGCACTTGCCAAAGCAAGGTTTCCCAGCACAAACTACAAAGCAGCAGCTCTCTCCTGGCAGAGGAAGTGCCATGCAGTGTTGCCCTGGCGAGATAGTGTTGCTACAGTGAGGCCCAGGGAAAACACACTGCCTAGAGAAATCCTAGCAAAGCCCTGTGTTTCCCCACAGGAATGTATGTCACTTTCAGTTCTTTGCCAGCCACGGAGCTCAGAGGCAACGTCAGATTGTGTGTATCTCAGGGAGAGAAAGAACACTGTGACTTCCCCCGTTCCTCTGACGAAAGCGGTTAGAGGGAGAAAAGCGTCCTTTGCTTTCGCTTTCCCGCAAGGAGCTCGGCAGATCTGCCCTTCGCGAAGGGCCGTTTTCCCCCGGAGAACTGCCTCGCCGTAGCCCGGTTCTGGAAGTGGAACGAGTATGCAGTGCTAGCGTTCAGCTATTGTGAAGGCTCGCTTTGGCCCAGGGCAAACGAAGCGCCGGGGGAAATCTTAGCAGAGCCCGGCGCCTTTCCACGGTTCAAAGCGTGGAACTGCAGACTCTTTTGCAAAGAAGAGAGCACCCAGGCAACAGCAGCCCGCACGTTTCTCAGTGAAAGGGAGAACTCCCTGACTTCATCCAGTCCTCTGAGCAAAGCAGGCAGAGGGAGAGAAACTTTCTTTCCTTCCTCTTTCCTGCCACGAATTCCTCGTTTGCTCTTGCAAACGCAGGGCTTCTTCGGAAAAACTACGCCGCGGTGCAGGGACCCTTCCAGAGGAGCAACGACATAGTTTGAGCTGGAAGGGCTTGGCAGAGCAGCCGGGGAGAAAAGGCCTCTTGCTATTCTCTTTTCTTTCTGCCTGAATGCGGTCAATTCGCACTTGCCAAAGCAAGGTTTCCCAGCACAAACTACAAAGCAGCAGCTCTCTCCTGGCAGAGGAAGTGCCATGCAGTGTTGCCCTGGCGAGATAGTGTTGCTACAGTGAGGCCCAGGGAAAACACACTGCCTAGAGAAATCCTAGCAAAGCCCTGTGTTTCCCCACAGGAATGTATGTCACTTTCAGTTCTTTGCCAGCCACGGAGCTCAGAGGCAACGTCAGATTGTGTGTATCTCAGGGAGAGAAAGAACACTGTGACTTCCCCCGTTCCTCTGACGAAAGCGGTTAGAGGGAGAAAAGCGTCCTTTGCTTTCGCTTTCCCGCAAGGAGCTCGGCAGATCTGCCCTTCGCGAAGGGCCGTTTTCCCCCGGAGAACTGCCTCGCCGTAGCCCGGTTCTGGAAGTGGAACGAGTATGCAGTGTTAGCGTTCAGCTATTGTGAAGGCTCGCTTTGGCCCAGGGCAAACGAAGCGCCGGGGGAAATCTTAGCAGAGCCCGGCGCCTTTCCACGGTTCAAAGCGTGGAACTGCAGACTCTTTTGCAAAGAAGAGAGCGCCCAGGCAACAGCAGCCCGCACGTTTCTCAGTGAAAGGGAGAACTCCCTGAATTCATCCAGTCCTCTGAGCAAAGCAGGCAGAGGGAGAGAAACTTTCTTTCCTTCCTCTTTCCTGCCACGAATTCCTCGTTTGCTCTTGCAAACGCAGGGCTTCTTCGGAAAAACTACGCCGCGGTGCAGGGATCCTTCCAGAGGAGCAACGACATAGTTTGAGCTGGAAGGGCTTGGCAGAGCAGCCGGGGAGAAAAGGCCTCTTGCTATTCTCTTTTCTTTCTGCCTGAATGCGGTCAATTCGCACTTGCCAAAGCAAGGTTTCCCAGCACAAACTACAAAGCAGCAGCTCTCTCCTGGCAGAGGAAGTGCCATGCAGTGTTGCCCTTGCGAGATAGTGTTGCTACAGTGAGGCCCAGGGAAAACACACTGCCTAGAGAAATCCTAGCAAAGCCCTGTGTTTCCCCACAGGAATGTATGTCACTTTCAGTTCTTTGCCAGCAACGGAGCTCAGAGGCAACGTCAGATTGTGTGTATCTCAGGGAGAGAAAGAACACTGTGACTTCCCCCGTTCCTCTGACGAAAGCGGTTAGAGGAAGAAAAGCGTCCTTTGCTTTCGCTTTCCCGCAAGGAGCTCGGCAGATCTGCCCTTCGCGAAGGGCCGTTTTCCCCCGGAGAACTGCCTCGCCGTAGCCCGGTTCTGGAAGTGGAACGAGTATGCAGTGTTAGCGTTCAGCTATTGTGAAGGCTCGCTTTGGCCCAGGGCAAACGAAGCGCCGGGGGAAATCTTAGCAGAGCCCGGCGCCTTTCCACGGTTCAAAGCGTGGAACTGAAGACTCTTTTGCAAAGAAGAGAGCGCCCAGGCAACAGCAGCCCGCACGTTTCTCAGTGAAAGGGAGAACTCCCTGACTTCATCCAGTCCTCTGAGCAAAGCAGGCAGAGGGAGAGAAACTTTCTTTCCTTCCTCTTTCCTGCCACGAATTCCTCGTTTGCTCTTGCAAACGCAGGGCTTCTTCGGAAAAACTACGCCGCGGTGCAGGGATCCTTCCAGAGGAGCAACGACATAGTTTGAGCTGGAAGGGCTTGGCAGAGCAGCCGGGGAGAAAAGGCCTCTTGCTATTCTCTTTTCTTTCTGCCTGAATGCGGTCAATTCGCACTTGCCAAAGCAAGGTTTCCCAGCACAAACTACAAAGCAGCAGCTCTCTCCTGGCAGAGGAAGTGCCATGCAGTGTTGCCCTGGCGAGATAGTGTTGCTACAGTGAGGCCCAGGGAAAACACACTGCCTAGAGAAATCCTAACAAAGCCCTGTGTTTCCCCACAGGAATGTATGTCACTTTCAGTTCTTTGCCAGCCACGGAGCTCAGAGGCAACGTCAGATTGTGTGTATCTCAGGGAGAGAAAGAACACTGTGACTTCCCCCGTTCCTCTGACGAAAGCGGTTAGAGGGAGAAAAGCATCCTTTGCTTTCGCTTTCCCGCAAGGAGCTCGGCAGATCTGCCCTTCGCGAAGGGCCGTTTTCCCCCGGAGAACTGCCTCGCCGTAGCCCGGTTCTGGAAGTGGAACGAGTATGCAGTGCTAGCATTCAGCTATTGTGAAGGCTCGCTTTGGCCCAGGGCAAACGAAGCGCCGGGGGAAATCTTAGCAGAGCCCGGCGCCTTTCCACGGTTCAAAGCGTGGAACTGCAGACTCTTTTGCAAAGAAGAGAGCGCCCAGGCAACAGCAGCCCGCACGTTTCTCAGTGAAAGGGAGAACTCCCTGAATTCATCCAATCCTCTGAGCAAAGCAGGCAGAGGGAGAGAAACTTTCTTTCCTTCCTCTTTCCTGCCACGAATTCCTCGTTTCCTCTTGCAAACGCAGGGCTTCTTCGGAAAAACTACGCCGCGGTGCAGGGACCCTTCCAGAGGAGCAACGACATAGTTTGAGCTGGAAGGGCTTGGCAGAGCAGCCGGGGAGAAAAGGCCTCTTGCTATTCTCTTTTCTTTCTGCCTGAATGCGGTCAATTCGCACTTGCCAAAGCAAGGTTTCCCAGCACAAACTACAAAGCAGCAGCTCTCTCCTGGCAGAGGAAGTGCCATGCAGTGTTGCCCTGGCGAGATAGTGTTGCTACAGTGAGGCCCAGGGAAAACACACTGCCTAGAGAAATCCTAGCAAAGCCCTGTGTTTCCCCACAGGAATGTATGTCACTTTCAGTTCTTTGCCAGCCACGGAGCTCAGAGGCAACGTCAGATTGTGTGTATCTCAGGGAGAGAAAGAACACTGTGACTTCCCCCGTTCCTCTGACGAAAGCGGTTAGAGGGAGAAAAGCGTCCTTTGCTTTCGCTTGCCCTTCGCGAAGGGCCGTTTTCCCCCGGAGAACTGCCTCGCCGTAGCCCGGTTCTGGAAGTGGAACGAGTATGCAGTGTTAGCGTTCAGCTATTGTGAAGGCTCGCTTTGGCCCAGGGCAAACGAAGCGCCGGGGGAAATCTTAGCAGAGCCCGGCGCCTTTCCACGGTTCAAAGCGTGGAACTGCAGACTCTTTTGCAAAGAAGAGAGCGCCCAGGCAACAGCAGCCCGCACGTTTCTCAGTGAAAGGGAGAACTCCCTGACTTCATCCAGTCCTCTGAGCAAAGCAGGCAGAGGGAGAGAAACTTTCTTTCCTTCCTCTTTCCTGCCATGAATTCCTCATATGCTCTTGCAAACGCAGGGCTTCTTCGGAAAAACTACGCCGCGGTGCAGGGATCCTTCCAGAGGAGCAACGACATAGTTTGAGCTGGAAGGGCTTGGCAGAGCAGCCGGGGAGAAAAGGCCTCTTGCTATTCTCTTTTCTTTCTGCCTGAATGCGGTCAATTCGCACTTGCCAAAGCAAGGTTTCCCAGCACAAACTACAAAGCAGCAGCTCTCTCCTGGCAGAGGAAGTGCCATGCAGTGTTGCCCTGGCGAGATCGTGTTGCTACAGTGAGGCCCAGGGAAAGCACACTGCCTAGAGAAATCCTAGCAAAGCCCTGTGTTTCCCCACAGGAATGTATGTCACTTTCAGTTCTTTGCCAGCAACGGAGCTCAGAGGCAACGTCAGATTGTGTGTATCTCAGGGAGAGAAAGAACACTGTGACTTCCCCCGTTCCTCTGACGAAAGCGGTTAGAGGGAGAAAAGCGTCCTTTGCTTTCGCTTTCCCGCAAGGAGCTCGGCAGATCTGCCCTTCGCGAAGGGCCGTTTTCCCCCGGAGAACTGCCTCGCCGTAGCCCGGTTCTGGAAGTGGAACGAGTATGCAGTGCTAGCGTTCAGCTATTGTGAAGGCTCGCTTTGGCCCAGGGCAAACGAAGCGCCAGGGGAAATCTTAGCAGAGCCCGGCGCCTTTCCACGGTTCAAAGCGTGGAACTGCAGACTCTTTTGCAAAGAAGAGAGCGCCCAGGCAACAGCAGCCCGCACGTTTCTCAGTGAAAGGGAGAACTCCCTGACTTCATCCAGTCCTCTGAGCAAAGCAGGCAGAGGGAGAGAAACTTTCTTTCCTTCCTCTTTCCTGCCACGAATTCCTCGTTTGCTCTTGCAAACGCAGGGCTTCTTCGGAAAAACTACGCCGCGGTGCAGGGACCCTTCCAGAGGAGCAACGACATAGTTTGAGCTGGAAGGGCTTGGCAGAGCAGCCGGGGAGAAAAGGCCTCTTGCTATTCTCTTTTCTTTCTGCCTGAATGCGGTCAATTCGCACTTGCCAAAGCAAGGTTTCCCAGCACAAACTACAAAGCAGCAGCTCTCTCCTGGCAGAGGAAGTGCCATGCAGTGTTGCCCTGGCGAGATAGTGTTGCTACAGTGAGGCCCAGGGAAAACACACTGCCTAGAGAAATCCTAGCAAAGCCCTGTGTTTCCCCACAGGAATGTATGTCACTTTCAGTTCTTTGCCAGCAACGGAGCTCAGAGGCAACGTCAGATTGTGTGTATCTCAGGGAGAGAAAGAACACTGTGACTTCCCCCGTTCCTCTGACGAAAGCAGTTAGAGGGAGAAAAGCGTCCTTTGCTTTCGCTTGCCCTTCGCGAAGGGCCGTTTTCCCCCGGAGAACTGCCTCGCCGTAGCCCGGTTCTGGAAGTGGAACGAGTATGCAGTGTTAGCGTTCAGCTATTGTGAAGGCTCGCTTTGGCCCAGGGCAAACGAAGCGCCGGGGGAAATCTTAGCAGAGCCCGGCGCCTTTCCACGGTTCAAAGCGTGGAACTGCAGACTCTTTTGCAAAGAAGAGAGCGCCCAGGCAACAGCAGCCCGCACGTTTCTCAGTGAAAGGGAGAACTCCCTGACTTCATCCAGTCCTCTGAGCAAAGCAGGCAGAGGGAGAGAAACTTTCTTTCCTTCCTCTTTCCTGCCATGAATTCCTCATATGCTCTTGCAAACGCAGGGCTTCTTCGGAAAAACTACGCCGCGGTGCAGGGATCCTTCCAGAGGAGCAACGACATAGTTTGAGCTGGAAGGGCTTGGCAGAGCAGCCGGGGAGAAAAGGCCTCTTGCTATTCTCTTTTCTTTCTGCCTGAATGCGGTCAATTCGCACTTGCCAAAGCAAGGTTTCCCAGCACAAACTACAAAGCAGCAGCTCTCTCCTGGCAGAGGAAGTGCCATGCAGTGTTGCCCTGGCGAGATAGTGTTGCTACAGTGAGGCCCAGGGAAAACACACTGCCTAGAGAAATCCTAGCAAAGCCCTGTGTTTCCCCACAGGAATGTATGTCACTTTCAGTTCTTTGCCAGCCACGGAGCTCAGAGGCAACGTCAGATTGTGTGTATCTCAGGGAGAGAAAGAACACTGTGACTTCCCCCGTTCCTCTGACGAAAGCGGTTAGAGGGAGAAAAGCGTCCTTTGCTTTCGCTTTCCCGCAAGGAGCTCGGCAGATCTGCCCTTCGCGAAGGGCCGTTTTCCCCCGGAGAACTGCCTCGCCGTAGCCCGGTTCTGGAAGTGGAACGAGTATGCAGTGTTAGCGTTCAGCTATTGTGAAGGCTCGCTTTGGCCCAGGGCAAACGAAGCGCCGGGGGAAATCTTAGCAGAGCCCGGCGCCTTTCCACGGTTCAAAGCGTGGAACTGCAGACTCTTTTGCAAAGAAGAGAGCGCCCAGGCAACAGCAGCCCGCACGTTTCTCAGTGAAAGGGAGAACTCCCTGAATTCATCCAGTCCTCTGAGCAAAGCAGGCAGAGGGAGAGAAACTTTCTTTCCTTCCTCTTTCCTGCCACGAATTCCTCGTTTGCTCTTGCAAACGCAGGGCTTCTTCGGAAAAACTACGCCGCGGTGCAGGGATCCTTCCAGAGGAGCAACGACATAGTTTGAGCTGGAAGGGCTTGGCAGAGCAGCCGGGGAGAAAAGGCCTCTTGCTATTCTCTTTTCTTTCTGCCTGAATGCGGTCAATTCGCACTTGCCAAAGCAAGGTTTCCCAGCACAAACTACAAAGCAGCAGCTCTCTCCTGGCAGAGGAAGTGCCATGCAGTGTTGCCCTGGCGAGATAGTGTTGCTACAGTGAGGCCCAGGGAAAACACACTGCCTAGAGAAATCCTAACAAAGCCCTGTGTTTCCCCACAGGAATGTATGTCACTTTCAGTTCTTTGCCAGCCACGGAGCTCAGAGGCAACGTCAGATTGTGTGTATCTCAGGGAGAGAAAGAACACTGTGACTTCCCCCGTTCCTCTGACGAAAGCGGTTAGAGGGAGAAAAGCGTCCTTTGCTTTCGCTTGCCCTTCGCGAAGGGCCGTTTTCCCCCGGAGAACTGCCTCGCCGTAGCCCGGTTCTGGAAGTGGAACGAGTATGCAGTGTTAGCGTTCAGCTATTGTGAAGGCTCGCTTTGGCCCAGGGCAAACGAAGCGCCGGGGGAAATCTTAGCAGAGCCCGGCGCCTTTCCACGGTTCAAAGCGTGGAACTGCAGACTCTTTTGCAAAGAAGAGAGCGCCCAGGCAACAGCAGCCCGCACGTTTCTCAGTGAAAGGGAGAACTCCCTGACTTCATCCAGTCCTCTGAGCAAAGCAGGCAGAGGGAGAGAAACTTTCTTTCCTTCCTCTTTCCTGCCATGAATTCCTCATATGCTCTTGCAAACGCAGGGCTTCTTCGGAAAAACTACGCCGCGGTGCAGGGATCCTTCCAGAGGAGCAACGACATAGTTTGAGCTGGAAGGGCTTGGCAGAGCAGCCGGGGAGAAAAGGCCTCTTGCTATTCTCTTTTCTTTCTGCCTGAATGCGGTCAATTCGCACTTGCCAAAGCAAGGTTTCCCAGCACAAACTACAAAGCAGCAGCTCTCTCCTGGCAGAGGAAGTGCCATGCAGTGTTGCCCTGGCGAGATCGTGTTGCTACAGTGAGGCCCAGGGAAAGCACACTGCCTAGAGAAATCCTAGCAAAGCCCTGTGTTTCCCCACAGGAATGTATGTCACTTTCAGTTCTTTGCCAGCAACGGAGCTCAGAGGCAACGTCAGATTGTGTGTATCTCAGGGAGAGAAAGAACACTGTGACTTCCCCCGTTCCTCTGACGAAAGCGGTTAGAGGGAGAAAAGCGTCCTTTGCTTTCGCTTTCCCGCAAGGAGCTCGGCAGATCTGCCCTTCGCGAAGGGCCGTTTTCCCCCGGAGAACTGCCTCGCCGTAGCCCGGTTCTGGAAGTGGAACGAGTATGCAGTGCTAGCGTTCAGCTATTGTGAAGGCTCGCTTTGGCCCAGGGCAAACGAAGCGCCGGGGGAAATCTTAGCAGAGCCCGGCGCCTTTCCACGGTTCAAAGCGTGGAACTGCAGACTCTTTTGCAAAGAAGAGAGCGCCCAGGCAACAGCAGCCCGCACGTTTCTCAGTGAAAGGGAGAACTCCCTGACTTCATCCAGTCCTCTGAGCAAAGCAGGCAGAGGGAGAGAAACTTTCTTTCCTTCCTCTTTCCTGCCACGAATTCCTCGTTTGCTCTTGCAAACGCAGGGCTTCTTCGGAAAAACTACGCCGCGGTGCAGGGACCCTTCCAGAGGAGCAACGACATAGTTTGAGCTGGAAGGGCTTGGCAGAGCAGCCGGGGAGAAAAGGCCTCTTGCTATTCTCTTTTCTTTCTGCCTGAATGCGGTCAATTCGCACTTGCCAAAGCAAGGTTTCCCAGCACAAACTACAAAGCAGCAGCTCTCTCCTGGCAGAGGAAGTGCCATGCAGTGTTGCCCTGGCGAGATAGTGTTGCTACAGTGAGGCCCAGGGAAAACACACTGCCTAGAGAAATCCTAGCAAAGCCCTGTGTTTCCCCACAGGAATGTATGTCACTTTCAGTTCTTTGCCAGCCACGGAGCTCAGAGGCAACGTCAGATTGTGTGTATCTCAGGGAGAGAAAGAACACTGTGACTTCCCCCGTTCCTCTGACGAAAGCAGTTAGAGGGAGAAAAGCGTCCTTTGCTTTCGCTTGCCCTTCGCGAAGGGCCGTTTTCCCCCGGAGAACTGCCTCGCCGTAGCCCGGTTCTGGAAGTGGAACGAGTATGCAGTGCTAGCGTTCAGCTATTGTGAAGGCTCGCTTTGGCCCAGGGCAAACGAAGCGCCGGGGGAAATCTTAGCAGAGCCCGGCGCCTTTCCACGGTTCAAAGCGTGGAACTGCAGACTCTTTTGCAAAGAAGAGAGCACCCAGGCAACAGCAGCCCGCACGTTTCTCAGTGAAAGGGAGAACTCCCTGACTTCATCCAGTCCTCTGAGCAAAGCAGGCAGAGGGAGAGAAACTTTCTTTCCTTCCTCTTTCCTGCCACGAATTCCTCGTTTGCTCTTGCAAACGCAGGGCTTCTTCGGAAAAACTACGCCGCGGTGCAGGGACCCTTCCAGAGGAGCAACGACATAGTTTGAGCTGGAAGGGCTTGGCCGAGCAGCCGGGGAGAAAAGGCCTCTTGCTATTCTCTTTTCTTTCTGCCTGAATGCGGTCAATTCGCACTTGCCAAAGCAAGGTTTCCCAGCACAAACTACAAAGCAGCAGCTCTCTCCTGGCAGAGGAAGTGCCATGCAGTGTTGCCCTGGCGAGATAGTGTTGCTACAGTGAGGCCCAGGGAAAACACACTGCCTAGAGAAATCCTAGCAAAGCCCTGTGTTTCCCCACAGGAATGTATGTCACTTTCAGTTCTTTGCCAGCCACGGAGCTCAGAGGCAACGTCAGATTGTGTGTATCTCAGGGAGAGAAAGAACACTGTGACTTCCCCCGTTCCTCTGACGAAAGCGGTTAGAGGGAGAAAAGCGTCCTTTGCTTTCGCTTTCCCGCAAGGAGCTCGGCAGATCTGCCCTTCGCGAAGGGCCGTTTTCCCCCGGAGAACTGCCTCGCCGTAGCCCGGTTCTGGAAGTGGAACGAGTATGCAGTGTTAGCGTTCAGCTATTGTGAAGGCTCGCTTTGGCCCAGGGCAAACGAAGCGCCGGGGGAAATCTTAGCAGAGCCCGGCGCCTTTCCACGGTTCAAAGCGTGGAACTGCAGACTCTTTTGCAAAGAAGAGAGCGCCCAGGCAACAGCAGCCCGCACGTTTCTCAGTGAAAGGGAGAACTCCCTGACTTCATCCAGTCCTCTGAGCAAAGCAGGCAGAGGGAGAGAAACTTTCTTTCCTTCCTCTTTCCTGCCATGAATTCCTCATATGCTCTTGCAAACGCAGGGCTTCTTCGGAAAAACTACGCCGCGGTGCAGGGATCCTTCCAGAGGAGCAACGACATAGTTTGAGCTGGAAGGGCTTGGCAGAGCAGCCGGGGAGAAAAGGCCTCTTGCTATTCTCTTTTCTTTCTGCCTGAATGCGGTCAATTCGCACTTGCCAAAGCAAGGTTTCCCAGCACAAACTACAAAGCAGCAGCTCTCTCCTGGCAGAGGAAGTGCCATGCAGTGTTGCCCTGGCGAGATCGTGTTGCTACAGTGAGGCCCAGGGAAAGCACACTGCCTAGAGAAATCCTAGCAAAGCCCTGTGTTTCCCCACAGGAATGTATGTCACTTTCAGTTCTTTGCCAGCAACGGAGCTCAGAGGCAACGTCAGATTGTGTGTATCTCAGGGAGAGAAAGAACACTGTGACTTCCCCCGTTCCTCTGACGAAAGCGGTTAGAGGGAGAAAAGCGTCCTTTGCTTTCGCTTTCCCGCAAGGAGCTCGGCAGATCTGCCCTTCGCGAAGGGCCGTTTTCCCCCGGAGAACTGCCTCGCCGTAGCCCGGTTCTGGAAGTGGAACGAGTATGCAGTGTTAGCGTTCAGCTATTGTGAAGGCTCGCTTTGGCCCAGGGCAAACGAAGCGCCGGGGGAAATCTTAGCAGAGCCCGGCGCCTTTCCACGGTTCAAAGCGTGGAACTGAAGACTCTTTTGCAAAGAAGAGAGCGCCCAGGCAACAGCAGCCCGCACGTTTCTCAGTGAAAGGGAGAACTCCCTGACTTCATCCAGTCCTCTGAGCAAAGCAGGCAGAGGGAGAGAAACTTTCTTTCCTTCCTCTTTCCTGCCACGAATTCCTCGTTTGCTCTTGCAAACGCAGGGCTTCTTCGGAAAAACTACGCCGCGGTGCAGGGATCCTTCCAGAGGAGCAACGACATAGTTTGAGCTGGAAGGGCTTGGCAGAGCAGCCGGGGAGAAAAGGCCTCTTGCTATTCTCTTTTCTTTCTGCCTGAATGCGGTCAATTCGCACTTGCCAAAGCAAGGTTTCCCAGCACAAACTACAAAGCAGCAGCTCTCTCCTGGCAGAGGAAGTGCCATGCAGTGTTGCCCTGGCGAGATAGTGTTGCTACAGTGAGGCCCAGGGAAAACACACTGCCTAGAGAAATCCTAGCAAAGCCCTGTGTTTCCCCACAGGAATGTATGTCACTTTCAGTTCTTTGCCAGCCACGGAGCTCAGAGGCAACGTCAGATTGTGTGTATCTCAGGGAGAGAAAGAACACTGTGACTTCCCCCGTTCCTCTGACGAAAGCGGTTAGAGGGAGAAAAGCGTCCTTTGCTTTCGCTTTCCCGCAAGGAGCTCGGCAGATCTGCCCTTCGCGAAGGGCCGTTTTCCCCCGGAGAACTGCCTCGCCGTAGCCCGGTTCTGGAAGTGGAACGAGTATGCAGTGCTAGCGTTCAGCTATTGTGAAGGCTCGCTTTGGCCCAGGGCAAACGAAGCGCCGGGGGAAATCTTAGCAGAGCCCGGCGCCTTTCCACGGTTCAAAGCGTGGAACTGCAGACTCTTTTGCAAAGAAGAGAGCACCCAGGCAACAGCAGCCCGCACGTTTCTCAGTGAAAGGGAGAACTCCCTGACTTCATCCAGTCCTCTGAGCAAAGCAGGCAGAGGGAGAGAAACTTTCTTTCCTTCCTCTTTCCTGCCACGAATTCCTCGTTTGCTCTTGCAAACGCAGGGCTTCTTCGGAAAAACTACGCCGCGGTGCAGGGACCCTTCCAGAGGAGCAACGACATAGTTTGAGCTGGAAGGGCTTGGCCGAGCAGCCGGGGAGAAAAGGCCTCTTGCTATTCTCTTTTCTTTCTGCCTGAATGCGGTCAATTCGCACTTGCCAAAGCAAGGTTTCCCAGCACAAACTACAAAGCAGCAGCTCTCTCCTGGCAGAGGAAGTGCCATGCAGTGTTGCCCTGGCGAGATAGTGTTGCTACAGTGAGGCCCAGGGAAAACACACTGCCTAGAGAAATCCTAGCAAAGCCCTGTGTTTCCCCACAGGAATGTATGTCACTTTCAGTTCTTTGCCAGCCACGGAGCTCAGAGGCAACGTCAGATTGTGTGTATCTCAGGGAGAGAAAGAACACTGTGACTTCCCCCGTTCCTCTGACGAAAGCGGTTAGAGGGAGAAAAGCGTCCTTTGCTTTCGCTTTCCCGCAAGGAGCTCGGCAGATCTGCCCTTCGCGAAGGGCCGTTTTCCCCCGGAGAACTGCCTCGCCGTAGCCCGGTTCTGGAAGTGGAACGAGTATGCAGTGCTAGCGTTCAGCTATTGTGAAGGCTCGCTTTGGCCCAGGGCAAACGAAGCGCCGGGGGAAATCTTAGCAGAGCCCGGCGCCTTTCCACGGTTCAAAGCGTGGAACTGCAGACTCTTTTGCAAAGAAGAGAGCACCCAGGCAACAGCAGCCCGCACGTTTCTCAGTGAAAGGGAGAACTCCCTGACTTCATCCAGTCCTCTGAGCAAAGCAGGCAGAGGGAGAGAAACTTTCTTTCCTTCCTCTTTCCTGCCACGAATTCCTCGTTTGCTCTTGCAAACGCAGGGCTTCTTCGGAAAAACTACGCCGCGGTGCAGGGACCCTTCCAGAGGAGCAACGACATAGTTTGAGCTGGAAGGGCTTGGCCGAGCAGCCGGGGAGAAAAGGCCTCTTGCTATTCTCTTTTCTTTCTGCCTGAATGCGGTCAATTCGCACTTGCCAAAGCAAGGTTTCCCAGCACAAACTACAAAGCAGCAGCTCTCTCCTGGCAGAGGAAGTGCCATGCAGTGTTGCCCTGGCGAGATAGTGTTGCTACAGTGAGGCCCAGGGAAAACACACTGCCTAGAGAAATCCTAGCAAAGCCCTGTGTTTCCCCACAGGAATGTATGTCACTTTCAGTTCTTTGCCAGCCACGGAGCTCAGAGGCAACGTCAGATTGTGTGTATCTCAGGGAGAGAAAGAACACTGTGACTTCCCCCGTTCCTCTGACGAAAGCGGTTAGAGGGAGAAAAGCGTCCTTTGCTTTCGCTTTCCCGCAAGGAGCTCGGCAGATCTGCCCTTCGCGAAGGGCCGTTTTCCCCCGGAGAACTGCCTCGCCGTAGCCCGGTTCTGGAAGTGGAACGAGTATGCAGTGCTAGCGTTCAGCTATTGTGAAGGCTCGCTTTGGCCCAGGGCAAACGAAGCGCCGGGGGAAATCTTAGCAGAGCCCGGCGCCTTTCCACGGTTCAAAGCGTGGAACTGCAGACTCTTTTGCAAAGAAGAGAGCACCCAGGCAACAGCAGCCCGCACGTTTCTCAGTGAAAGGGAGAACTCCCTGACTTCATCCAGTCCTCTGAGCAAAGCAGGCAGAGGGAGAGAAACTTTCTTTCCTTCCTCTTTCCTGCCACGAATTCCTCGTTTGCTCTTGCAAACGCAGGGCTTCTTCGGAAAAACTACGCCGCGGTGCAGGGACCCTTCCAGAGGAGCAACGACATAGTTTGAGCTGGAAGGGCTTGGCCGAGCAGCCGGGGAGAAAAGGCCTCTTGCTATTCTCTTTTCTTTCTGCCTGAATGCGGTCAATTCGCACTTGCCAAAGCAAGGTTTCCCAGCACAAACTACAAAGCAGCAGCTCTCTCCTGGCAGAGGAAGTGCCATGCAGTGTTGCCCTGGCGAGATAGTGTTGCTACAGTGAGGCCCAGGGAAAGCACACTGCCTAGAGAAATCCTAGCAAAGCCCTGTGTTTCCCCACAGGAATGTATGTCACTTTCAGTTCTTTGCCAGCTACGGAGCTCAGCGGCAACGTCAGATTGTGTGTATCTCAGGGAGAGAAAGAACACTGTGACTTCCCCCGTTCCTCTGACGAAAGCGGTTAGAGGGAGAAAAGCGTCCTTTGCTTTCGCTTTCCCGCAAGGAGCTCGGCAGATCTGCCCTTCGCGAAGGGCCGTTTTCCCCCGGAGAACTGCCTCGCCGTAGCCCGGTTCTGGAAGTGGAACGAGTATGCAGTGCTAGCGTTCAGCTATTGTGAAGGCTCGCTTTGGCCCAGGGCAAACGAAGCGCCGGGGGAAATCTTAGCAGAGCCCGGCGCCTTTCCACGGTTCAAAGCGTGGAACTGCAGACTCTTTTGCAAAGAAGAGAGCGCCCAGGCAACAGCAGCCCGCACGTTTCTCAGTGAAAGGGAGAACTCCCTGACTTCATCCAGTCCTCTGAGCAAAGCAGGCAGAGGGAGAGAAACTTTCTTTCCTTCCTCTTTCCTGCCACGAATTCCTCGTTTGCTCTTGCAAACGCAGGGCTTCTTCGGAAAAACTACGCCGCGGTGCAGGGACCCTTCCAGAGGAGCAACGACATAGTTTGAGCTGGAAGGGCTTGGCAGAGCAGCCGGGGAGAAAAGGCCTCTTGCTATTCTCTTTTCTTTCTGCCTGAATGCGGTCAATTGGCACTTGCCAAAGCAAGGTTTCCCAGCACAAACTACAAAGCAGCAGCTCTCTCCTGGCAGAGGAAGTGCCATGCAGTGTTGCCCTGGCGAGATAGTGTTGCTACAGTGAGGCCCAGGGAAAACACACTGCCTAGAGAAATCCTAGCAAAGCCCTGTGTTTCCCCACAGGAATGTATGTCACTTTCAGTTCTTTGCCAGCCACGGAGCTCAGAGGCAACGTCAGATTGTGTGTATCTCAGGGAGAGAAAGAACACTGTGACTTCCCCCGTTCCTCTGACGAAAGCGGTTAGAGGGAGAAAAGCGTCCTTTGCTTTCGCTTGCCCTTCGCGAAGGGCCGTTTTCCCCCGGAGAACTGCCTCGCCGTAGCCCGGTTCTGGAAGTGGAACGAGTATGCAGTGTTAGCGTTCAGCTATTGTGAAGGCTCGCTTTGGCCCAGGGCAAACGAAGCGCCGGGGGAAATCTTAGCAGAGCCCGGCGCCTTTCCACGGTTCAAAGCGTGGAACTGCAGACTCTTTTGCAAAGAAGAGAGCGCCCAGGCAACAGCAGCCCGCACGTTTCTCAGTGAAAGGGAGAACTCCCTGACTTCATCCAGTCCTCTGAGCAAAGCAGGCAGAGGGAGAGAAACTTTCTTTCCTTCCTCTTTCCTGCCACGAATTCCTCGTTTGCTCTTGCAAACGCAGGGCTTCTTCGGAAAAACTACGCCGCGGTGCAGGGACCCTTCCAGAGGAGCAACGACATAGTTTGAGCTGGAAGGGCTTGGCAGAGCAGCCGGGGAGAAAAGGCCTCTTGCTATTCTCTTTTCTTTCTGCCTGAATGCGGTCAATTCGCACTTGCCAAAGCAAGGTTTCCCAGCACAAACTACAAAGCAGCAGCTCTCTCCTGGCAGAGGAAGTGCCATGCAGTGTTGCCCTGGCGAGATAGTGTTGCTACAGTGAGGCCCAGGGAAAACACACTGCCTAGAGAAATCCTAACAAAGCCCTGTGTTTCCCCACAGGAATGTATGTCACTTTCAGTTCTTTGCCAGCAACGGAGCTCAGAGGCAACGTCAGATTGTGTGTATCTCAGGGAGAGAAAGAACACTGTGACTTCCCCCGTTCCTCTGACGAAAGCGGTTAGAGGGAGAAAAGCATCCTTTGCTTTCGCTTTCCCGCAAGGAGCTCGGCAGATCTGCCCTTCGCGAAGGGCCGTTTTCCCCCGGAGAACTGCCTCGCCGTAGCCCGGTTCTGGAAGTGGAACGAGTATGCAGTGCTAGCATTCAGCTATTGTGAAGGCTCGCTTTGGCCCAGGGCAAACGAAGCGCCGGGGGAAATCTTAGCAGAGCCCGGCGCCTTTCCACGGTTCAAAGCGTGGAACTGCAGACTCTTTTGCAAAGAAGAGAGCGCCCAGGCAACAGCAGCCCGCACGTTTCTCAGTGAAAGGGAGAACTCCCTGACCTCATCCAGTCCTCTGAGCAAAGCAGGCAGAGGGAGAGAAACTTTCTTTCCTTCCTCTTTCCTGCCACGAATTCCTCGTTTCCTCTTGCAAACGCAGGGCTTCTTCGGAAAAACTACGCCGCGGTGCAGGGACCCTTCCAGAGGAGCAACGACATAGTTTGAGCTGGAAGGGCTTGGCAGAGCAGCCGGGGAGAAAAGGCCTCTTGCTATTCTCTTTTCTTTCTGCCTGAATGCGGTCAATTCGCACTTGCCAAAGCAAGGTTTCCCAGCACAAACTACAAAGCAGCAGCTCTCTCCTGGCAGAGGAAGTGCCATGCAGTGTTGCCCTGGCGAGATAGTGTTGCTACAGTGAGGCCCAGGGAAAACACACTGCCTAGAGAAATCCTAGCAAAGCCCTGTGTTTCCCCACAGGAATGTATGTCACTTTCAGTTCTTTGCCAGCCACGGAGCTCAGAGGCAACGTCAGATTGTGTGTATCTCAGGGAGAGAAAGAACACTGTGACTTCCCCCGTTCCTCTGACGAAAGCGGTTAGAGGGAGAAAAGCGTCCTTTGCTTTCGCTTGCCCTTCGCGAAGGGCCGTTTTCCCCCGGAGAACTGCCTCGCCGTAGCCCGGTTCTGGAAGTGGAACGAGTATGCAGGGTTAGCGTTCAGCTATTGTGAAGGCTCGCTTTGGCCCAGGGCAAACGAAGCGCCGGGGGAAATCTTAGCAGAGCCCGGCGCCTTTCCACGGTTCAAAGCGTGGAACTGCAGACTCTTTTGCAAAGAAGAGAGCGCCCAGGCAACAGCAGCCCGCACGTTTCTCAGTGAAAGGGAGAACTCCCTGACTTCATCCAGTCCTCTGAGCAAAGCAGGCAGAGGGAGAGAAACTTTCTTTCCTTCCTCTTTCCTGCCATGAATTCCTCATATGCTCTTGCAAACGCAGGGCTTCTTCGGAAAAACTACGCCGCGGTGCAGGGATCCTTCCAGAGGAGCAACGACATAGTTTGAGCTGGAAGGGCTTGGCAGAGCAGCCGGGGAGAAAAGGCCTCTTGCTATTCTCTTTTCTTTCTGCCTGAATGCGGTCAATTCGCACTTGCCAAAGCAAGGTTTCCCAGCACAAACTACAAAGCAGCAGCTCTCTCCTGGCAGAGGAAGTGCCATGCAGTGTTGCCCTGGCGAGATCGTGTTGCTACAGTGAGGCCCAGGGAAAGCACACTGCCTAGAGAAATCCTAGCAAAGCCCTGTGTTTCCCCACAGGAATGTATGTCACTTTCAGTTCTTTGCCAGCCACGGAGCTCAGAGGCAACGTCAGATTGTGTGTATCTCAGGGAGAGAAAGAACACTGTGACTTCCCCCGTTCCTCTGACGAAAGCGGTTAGAGGGAGAAAAGCATCCTTTGCTTTCGCTTTCCCGCAAGGAGCTCGGCAGATCTGCCCTTCGCGAAGGGCCGTTTTCCCCCGGAGAACTGCCTCGCCGTAGCCCGGTTCTGGAAGTGGAACGAGTATGCAGTGTTAGCGTTCAGCTATTGTGAAGGCTCGCTTTGGCCCAGGGCAAACGAAGCGCCGGGGGAAATCTTAGCAGAGCCCGGCGCCTTTCCACGGTTCAAAGCGTGGAACTGCAGACTCTTTTGCAAAGAAGAGAGCGCCCAGGCAACAGCAGCCCGCACGTTTCTCAGTGAAAGGGAGAACTCCCTGACTTCATCCAGTCCTCTGAGCAAAGCAGGCAGAGGGAGAGAAACTTTCTTTCCTTCCTCTTTCCTGCCACGAATTCCTCGTTTGCTCTTGCAAACGCAGGGCTTCTTCGGAAAAACTACGCCGCGGTGCAGGGACCCTTCCAGAGGAGCAACGACATAGTTTGAGCTGGAAGGGCTTGGCAGAGCAGCCGGGGAGAAAAGGCCTCTTGCTATTCTCTTTTCTTTCTGCCTGAATGCGGTCAATTCGCACTTGCCAAAGCAAGGTTTCCCAGCACAAACTACAAAGCAGCAGCTCTCTCCTGGCAGAGGAAGTGCCATGCAGTGTTGCCCTGGCGAGATAGTGTTGCTACAGTGAGGCCCAGGGAAAACACACTGCCTAGAGAAATCCTAGCAAAGCCCTGTGTTTCCCCACAGGAATGTATGTCACTTTCAGTTCTTTGCCAGCCACGGAGCTCAGAGGCAACGTCAGATTGTGTGTATCTCAGGGAGAGAAAGAACACTGTGACTTCCCCCGTTCCTCTGACGAAAGCGGTTAGAGGGAGAAAAGCGTCCTTTGCTTTCGCTTTCCCGCAAGGAGCTCGGCAGATCTGCCCTTCGCGAAGGGCCGTTTTCCCCCGGAGAACTGCCTCGCCGTAGCCCGGTTCTGGAAGTGGAACGAGTATGCAGTGCTAGCGTTCAGCTATTGTGAAGGCTCGCTTTGGCCCAGGGCAAACGAAGCGCCGGGGGAAATCTTAGCAGAGCCCGGCGCCTTTCCACGGTTCAAAGCGTGGAACTGCAGACTCTTTTGCAAAGAAGAGAGCGCCCAGGCAACAGCAGCCCGCACGTTTCTCAGTGAAAGGGAGAACTCCCTGACTTCATCCAGTCCTCTGAGCAAAGCAGGCAGAGGGAGAGAAACTTTCTTTCCTTCCTCTTTCCTGCCACGAATTCCTCGTTTGCTCTTGCAAACGCAGGGCTTCTTCGGAAAAACTACGCCGCGGTGCAGGGACCCTTCCAGAGGAGCAACGACATAGTTTGAGCTGGAAGGGCTTGGCAGAGCAGCCGGGGAGAAAAGGCCTCTTGCTATTCTCTTTTCTTTCTGCCTGAATGCGGTCAATTCGCACTTGCCAAAGCAAGGTTTCCCAGCACAAACTACAAAGCAGCAGCTCTCTCCTGGCAGAGGAAGTGCCATGCAGTGTTGCCGTGGCGAGATAGTGTTGCTACAGTGAGGCCCAGGGAAAACACACTGCCTAGAGAAATCCTAGCAAAGCCCTGTGTTTCCCCACAGGAATGTATGTCACTTTCAGTTCTTTGCCAGCCACGGAGCTCAGAGGCAACGTCAGATTGTGTGTATCTCAGGGAGAGAAAGAACACTGTGACTTCCCCCGTTCCTCTGACGAAAGCGGTTAGAGGGAGAAAAGCGTCCTTTGCTTTCGCTTTCCCGCAAGGAGCTCGGCAGATCTGCCCTTCGCGAAGGGCCGTTTTCCCCCGGAGAACTGCCTCGCCGTAGCCCGGTTCTGGAAGTGGAACGAGTATGCAGTGCTAGCGTTCAGCTATTGTGAAGGCTCGCTTTGGCCCAGGGCAAACGAAGCGCCGGGGGAAATCTTAGCAGAGCCCGGCGCCTTTCCACGGTTCAAAGCGTGGAACTGCAGACTCTTTTGCAAAGAAGAGAGCACCCAGGCAACAGCAGCCCGCACGTTTCTCAGTGAAAGGGAGAACTCCCTGACTTCATCCAGTCCTCTGAGCAAAGCAGGCAGAGGGAGAGAAACTTTCTTTCCTTCCTCTTTCCTGCCACGAATTCCTCGTTTGCTCTTGCAAACGCAGGGCTTCTTCGGAAAAACTACGCCGCGGTGCAGGGACCCTTCCAGAGGAGCAACGACATAGTTTGAGCTGGAAGGGCTTGGCAGAGCAGCCGGGGAGAAAAGGCCTCTTGCTATTCTCTTTTCTTTCTGCCTGAATGCGGTCAATTCGCACTTGCCAAAGCAAGGTTTCCCAGCACAAACTACAAAGCAGCAGCTCTCTCCTGGCAGAGGAAGTGCCATGCAGTGTTGCCCTGGCGAGATAGTGTTGCTACAGTGAGGCCCAGGGAAAACACACTGCCTAGAGAAATCCTAGCAAAGCCCTGTGTTTCCCCACAGGAATGTATGTCACTTTCAGTTCTTTGCCAGCAACGGAGCTCAGAGGCAACGTCAGATTGTGTGTATCTCAGGGAGAGAAAGAACACTGTGACTTCCCCCGTTCCTCTGACGAAAGCGGTTAGAGGAAGAAAAGCGTCCTTTGCTTTCGCTTTCCCGCAAGGAGCTCTTCAGATCTGCCCTTCGCGAAGGGCCGTTTTCCCCCGGAGAACTGCCTCGCCGTAGCCCGGTTCTGGAAGTGGAACGAGTATGCAGTGTTAGCGTTCAGCTATTGTGAAGGCTCGCTTTGGCCCAGGGCAAACGAAGCGCCGGGGGAAATCTTAGCAGAGCCCGGCGCCTTTCCACGGTTCAAAGCGTGGAACTGAAGACTCTTTTGCAAAGAAGAGAGCGCCCAGGCAACAGCAGCCCGCACGTTTCTCAGTGAAAGGGAGAACTCCCTGACTTCATCCAGTCCTCTGAGCAAAGCAGGCAGAGGGAGAGAAACTTTCTTTCCTTCCTCTTTCCTGCCACGAATTCCTCGTTTGCTCTTGCAAACGCAGGGCTTCTTCGGAAAAACTACGCCGCGGTGCAGGGATCCTTCCAGAGGAGCAACGACATAGTTTGAGCTGGAAGGGCTTGGCAGAGCAGCCGGGGAGAAAAGGCCTCTTGCTATTCTCTTTTCTTTCTGCCTGAATGCGGTCAATTCGCACTTGCCAAAGCAAGGTTTCCCAGCACAAACTACAAAGCAGCAGCTCTCTCCTGGCAGAGGAAGTGCCATGCAGTGTTGCCCTGGCGAGATAGTGTTGCTACAGTGAGGCCCAGGGAAAACACACTGCCTAGAGAAATCCTAACAAAGCCCTGTGTTTCCCCACAGGAATGTATGTCACTTTCAGTTCTTTGCCAGCCACGGAGCTCAGAGGCAACGTCAGATTGTGTGTATCTCAGGGAGAGAAAGAACACTGTGACTTCCCCCGTTCCTCTGACGAAAGCGGTTAGAGGGAGAAAAGCGTCCTTTGCTTTCGCTTGCCCTTCGCGAAGGGCCGTTTTCCCCCGGAGAACTGCCTCGCCGTAGCCCGGTTCTGGAAGTGGAACGAGTATGCAGTGCTAGCATTCAGCTATTGTGAAGGCTCGCTTTGGCCCAGGGCAAACGAAGCGCCGGGGGAAATCTTAGCAGAGCCCGGCGCCTTTCCACGGTTCAAAGCGTGGAACTGCAGACTCTTTTGCAAAGAAGAGAGCGCCCAGGCAACAGCAGCCCGCACGTTTCTCAGTGAAAGGGAGAACTCCCTGACCTCATCCAGTCCTCTGAGCAAAGCAGGCAGAGGGAGAGAAACTTTCTTTCCTTCCTCTTTCCTGCCACGAATTCCTCGTTTCCTCTTGCAAACGCAGGGCTTCTTCGGAAAAACTACGCCGCGGTGCAGGGACCCTTCCAGAGGAGCAACGACATAGTTTGAGCTGGAAGGGCTTGGCAGAGCAGCCGGGGAGAAAAGGCCTCTTGCTATTCTCTTTTCTTTCTGCCTGAATGCGGTCAATTCGCACTTGCCAAAGCAAGGTTTCCCAGCACAAACTACAAAGCAGCAGCTCTCTCCTGGCAGAGGAAGTGCCATGCAGTGTTGCCCTGGCGAGATAGTGTTGCTACAGTGAGGCCCAGGGAAAACACACTGCCTAGAGAAATCCTAGCAAAGCCCTGTGTTTCCCCACAGGAATGTATGTCACTTTCAGTTCTTTGCCAGCCACGGAGCTCAGAGGCAACGTCAGATTGTGTGTATCTCAGGGAGAGAAAGAACACTGTGACTTCCCCCGTTCCTCTGACGAAAGCGGTTAGAGGGAGAAAAGCGTCCTTTGCTTTCGCTTTCCCGCAAGGAGCTCGGCAGATCTGCCCTTCGCGAAGGGCCGTTTTCCCCCGGAGAACTGCCTCGCCGTAGCCCGGTTCTGGAAGTGGAACGAGTATGCAGTGCTAGCGTTCAGCTATTGTGAAGGCTCGCTTTGGCCCAGGGCAAACGAAGCGCCGGGGGAAATCTTAGCAGAGCCCGGCGCCTTTCCACGGTTCAAAGCGTGGAACTGCAGACTCTTTTGCAAAGAAGAGAGCGCCCAGGCAACAGCAGCCCGCACGTTTCTCAGTGAAAGGGAGAACTCCCTGACTTCATCCAGTCCTCTGAGCAAAGCAGGCAGAGGGAGAGAAACTTTCTTTCCTTCCTCTTTCCTGCCACGAATTCCTCGTTTGCTCTTGCAA
The DNA here is from genome assembly GCF_024166365.1 of Elephas maximus indicus. NCBI lineage: Eukaryota > Metazoa > Chordata > Mammalia > Proboscidea > Elephantidae > Elephas > Elephas maximus. The sequence continues at coordinate 2,094,439 of NC_064825.1, forward strand.
ACGCAGGGCTTCTTCGGAAAAACTACGCCGCGGTGCAGGGACCCTTCCAGAGGAGCAACGACATAGTTTGAGCTGGAAGGGCTTGGCAGAGCAGCCGGGGAGAAAAGGCCTCTTGCTATTCTCTTTTCTTTCTGCCTGAATGCGGTCAATTCGCACTTGCCAAAGCAAGGTTTCCCAGCACAAACTACAAAGCAGCAGCTCTCTCCTGGCAGAGGAAGTGCCATGCAGTGTTGCCCTGGCGAGATCGTGTTGCTACAGTGAGGCCCAGGGAAAGCACACTGCCTAGAGAAATCCTAGCAAAGCCCTGTGTTTCCCCACAGGAATGTATGTCACTTTCAGTTCTTTGCCAGCCACGGAGCTCAGAGGCAACGTCAGATTGTGTGTATCTCAGGGAGAGAAAGAACACTGTGACTTCCCCCGTTCCTCTGACGAAAGCGGTTAGAGGGAGAAAAGCATCCTTTGCTTTCGCTTTCCCGCAAGGAGCTCGGCAGATCTGCCCTTCGCGAAGGGCCGTTTTCCCCCGGAGAACTGCCTCGCCGTAGCCCGGTTCTGGAAGTGGAACGAGTATGCAGTGCTAGCATTCAGCTATTGTGAAGGCTCGCTTTGGCCCAGGGCAAACGAAGCGCCGGGGGAAATCTTAGCAGAGCCCGGCGCCTTTCCACGGTTCAAAGCGTGGAACTGCAGACTCTTTTGCAAAGAAGAGAGCGCCCAGGCAACAGCAGCCCGCACGTTTCTCAGTGAAAGGGAGAAGTCCCTGACTTCATCCAGTCCTCTGAGCAAAGCAGGCAGAGGGAGAGAAACTTTCTTTCCTTCCTCTTTCCTGCCACGAATTCCTCGTTTGCTCTTGCAAACGCAGGGCTTCTTCGGAAAAACTACGCCGCGGTGCAGGGACCCTTCCAGAGGAGCAACGACATAGTTTGAGCTGGAAGGGCTTGGCAGAGCAGCCGGGGAGAAAAGGCCTCTTGCTATTCTCTTTTCTTTCTGCCTGAATGCGGTCAATTCGCACTTGCCAAAGCAAGGTTTCCCAGCACAAACTACAAAGCAGCAGCTCTCTCCTGGCAGAGGAAGTGCCATGCAGTGTTGCCCTGGCGAGATAGTGTTGCTACAGTGAGGCCCAGGGAAAACACACTGCCTAGAGAAATCCTAGCAAAGCCCTGTGTTTCCCCACAGGAATGTATGTCACTTTCAGTTCTTTGCCAGCCACGGAGCTCAGAGGCAACGTCAGATTGTGTGTATCTCAGGGAGAGAAAGAACACTGTGACTTCCCCCGTTCCTCTGACGAAAGCGGTTAGAGGGAGAAAAGCGTCCTTTGCTTTCGCTTTCACGCAAGGAGCTCGGCAGATCTGCCCTTCGCGAAGGGCCGTTTTCCCCCGGAGAACTGCCTCGCCGTAGCCCGGTTCTGGAAGTGGAACGAGTATGCAGTGCTAGCGTTCAGCTATTGTGAAGGCTCGCTTTGGCCCAGGGCAAACGAAGCGCCGGGGGAAATCTTAGCAGAGCCCGGCGCCTTTCCACGGTTCAAAGCGTGGAACTGCAGACTCTTTTGCAAAGAAGAGAGCGCCCAGGCAACAGCAGCCCGCACGTTTCTCAGTGAAAGGGAGAACTCCCTGACTTCATCCAGTCCTCTGAGCAAAGCAGGCAGAGGGAGAGAAACTTTCTTTCCTTCCTCTTTCCTGCCACGAATTCCTCGTTTGCTCTTGCAAACGCAGGGCTTCTTCGGAAAAACTACGCCGCGGTGCAGGGACCCTTCCAGAGGAGCAACGACATAGTTTGAGCTGGAAGGGCTTGGCAGAGCAGCCGGGGAGAAAAGGCCTCTTGCTATTCTCTTTTCTTTCTGCCTGAATGCGGTCAATTCGCACTTGCCAAAGCAAGGTTTCCCAGCACAAACTACAAAGCAGCAGCTCTCTCCTGGCAGAGGAAGTGCCATGCAGTGTTGCCGTGGCGAGATAGTGTTGCTACAGTGAGGCCCAGGGAAAACACACTGCCTAGAGAAATCCTAGCAAAGCCCTGTGTTTCCCCACAGGAATGTATGTCACTTTCAGTTCTTTGCCAGCCACGGAGCTCAGAGGCAACGTCAGATTGTGTGTATCTCAGGGAGAGAAAGAACACTGTGACTTCCCCCGTTCCTCTGACGAAAGCGGTTAGAGGGAGAAAAGCGTCCTTTGCTTTCGCTTTCCCGCAAGGAGCTCGGCAGATCTGCCCTTCGCGAAGGGCCGTTTTCCCCCGGAGAACTGCCTCGCCGTAGCCCGGTTCTGGAAGTGGAACGAGTATGCAGTGCTAGCGTTCAGCTATTGTGAAGGCTCGCTTTGGCCCAGGGCAAACGAAGCGCCGGGGGAAATCTTAGCAGAGCCCGGCGCCTTTCCACGGTTCAAAGCGTGGAACTGCAGACTCTTTTGCAAAGAAGAGAGCACCCAGGCAACAGCAGCCCGCACGTTTCTCAGTGAAAGGGAGAACTCCCTGACTTCATCCAGTCCTCTGAGCAAAGCAGGCAGAGGGAGAGAAACTTTCTTTCCTTCCTCTTTCCTGCCACGAATTCCTCGTTTGCTCTTGCAAACGCAGGGCTTCTTCGGAAAAACTACGCCGCGGTGCAGGGACCCTTCCAGAGGAGCAACGACATAGTTTGAGCTGGAAGGGCTTGGCAGAGCAGCCGGGGAGAAAAGGCCTCTTGCTATTCTCTTTTCTTTCTGCCTGAATGCGGTCAATTCGCACTTGCCAAAGCAAGGTTTCCCAGCACAAACTACAAAGCAGCAGCTCTCTCCTGGCAGAGGAAGTGCCATGCAGTGTTGCCGTGGCGAGATAGTGTTGCTACAGTGAGGCCCAGGGAAAACACACTGCCTAGAGAAATCCTAGCAAAGCCCTGTGTTTCCCCACAGGAATGTATGTCACTTTCAGTTCTTTGCCAGCCACGGAGCTCAGAGGCAACGTCAGATTGTGTGTATCTCAGGGAGAGAAAGAACACTGTGACTTCCCCCGTTCCTCTGACGAAAGCGGTTAGAGGGAGAAAAGCGTCCTTTGCTTTCGCTTTCCCGCAAGGAGCTCGGCAGATCTGCCCTTCGCGAAGGGCCGTTTTCCCCCGGAGAACTGCCTCGCCGTAGCCCGGTTCTGGAAGTGGAACGAGTATGCAGTGTTAGCGTTCAGCTATTGTGAAGGCTCGCTTTGGCCCAGGGCAAACGAAGCGCCGGGGGAAATCTTAGCAGAGCCCGGCGCCTTTCCACGGTTCAAAGCGTGGAACTGCAGACTCTTTTGCAAAGAAGAGAGCGCCCAGGCAACAGCAGCCCGCACGTTTCTCAGTGAAAGGGAGAACTCCCTGAATTCATCCAGTCCTCTGAGCAAAGCAGGCAGAGGGAGAGAAACTTTCTTTCCTTCCTCTTTCCTGCCACGAATTCCTCGTTTGCTCTTGCAAACGCAGGGCTTCTTCGGAAAAACTACGCCGCGGTGCAGGGATCCTTCCAGAGGAGCAACGACATAGTTTGAGCTGGAAGGGCTTGGCAGAGCAGCCGGGGAGAAAAGGCCTCTTGCTATTCTCTTTTCTTTCTGCCTGAATGCGGTCAATTCGCACTTGCCAAAGCAAGGTTTCCCAGCACAAACTACAAAGCAGCAGCTCTCTCCTGGCAGAGGAAGTGCCATGCAGTGTTGCCCTGGCGAGATAGTGTTGCTACAGTGAGGCCCAGGGAAAACACACTGCCTAGAGAAATCCTAGCAAAGCCCTGTGTTTCCCCACAGGAATGTATGTCACTTTCAGTTCTTTGCCAGCAACGGAGCTCAGAGGCAACGTCAGATTGTGTGTATCTCAGGGAGAGAAAGAACACTGTGACTTCCCCCGTTCCTCTGACGAAAGCGGTTAGAGGAAGAAAAGCGTCCTTTGCTTTCGCTTTCCCGCAAGGAGCTCGGCAGATCTGCCCTTCGCGAAGGGCCGTTTTCCCCCGGAGAACTGCCTCGCCGTAGCCCGGTTCTGGAAGTGGAACGAGTATGCAGTGTTAGCGTTCAGCTATTGTGAAGGCTCGCTTTGGCCCAGGGCAAACGAAGCGCCGGGGGAAATCTTAGCAGAGCCCGGCGCCTTTCCACGGTTCAAAGCGTGGAACTGAAGACTCTTTTGCAAAGAAGAGAGCGCCCAGGCAACAGCAGCCCGCACGTTTCTCAGTGAAAGGGAGAACTCCCTGACTTCATCCAGTCCTCTGAGCAAAGCAGGCAGAGGGAGAGAAACTTTCTTTCCTTCCTCTTTCCTGCCACGAATTCCTCGTTTGCTCTTGCAAACGCAGGGCTTCTTCGGAAAAACTACGCCGCGGTGCAGGGATCCTTCCAGAGGAGCAACGACATAGTTTGAGCTGGAAGGGCTTGGCAGAGCAGCCGGGGAGAAAAGGCCTCTTGCTATTCTCTTTTCTTTCTGCCTGAATGCGGTCAATTCGCACTTGCCAAAGCAAGGTTTCCCAGCACAAACTACAAAGCAGCAGCTCTCTCCTGGCAGAGGAAGTGCCATGCAGTGTTGCCCTGGCGAGATAGTGTTGCTACAGTGAGGCCCAGGGAAAACACACTGCCTAGAGAAATCCTAACAAAGCCCTGTGTTTCCCCACAGGAATGTATGTCACTTTCAGTTCTTTGCCAGCCACGGAGCTCAGAGGCAACGTCAGATTGTGTGTATCTCAGGGAGAGAAAGAACACTGTGACTTCCCCCGTTCCTCTGACGAAAGCGGTTAGAGGGAGAAAAGCGTCCTTTGCTTTCGCTTGCCCTTCGCGAAGGGCCGTTTTCCCCCGGAGAACTGCCTCGCCGTAGCCCGGTTCTGGAAGTGGAACGAGTATGCAGTGTTAGCGTTCAGCTATTGTGAAGGCTCGCTTTGGCCCAGGGCAAACGAAGCGCCGGGGGAAATCTTAGCAGAGCCCGGCGCCTTTCCACGGTTCAAAGCGTGGAACTGCAGACTCTTTTGCAAAGAAGAGAGCGCCCAGGCAACAGCAGCCCGCACGTTTCTCAGTGAAAGGGAGAACTCCCTGACTTCATCCAGTCCTCTGAGCAAAGCAGGCAGAGGGAGAGAAACTTTCTTTCCTTCCTCTTTCCTGCCATGAATTCCTCATATGCTCTTGCAAACGCAGGGCTTCTTCGGAAAAACTACGCCGCGGTGCAGGGATCCTTCCAGAGGAGCAACGACATAGTTTGAGCTGGAAGGGCTTGGCAGAGCAGCCGGGGAGAAAAGGCCTCTTGCTATTCTCTTTTCTTTCTGCCTGAATGCGGTCAATTCGCACTTGCCAAAGCAAGGTTTCCCAGCACAAACTACAAAGCAGCAGCTCTCTCCTGGCAGAGGAAGTGCCATGCAGTGTTGCCCTGGCGAGATCGTGTTGCTACAGTGAGGCCCAGGGAAAGCACACTGCCTAGAGAAATCCTAGCAAAGCCCTGTGTTTCCCCACAGGAATGTATGTCACTTTCAGTTCTTTGCCAGCAACGGAGCTCAGAGGCAACGTCAGATTGTGTGTATCTCAGGGAGAGAAAGAACACTGTGACTTCCCCCGTTCCTCTGACGAAAGCGGTTAGAGGGAGAAAAGCGTCCTTTGCTTTCGCTTTCCCGCAAGGAGCTCGGCAGATCTGCCCTTCGCGAAGGGCCGTTTTCCCCCGGAGAACTGCCTCGCCGTAGCCCGGTTCTGGAAGTGGAACGAGTATGCAGTGCTAGCGTTCAGCTATTGTGAAGGCTCGCTTTGGCCCAGGGCAAACGAAGCGCCGGGGGAAATCTTAGCAGAGCCCGGCGCCTTTCCACGGTTCAAAGCGTGGAACTGCAGACTCTTTTGCAAAGAAGAGAGCGCCCAGGCAACAGCAGCCCGCACGTTTCTCAGTGAAAGGGAGAACTCCCTGACTTCATCCAGTCCTCTGAGCAAAGCAGGCAGAGGGAGAGAAACTTTCTTTCCTTCCTCTTTCCTGCCACGAATTCCTCGTTTGCTCTTGCAAACGCAGGGCTTCTTCGGAAAAACTACGCCGCGGTGCAGGGACCCTTCCAGAGGAGCAACGACATAGTTTGAGCTGGAAGGGCTTGGCAGAGCAGCCGGGGAGAAAAGGCCTCTTGCTATTCTCTTTTCTTTCTGCCTGAATGCGGTCAATTCGCACTTGCCAAAGCAAGGTTTCCCAGCACAAACTACAAAGCAGCAGCTCTCTCCTGGCAGAGGAAGTGCCATGCAGTGTTGCCCTGGCGAGATAGTGTTGCTACAGTGAGGCCCAGGGAAAACACACTGCCTAGAGAAATCCTAACAAAGCCCTGTGTTTCCCCACAGGAATGTATGTCACTTTCAGTTCTTTGCCAGCCACGGAGCTCAGAGGCAACGTCAGATTGTGTGTATCTCAGGGAGAGAAAGAACACTGTGACTTCCCCCGTTCCTCTGACGAAAGCAGTTAGAGGGAGAAAAGCGTCCTTTGCTTTCGCTTGCCCTTCGCGAAGGGCCGTTTTCCCCCGGAGAACTGCCTCGCCGTAGCCCGGTTCTGGAAGTGGAACGAGTATGCAGTGTTAGCGTTCAGCTATTGTGAAGGCTCGCTTTGGCCCAGGGCAAACGAAGCGCCGGGGGAAATCTTAGCAGAGCCCGGCGCCTTTCCACGGTTCAAAGCGTGGAACTGCAGACTCTTTTGCAAAGAAGAGAGCGCCCAGGCAACAGCAGCCCGCACGTTTCTCAGTGAAAGGGAGAACTCCCTGACTTCATCCAGTCCTCTGAGCAAAGCAGGCAGAGGGAGAGAAACTTTCTTTCCTTCCTCTTTCCTGCCATGAATTCCTCATATGCTCTTGCAAACGCAGGGCTTCTTCGGAAAAACTACGCCGCGGTGCAGGGATCCTTCCAGAGGAGCAACGACATAGTTTGAGCTGGAAGGGCTTGGCAGAGCAGCCGGGGAGAAAAGGCCTCTTGCTATTCTCTTTTCTTTCTGCCTGAATGCGGTCAATTCGCACTTGCCAAAGCAAGGTTTCCCAGCACAAACTACAAAGCAGCAGCTCTCTCCTGGCAGAGGAAGTGCCATGCAGTGTTGCCCTGGCGAGATCGTGTTGCTACAGTGAGGCCCAGGGAAAGCACACTGCCTAGAGAAATCCTAGCAAAGCCCTGTGTTTCCCCACAGGAATGTATGTCACTTTCAGTTCTTTGCCAGCAACGGAGCTCAGAGGCAACGTCAGATTGTGTGTATCTCAGGGAGAGAAAGAACACTGTGACTTCCCCCGTTCCTCTGACGAAAGCGGTTAGAGGGAGAAAAGCGTCCTTTGCTTTCGCTTTCCCGCAAGGAGCTCGGCAGATCTGCCCTTCGCGAAGGGCCGTTTTCCCCCGGAGAACTGCCTCGCCGTAGCCCGGTTCTGGAAGTGGAACGAGTATGCAGTGCTAGCGTTCAGCTATTGTGAAGGCTCGCTTTGGCCCAGGGCAAACGAAGCGCCGGGGGAAATCTTAGCAGAGCCCGGCGCCTTTCCACGGTTCAAAGCGTGGAACTGCAGACTCTTTTGCAAAGAAGAGAGCGCCCAGGCAACAGCAGCCCGCACGTTTCTCAGTGAAAGGGAGAACTCCCTGACTTCATCCAGTCCTCTGAGCAAAGCAGGCAGAGGGAGAGAAACTTTCTTTCCTTCCTCTTTCCTGCCACGAATTCCTCGTTTGCTCTTGCAAACGCAGGGCTTCTTCGGAAAAACTACGCCGCGGTGCAGGGACCCTTCCAGAGGAGCAACGACATAGTTTGAGCTGGAAGGGCTTGGCAGAGCAGCCGGGGAGAAAAGGCCTCTTGCTATTCTCTTTTCTTTCTGCCTGAATGCGGTCAATTCGCACTTGCCAAAGCAAGGTTTCCCAGCACAAACTACAAAGCAGCAGCTCTCTCCTGGCAGAGGAAGTGCCATGCAGTGTTGCCCTGGCGAGATAGTGTTGCTACAGTGAGGCCCAGGGAAAACACACTGCCTAGAGAAATCCTAACAAAGCCCTGTGTTTCCCCACAGGAATGTATGTCACTTTCAGTTCTTTGCCAGCCACGGAGCTCAGAGGCAACGTCAGATTGTGTGTATCTCAGGGAGAGAAAGAACACTGTGACTTCCCCCGTTCCTCTGACGAAAGCAGTTAGAGGGAGAAAAGCGTCCTTTGCTTTCGCTTGCCCTTCGCGAAGGGCCGTTTTCCCCCGGAGAACTGCCTCGCCGTAGCCCGGTTCTGGAAGTGGAACGAGTATGCAGTGTTAGCGTTCAGCTATTGTGAAGGCTCGCTTTGGCCCAGGGCAAACGAAGCGCCGGGGGAAATCTTAGCAGAGCCCGGCGCCTTTCCACGGTTCAAAGCGTGGAACTGCAGACTCTTTTGCAAAGAAGAGAGCGCCCAGGCAACAGCAGCCCGCACGTTTCTCAGTGAAAGGGAGAACTCCCTGACTTCATCCAGTCCTCTGAGCAAAGCAGGCAGAGGGAGAGAAACTTTCTTTCCTTCCTCTTTCCTGCCATGAATTCCTCATATGCTCTTGCAAACGCAGGGCTTCTTCGGAAAAACTACGCCGCGGTGCAGGGATCCTTCCAGAGGAGCAACGACATAGTTTGAGCTGGAAGGGCTTGGCAGAGCAGCCGGGGAGAAAAGGCCTCTTGCTATTCTCTTTTCTTTCTGTCTGAATGCGGTCAATTCGCACTTGCCAAAGCAAGGTTTCCCAGCACAAACTACAAAGCAGCAGCTCTCTCCTGGCAGAGGAAGTGCCATGCAGTGTTGCCCTGGCGAGATCGTGTTGCTACAGTGAGGCCCAGGGAAAGCACACTGCCTAGAGAAATCCTAGCAAAGCCCTGTGTTTCCCCACAGGAATGTATGTCACTTTCAGTTCTTTGCCAGCCACGGAGCTCAGAGGCAACGTCAGATTGTGTGTATCTCAGGGAGAGAAAGAACACTGTGACTTCCCCCGTTCCTCTGACGAAAGCGGTTAGAGGGAGAAAAGCGTCCTTTGCTTTCGCTTTCCCGCAAGGAGCTCGGCAGATCTGCCCTTCGCGAAGGGCCGTTTTCCCCCGGAGAACTGCCTCGCCGTAGCCCGGTTCTGGAAGTGGAACGAGTATGCAGTGCTAGCGTTCAGCTATTGTGAAGGCTCGCTTTGGCCCAGGGCAAACGAAGCGCCGGGGGAAATCTTAGCAGAGCCCGGCGCCTTTCCACGGTTCAAAGCGTGGAACTGCAGACTCTTTTGCAAAGAAGAGAGCGCCCAGGCAACAGCAGCCCGCACGTTTCTCAGTGAAAGGGAGAACTCCCTGACTTCATCCAGTCCTCTGAGCAAAGCAGGCAGAGGGAGAGAAACTTTCTTTCCTTCCTCTTTCCTGCCACGAATTCCTCGTTTGCTCTTGCAAACGCAGGGCTTCTTCGGAAAAACTACGCCGCGGTGCAGGGACCCTTCCAGAGGAGCAACGACATAGTTTGAGCTGGAAGGGCTTGGCAGAGCAGCCGGGGAGAAAAGGCCTCTTGCTATTCTCTTTTCTTTCTGCCTGAATGCGGTCAATTCGCACTTGCCAAAGCAAGGTTTCCCAGCACAAACTACAAAGCAGCAGCTCTCTCCTGGCAGAGGAAGTGCCATGCAGTGTTGCCCTGGCGAGATCGTGTTGCTACAGTGAGGCCCAGGGAAAACACACTGCCTAGAGAAATCCTAGCAAAGCCCTGTGTTTCCCCACAGGAATGTATGTCACTTTCAGTTCTTTGCCAGCCACGGAGCTCAGAGGCAACGTCAGATTGTGTGTATCTCAGGGAGAGAAAGAACACTGTGACTTCCCCCGTTCCTCTGACGAAAGCGGTTAGAGGGAGAAAAGCGTCCTTTGCTTTCGCTTGCCCTTCGCGAAGGGCCGTTTTCCCCCGGAGAACTGCCTCGCCGTAGCCCGGTTCTGGAAGTGGAACGAGTATGCAGTGTTAGCGTTCAGCTATTGTGAAGGCTCGCTTTGGCCCAGGGCAAACGAAGCGCCGGGGGAAATCTTAGCAGAGCCCGGCGCCTTTCCACGGTTCAAAGCGTGGAACTGCAGACTCTTTTGCAAAGAAGAGAGCGCCCAGGCAACAGCAGCCCGCACGTTTCTCAGTGAAAGGGAGAACTCCCTGACTTCATCCAGTCCTCTGAGCAAAGCAGGCAGAGGGAGAGAAACTTTCTTTCCTTCCTCTTTCCTGCCATGAATTCCTCATATGCTCTTGCAAACGCAGGGCTTCTTCGGAAAAACTACGCCGCGGTGCAGGGATCCTTCCAGAGGAGCAACGACATAGTTTGAGCTGGAAGGGCTTGGCAGAGCAGCCGGGGAGAAAAGGCCTCTTGCTATTCTCTTTTCTTTCTGCCTGAATGCGGTCAATTCGCACTTGCCAAAGCAAGGTTTCCCAGCACAAACTACAAAGCAGCAGCTCTCTCCTGGCAGAGGAAGTGCCATGCAGTGTTGCCCTGGCGAGATCGTGTTGCTACAGTGAGGCCCAGGGAAAGCACACTGCCTAGAGAAATCCTAGCAAAGCCCTGTGTTTCCCCACAGGAATGTATGTCACTTTCAGTTCTTTGCCAGCAACGGAGCTCAGAGGCAACGTCAGATTGTGTGTATCTCAGGGAGAGAAAGAACACTGTGACTTCCCCCGTTCCTCTGACGAAAGCGGTTAGAGGGAGAAAAGCGTCCTTTGCTTTCGCTTTCCCGCAAGGAGCTCGGCAGATCTGCCCTTCGCGAAGGGCCGTTTTCCCCCGGAGAACTGCCTCGCCGTAGCCCGGTTCTGGAAGTGGAACGAGTATGCAGTGTTAGCGTTCAGCTATTGTGAAGGCTCGCTTTGGCCCAGGGCAAACGAAGCGCCGGGGGAAATCTTAGCAGAGCCCGGCGCCTTTCCACGGTTCAAAGCGTGGAACTGCAGACTCTTTTGCAAAGAAGAGAGCGCCCAGGCAACAGCAGCCCGCACGTTTCTCAGTGAAAGGGAGAACTCCCTGACTTCATCCAGTCCTCTGAGCAAAGCAGGCAGAGGGAGAGAAACTTTCTTTCCTTCCTCTTTCCTGCCACGAATTCCTCGTTTGCTCTTGCAAACGCAGGGCTTCTTCGGAAAAACTACGCCGCGGTGCAGGGATCCTTCCAGAGGAGCAACGACATAGTTTGAGCTGGAAGGGCTTGGCAGAGCAGCCGGGGAGAAAAGGCCTCTTGCTATTCTCTTTTCTTTCTGCCTGAATGCGGTCAATTCGCACTTGCCAAAGCAAGGTTTCCCAGCACAAACTACAAAGCAGCAGCTCTCTCCTGGCAGAGGAAGTGCCATGCAGTGTTGCCCTGGCGAGATAGTGTTGCTACAGTGAGGCCCAGGGAAAACACACTGCCTAGAGAAATCCTAGCAAAGCCCTGTGTTTCCCCACAGGAATGTATGTCACTTTCAGTTCTTTGCCAGCCACGGAGCTCAGAGGCAACGTCAGATTGTGTGTATCTCAGGGAGAGAAAGAACACTGTGACTTCCCCCGTTCCTCTGACGAAAGCGGTTAGAGGGAGAAAAGCGTCCTTTGCTTTCGCTTTCCCGCAAGGAGCTCGGCAGATCTGCCCTTCGCGAAGGGCCGTTTTCCCCCGGAGAACTGCCTCGCCGTAGCCCGGTTCTGGAAGTGGAACGAGTATGCAGTGCTAGCGTTCAGCTATTGTGAAGGCTCGCTTTGGCCCAGGGCAAACGAAGCGCCGGGGGAAATCTTAGCAGAGCCCGGCGCCTTTCCACGGTTCAAAGCGTGGAACTGCAGACTCTTTTGCAAAGAAGAGAGCACCCAGGCAACAGCAGCCCGCACGTTTCTCAGTGAAAGGGAGAACTCCCTGACTTCATCCAGTCCTCTGAGCAAAGCAGGCAGAGGGAGAGAAACTTTCTTTCCTTCCTCTTTCCTGCCACGAATTCCTCGTTTGCTCTTGCAAACGCAGGGCTTCTTCGGAAAAACTACGCCGCGGTGCAGGGACCCTTCCAGAGGAGCAACGACATAGTTTGAGCTGGAAGGGCTTGGCCGAGCAGCCGGGGAGAAAAGGCCTCTTGCTATTCTCTTTTCTTTCTGCCTGAATGCGGTCAATTCGCACTTGCCAAAGCAAGGTTTCCCAGCACAAACTACAAAGCAGCAGCTCTCTCCTGGCAGAGGAAGTGCCATGCAGTGTTGCCCTGGCGAGATAGTGTTGCTACAGTGAGGCCCAGGGAAAACACACTGCCTAGAGAAATCCTAGCAAAGCCCTGTGTTTCCCCACAGGAATGTATGTCACTTTCAGTTCTTTGCCAGCCACGGAGCTCAGAGGCAACGTCAGATTGTGTGTATCTCAGGGAGAGAAAGAACACTGTGACTTCCCCCGTTCCTCTGACGAAAGCGGTTAGAGGGAGAAAAGCGTCCTTTGCTTTCGCTTTCCCGCAAGGAGCTCGGCAGATCTGCCCTTCGCGAAGGGCCGTTTTCCCCCGGAGAACTGCCTCGCCGTAGCCCGGTTCTGGAAGTGGAACGAGTATGCAGTGCTAGCGTTCAGCTATTGTGAAGGCTCGCTTTGGCCCAGGGCAAACGAAGCGCCGGGGGAAATCTTAGCAGAGCCCGGCGCCTTTCCACGGTTCAAAGCGTGGAACTGCAGACTCTTTTGCAAAGAAGAGAGCGCCCAGGCAACAGCAGCCCGCACGTTTCTCAGTGAAAGGGAGAACTCCCTGAATTCATCCAGTCCTCTGAGCAAAGCAGGCAGAGGGAGAGAAACTTTCTTTCCTTCCTCTTTCCTGCCACGAATTCCTCGTTTGCTCTTGCAAACGCAGGGCTTCTTCGGAAAAACTACGCCGCGGTGCAGGGATCCTTCCAGAGGAGCAACGACATAGTTTGAGCTGGAAGGGCTTGGCAGAGCAGCCGGGGAGAAAAGGCCTCTTGCTATTCTCTTTTCTTTCTGCCTGAATGCGGTCAATTCGCACTTGCCAAAGCAAGGTTTCCCAGCACAAACTACAAAGCAGCAGCTCTCTCCTGGCAGAGGAAGTGCCATGCAGTGTTGCCCTGGCGAGATAGTGTTGCTACAGTGAGGCCCAGGGAAAGTACACTGCCTAGAGAAATCCTAGCAAAGCCCTGTGTTTCCCCACAGGAATGTATGTCACTTTCAGTTCTTTGCCAGCAACGGAGCTCAGCGGCAACGTCAGATTGTGTGTATCTCAGGGAGAGAAAGAACACTGTGACTTCCCCCGTTCCTCTGACGAAAGCGGTTAGAGGGAGAAAAGCGTCCTTTGCTTTCGCTTTCCCGCAAGGAGCTCGGCAGATCTGCCCTTCGCGAAGGGCCGTTTTCCCCCGGAGAACTGCCTCGCCGTAGCCCGGTTCTGGAAGTGGAACGAGTATGCAGTGCTAGCGTTCAGCTATTGTGAAGGCTCGCTTTGGCCCAGGGCAAACGAAGCGCCGGGGGAAATCTTAGCAGAGCCCGGCGCCTTTCCACGGTTCAAAGCGTGGAACTGCAGACTCTTTTGCAAAGAAGAGAGCGCCCAGGCAACAGCAGCCCGCACGTTTCTCAGTGAAAGGGAGAACTCCCTGACCTCATCCAGTCCTCTGAGCAAAGCAGGCAGAGGGAGAGAAACTTTCTTTCCTTCCTCTTTCCTGCCACGAATTCCTCGTTTCCTCTTGCAAACGCAGGGCTTCTTCGGAAAAACTACGCCGCGGTGCAGGGACCCTTCCAGAGGAGCAACGACATAGTTTGAGCTGGAAGGGCTTGGCAGAGCAGCCGGGGAGAAAAGGCCTCTTGCTATTCTCTTTTCTTTCTGCCTGAATGCGGTCAATTCGCACTTGCCAAAGCAAGGTTTCCCAGCACAAACTACAAAGCAGCAGCTCTCTCCTGGCAGAGGAAGTGCCATGCAGTGTTGCCCTGGCGAGATAGTGTTGCTACAGTGAGGCCCAGGGAAAACACACTGCCTAGAGAAATCCTAGCAAAGCCCTGTGTTTCCCCACAGGAATGTATGTCACTTTCAGTTCTTTGCCAGCCACGGAGCTCAGAGGCAACGTCAGATTGTGTGTATCTCAGGGAGAGAAAGAACACTGTGACTTCCCCCGTTCCTCTGACGAAAGCGGTTAGAGGGAGAAAAGCGTCCTTTGCTTTCGCTTTCCCGCAAGGAGCTCGGCAGATCTGCCCTTCGCGAAGGGCCGTTTTCCCCCGGAGAACTGCCTCGCCGTAGCCCGGTTCTGGAAGTGGAACGAGTATGCAGTGCTAGCGTTCAGCTATTGTGAAGGCTCGCTTTGGCCCAGGGCAAACGAAGCGCCGGGGGAAATCTTAGCAGAGCCCGGCGCCTTTCCACGGTTCAAAGCGTGGAACTGCAGACTCTTTTGCAAAGAAGAGAGCGCCCAGGCAACAGCAGCCCGCACGTTTCTCAGTGAAAGGGAGAACTCCCTGACTTCATCCAGTCCTCTGAGCAAAGCAGGCAGAGGGAGAGAAACTTTCTTTCCTTCCTCTTTCCTGCCACGAATTCCTCGTTTGCTCTTGCAAACGCAGGGCTTCTTCGGAAAAACTACGCCGCGGTGCAGGGACCCTTCCAGAGGAGCAACGACATAGTTTGAGCTGGAAGGGCTTGGCAGAGCAGCCGGGGAGAAAAGGCCTCTTGCTATTCTCTTTTCTTTCTGCCTGAATGCGGTCAATTCGCACTTGCCAAAGCAAGGTTTCCCAGCACAAACTACAAAGCAGCAGCTCTCTCCTGGCAGAGGAAGTGCCATGCAGTGTTGCCGTGGCGAGATAGTGTTGCTACAGTGAGGCCCAGGGAAAACACACTGCCTAGAGAAATCCTAGCAAAGCCCTGTGTTTCCCCACAGGAATGTATGTCACTTTCAGTTCTTTGCCAGCCACGGAGCTCAGAGGCAACGTCAGATTGTGTGTATCTCAGGGAGAGAAAGAACACTGTGACTTCCCCCGTTCCTCTGACGAAAGCGGTTAGAGGGAGAAAAGCGTCCTTTGCTTTCGCTTTCCCGCAAGGAGCTCGGCAGATCTGCCCTTCGCGAAGGGCCGTTTTCCCCCGGAGAACTGCCTCGCCGTAGCCCGGTTCTGGAAGTGGAACGAGTATGCAGTGCTAGCGTTCAGCTATTGTGAAGGCTCGCTTTGGCCCAGGGCAAACGAAGCGCCGGGGGAAATGTTAGCAGAGCCCGGCGCCTTTCCACGGTTCAAAGCGTGGAACTGCAGACTCTTTTGCAAAGAAGAGAGCACCCAGGCAACAGCAGCCCGCACGTTTCTCAGTGAAAGGGAGAACTCCCTGACTTCATCCAGTCCTCTGAGCAAAGCAGGCAGAGGGAGAGAAACTTTCTTTCCTTTCTCTTTCCTGCCACGAATTCCTCGTTTGCTCTTGCAAACGCAGGGCTTCTTCGGAAAAACTACGCCGCGGTGCAGGGACCCTTCCAGAGGAGCAACGACATAGTTTGAGCTGGAAGGGCTTGGCAGAGCAGCCGGGGAGAAAAGGCCTCTTGCTATTCTCTTTTCTTTCTGCCTGAATGCGGTCAATTCGCACTTGCCAAAGCAAGGTTTCCCAGCACAAACTACAAAGCAGCAGCTCTCTCCTGGCAGAGGAAGTGCCATGCAGTGTTGCCCTGGCGAGATAGTGTTGCTACAGTGAGGCCCAGGGAAAACACACTGCCTAGAGAAATCCTAGCAAAGCCCTGTGTTTCCCCACAGGAATGTATGTCACTTTCAGTTCTTTGCCAGCCACGGAGCTCAGAGGCAACGTCAGATTGTGTGTATCTCAGGGAGAGAAAGAACACTGTGACTTCCCCCGTTCCTCTGACGAAAGCGGTTAGAGGGAGAAAAGCGTCCTTTGCTTTCGCTTTCCCGCAAGGAGCTCGGCAGATCTGCCCTTCGCGAAGGGCCGTTTTCCCCCGGAGAACTGCCTCGCCGTAGCCCGGTTCTGGAAGTGGAACGAGTATGCAGTGTTAGCGTTCAGCTATTGTGAAGGCTCGCTTTGGCCCAGGGCAAACGAAGCGCCGGGGGAAATCTTAGCAGAGCCCGGCGCCTTTCCACGGTTCAAAGCGTGGAACTGCAGACTCTTTTGCAAAGAAGAGAGCGCCCAGGCAACAGCAGCCCGCACGTTTCACAGTGAAAGGGAGAACTCCCTGAATTCATCCAGTCCTCTGAGCAAAGCAGGCAGAGGGAGAGAAACTTTCTTTCCTTCCTCTTTCCTGCCACGAATTCCTCGTTTGCTCTTGCAAACGCAGGGCTTCTTCGGAAAAACTACGCCGCGGTGCAGGGATCCTTCCAGAGGAGCAACGACATAGTTTGAGCTGGAAGGGCTTGGCAGAGCAGCCGGGGAGAAAAGGCCTCTTGCTATTCTCTTTTCTTTCTGCCTGAATGCGGTCAATTCGCACTTGCCAAAGCAAGGTTTCCCAGCACAAACTACAAAGCAGCAGCTCTCTCCTGGCAGAGGAAGTGCCATGCAGTGTTGCCCTGGCGAGATAGTGTTGCTACAGTGAGGCCCAGGGAAAACACACTGCCTAGAGAAATCCTAACAAAGCCCTGTGTTTCCCCACAGGAATGTATGTCACTTTCAGTTCTTTGCCAGCCACGGAGCTCAGAGGCAACGTCAGATTGTGTGTATCTCAGGGAGAGAAAGAACACTGTGACTTCCCCCGTTCCTCTGACGAAAGCGGTTAGAGGGAGAAAAGCATCCTTTACTTTCGCTTTCCCGCAAGGAGCTCGGCAGATCTGCCCTTCGCGAAGGGCCGTTTTCCCCCGGAGAACTGCCTCGCCGTAGCCCGGTTCTGGAAGTGGAACGAGTATGCAGTGCTAGCGTTCAGCTATTGTGAAGGCTCGCTTTGGCCCAGGGCAAACGAAGCGCCGGGGGAAATCTTAGCAGAGCCCGGCGCCTTTCCACGGTTCAAAGCGTGGAACTGCAGACTCTTTTGCAAAGAAGAGAGCGCCCAGGCAACAGCAGCCCGCACGTTTCTCAGTGAAAGGGAGAACTCCCTGACCTCATCCAGTCCTCTGAGCAAAGCAGGCAGAGGGAGAGAAACTTTCTTTCCTTCCTCTTTCCTGCCACGAATTCCTCGTTTCCTCTTGCAAACGCAGGGCTTCTTCGGAAAAACTACGCCGCGGTGCAGGGACCCTTCCAGAGGAGCAACGACATAGTTTGAGCTGGAAGGGCTTGGCAGAGCAGCCGGGGAGAAAAGGCCTCTTGCTATTCTCTTTTCTTTCTGCCTGAATGCGGTCAATTCGCACTTGCCAAAGCAAGGTTTCCCAGCACAAACTACAAAGCAGCAGCTCTCTCCTGGCAGAGGAAGTGCCATGCAGTGTTGCCCTGGCGAGATAGTGTTGCTACAGTGAGGCCCAGGGAAAACACACTGCCTAGAGAAATCCTAGCAAAGCCCTGTGTTTCCCCACAGGAATGTATGTCACTTTCAGTTCTTTGCCAGCCACGGAGCTCAGAGGCAACGTCAGATTGTGTGTATCTCAGGGAGAGAAAGAACACTGTGACTTCCCCCGTTCCTCTGACGAAAGCGGTTAGAGGGAGAAAAGCGTCCTTTGCTTTCGCTTGCCCTTCGCGAAGGGCCGTTTTCCCCCGGAGAACTGCCTCGCCGTAGCCCGGTTCTGGAAGTGGAACGAGTATGCAGTGTTAGCGTTCAGCTATTGTGAAGGCTCGCTTTGGCCCAGGGCAAACGAAGCGCCGGGGGAAATCTTAGCAGAGCCCGGCGCCTTTCCACGGTTCAAAGCGTGGAACTGCAGACTCTTTTGCAAAGAAGAGAGCGCCCAGGCAACAGCAGCCCGCACGTTTCTCAGTGAAAGGGAGAACTCCCTGACTTCATCCAGTCCTCTGAGCAAAGCAGGCAGAGGGAGAGAAACTTTCTTTCCTTCCTCTTTCCTGCCATGAATTCCTCATATGCTCTTGCAAACGCAGGGCTTCTTCGGAAAAACTACGCCGCGGTGCAGGGATCCTTCCAGAGGAGCAACGACATAGTTTGAGCTGGAAGGGCTTGGCAGAGCAGCCGGGGAGAAAAGGCCTCTTGCTATTCTCTTTTCTTTCTGCCTGAATGCGGTCAATTCGCACTTGCCAAAGCAAGGTTTCCCAGCACAAACTACAAAGCAGCAGCTCTCTCCTGGCAGAGGAAGTGCCATGCAGTGTTGCCCTGGTGAGATCGTGTTGCTACAGTGAGGCCCAGGGAAAGCACACTGCCTAGAGAAATCCTAGCAAAGCCCTGTGTTTCCCCACAGGAATGTATGTCACTTTCAGTTCTTTGCCAGCCACGGAGCTCAGAGGCAACGTCAGATTGTGTGTATCTCAGGGAGAGAAAGAACACTGTGACTTCCCCCGTTCCTCTGACGAAAGCGGTTAGAGGGAGAAAAGCGTCCTTTGCTTTCGCTTTCCCGCAAGGAGCTCGGCAGATCTGCCCTTCGCGAAGGGCCGTTTTCCCCCGGAGAACTGCCTCGCCGTAGCCCGGTTCTGGAAGTGGAACGAGTATGCAGTGCTAGCGTTCAGCTATTGTGAAGGCTCGCTTTGGCCCAGGGCAAACGAAGCGCCGGGGGAAATCTTAGCAGAGCCCGGCGCCTTTCCACGGTTCAAAGCGTGGAACTGCAGACTCTTTTGCAAAGAAGAGAGCGCCCAGGCAACAGCAGCCCGCACGTTTCTCAGTGAAAGGGAGAACTCCCTGACTTCATCCAGTCCTCTGAGCAAAGCAGGCAGAGGGAGAGAAACTTTCTTTCCTTCCTCTTTCCTGCCACGAATTCCTCGTTTGCTCTTGCAAACGCAGGGCTTCTTCGGAAAAACTACGCCGCGGTGCAGGGACCCTTCCAGAGGAGCAACGACATAGTTTGAGCTGGAAGGGCTTGGCAGAGCAGCCGGGGAGAAAAGGCCTCTTGCTATTCTCTTTTCTTTCTGCCTGAATGCGGTCAATTCGCACTTGCCAAAGCAAGGTTTCCCAGCACAAACTACAAAGCAGCAGCTCTCTCCTGGCAGAGGAAGTGCCATGCAGTGTTGCCCTGGCGAGATAGTGTTGCTACAGTGAGGCCCAGGGAAAACACACTGCCTAGAGAAATCCTAGCAAAGCCCTGTGTTTCCCCACAGGAATGTATGTCACTTTCAGTTCTTTGCCAGCCACGGAGCTCAGAGGCAACGTCAGATTGTGTGTATCTCAGGGAGAGAAAGAACACTGTGACTTCCCCCGTTCCTCTG
This sequence comes from Elephas maximus indicus, assembly GCF_024166365.1. Lineage (NCBI taxonomy): Eukaryota > Metazoa > Chordata > Mammalia > Proboscidea > Elephantidae > Elephas > Elephas maximus. The sequence goes on from NC_064825.1 coordinate 2,113,447, forward strand.
ACGAAAGCGGTTAGAGGGAGAAAAGCGTCCTTTGCTTTCGCTTTCCCGCAAGGAGCTCGGCAGATCTGCCCTTCGCGAAGGGCCGTTTTCCCCCGGAGAACTGCCTCGCCGTAGCCCGGTTCTGGAAGTGGAACGAGTATGCAGTGCTAGCGTTCAGCTATTGTGAAGGCTCGCTTTGGCCCAGGGCAAACGAAGCGCCGGGGGAAATCTTAGCAGAGCCCGGCGCCTTTCCACGGTTCAAAGCGTGGAACTGCAGACTCTTTTGCAAAGAAGAGAGCGCCCAGGCAACAGCAGCCCGCACGTTTCTCAGTGAAAGGGAGAACTCCCTGAATTCATCCAGTCCTCTGAGCAAAGCAGGCAGAGGGAGAGAAACTTTCTTTCCTTCCTCTTTCCTGCCACGAATTCCTCGTTTGCTCTTGCAAACGCAGGGCTTCTTCGGAAAAACTACGCCGCGGTGCAGGGATCCTTCCAGAGGAGCAACGACATAGTTTGAGCTGGAAGGGCTTGGCAGAGCAGCCGGGGAGAAAAGGCCTCTTGCTATTCTCTTTTCTTTCTGCCTGAATGCGGTCAATTCGCACTTGCCAAAGCAAGGTTTCCCAGCACAAACTACAAAGCAGCAGCTCTCTCCTGGCAGAGGAAGTGCCATGCAGTGTTGCCCTGGCGAGATAGTGTTGCTACAGTGAGGCCCAGGGAAAGCACACTGCCTAGAGAAATCCTAGCAAAGCCCTGTGTTTCCCCACAGGAATGTATGTCACTTTCAGTTCTTTGCCAGCAACGGAGCTCAGCGGCAACGTCAGATTGTGTGTATCTCAGGGAGAGAAAGAACACTGTGACTTCCCCCGTTCCTCTGACGAAAGCGGTTAGAGGGAGAAAAGCGTCCTTTGCTTTCGCTTTCCCGCAAGGAGCTCGGCAGATCTGCCCTTCGCGAAGGGCCGTTTTCCCCCGGAGAACTGCCTCGCCGTAGCCCGGTTCTGGAAGTGGAACGAGTATGCAGTGCTAGCGTTCAGCTATTGTGAAGGCTCGCTTTGGCCCAGGGCAAACGAAGCGCCGGGGGAAATCTTAGCAGAGCCCGGCGCCTTTCCACGGTTCAAAGCGTGGAACTGCAGACTCTTTTGCAAAGAAGAGAGCGCCCAGGCAACAGCAGCCCGCACGTTTCTCAGTGAAAGGGAGAACTCCCTGACTTCATCCAGTCCTCTGAGCAAAGCAGGCAGAGGGAGAGAAACTTTCTTTCCTTCCTCTTTCCTGCCACGAATTCCTCGTTTGCTCTTGCAAACGCAGGGCTTCTTCGGAAAAACTACGCCGCGGTGCAGGGACCCTTCCAGAGGAGCAACGACATAGTTTGAGCTGGAAGGGCTTGGCAGAGCAGCCGGGGAGAAAAGGCCTCTTGCTATTCTCTTTTCTTTCTGCCTGAATGCGGTCAATTCGCACTTGCCAAAGCAAGGTTTCCCAGCACAAACTACAAAGCAGCAGCTCTCTCCTGGCAGAGGAAGTGCCATGCAGTGTTGCCCTGGCGAGATAGTGTTGCTACAGTGAGGCCCAGGGAAAACACACTGCCTAGAGAAATCCTAGCAAAGCCCTGTGTTTCCCCACAGGAATGTATGTCACTTTCAGTTCTTTGCCAGCCACGGAGCTCAGAGGCAACGTCAGATTGTGTGTATCTCAGGGAGAGAAAGAACACTGTGACTTCCCCCGTTCCTCTGACGAAAGCGGTTAGAGGGAGAAAAGCGTCCTTTGCTTTCGCTTGCCCTTCGCGAAGGGCCGTTTTCCCCCGGAGAACTGCCTCGCCGTAGCCCGGTTCTGGAAGTGGAACGAGTATGCAGTGTTAGCGTTCAGCTATTGTGAAGGCTCGCTTTGGCCCAGGGCAAACGAAGCGCCGGGGGAAATCTTAGCAGAGCCCGGCGCCTTTCCACGGTTCAAAGCGTGGAACTGCAGACTCTTTTGCAAAGAAGAGAGCGCCCAGGCAACAGCAGCCCGCACGTTTCTCAGTGAAAGGGAGAACTCCCTGACTTCATCCAGTCCTCTGAGCAAAGCAGGCAGAGGGAGAGAAACTTTCTTTCCTTCCTCTTTCCTGCCACGAATTCCTCGTTTGCTCTTGCAAACGCAGGGCTTCTTCGGAAAAACTACGCCGCGGTGCAGGGACCCTTCCAGAGGAGCAACGACATAGTTTGAGCTGGAAGGGCTTGGCAGAGCAGCCGGGGAGAAAAGGCCTCTTGCTATTCTCTTTTCTTTCTGCCTGAATGCGGTCAATTCGCACTTGCCAAAGCAAGGTTTCCCAGCACAAACTACAAAGCAGCAGCTCTCTCCTGGCAGAGGAAGTGCCATGCAGTGTTGCCCTGGCGAGATCGTGTTGCTACAGTGAGGCCCAGGGAAAGCACACTGCCTAGAGAAATCCTAGCAAAGCCCTGTGTTTCCCCACAGGAATGTATGTCACTTTCAGTTCTTTGCCAGCAACGGAGCTCAGAGGCAACGTCAGATTGTGTGTATCTCAGGGAGAGAAAGAACACTGTGACTTCCCCCGTTCCTCTGACGAAAGCGGTTAGAGGGAGAAAAGCGTCCTTTGCTTTCGCTTTCCCGCAAGGAGCTCGGCAGATCTGCCCTTCGCGAAGGGCCGTTTTCCCCCGGAGAACTGCCTCGCCGTAGCCCGGTTCTGGAAGTGGAACGAGTATGCAGTGTTAGCGTTCAGCTATTGTGAAGGCTCGCTTTGGCCCAGGGCAAACGAAGCGCCGGGGGAAATCTTAGCAGAGCCCGGCGCCTTTCCACGGTTCAAAGCGTGGAACTGCAGACTCTTTTGCAAAGAAGAGAGCGCCCAGGCAACAGCAGCCCGCACGTTTCTCAGTGAAAGGGAGAACTCCCTGACTTCATCCAGTCCTCTGAGCAAAGCAGGCAGAGGGAGAGAAACTTTCTTTCCTTCCTCTTTCCTGCCACGAATTCCTCGTTTGCTCTTGCAAACGCAGGGCTTCTTCGGAAAAACTACGCCGCGGTGCAGGGATCCTTCCAGAGGAGCAACGACATAGTTTGAGCTGGAAGGGCTTGGCAGAGCAGCCGGGGAGAAAAGGCCTCTTGCTATTCTCTTTTCTTTCTGCCTGAATGCGGTCAATTCGCACTTGCCAAAGCAAGGTTTCCCAGCACAAACTACAAAGCAGCAGCTCTCTCCTGGCAGAGGAAGTGCCATGCAGTGTTGCCCTGGCGAGATAGTGTTGCTACAGTGAGGCCCAGGGAAAACACACTGCCTAGAGAAATCCTAGCAAAGCCCTGTGTTTCCCCACAGGAATGTATGTCACTTTCAGTTCTTTGCCAGCCACGGAGCTCAGAGGCAACGTCAGATTGTGTGTATCTCAGGGAGAGAAAGAACACTGTGACTTCCCCCGTTCCTCTGACGAAAGCGGTTAGAGGGAGAAAAGCGTCCTTTGCTTTCGCTTTCCCGCAAGGAGCTCGGCAGATCTGCCCTTCGCGAAGGGCCGTTTTCCCCCGGAGAACTGCCTCGCCGTAGCCCGGTTCTGGAAGTGGAACGAGTATGCAGTGCTAGCATTCAGCTATTGTGAAGGCTCGCTTTGGCCCAGGGCAAACGAAGCGCCGGGGGAAATCTTAGCAGAGCCCGGCGCCTTTCCACGGTTCAAAGCGTGGAACTGCAGACTCTTTTGCAAAGAAGAGAGCGCCCAGGCAACAGCAGCCCGCACGTTTCTCAGTGAAAGGGAGAACTCCCTGACTTCATCCAGTCCTCTGAGCAAAGCAGGCAGAGGGAGAGAAACTTTCTTTCCTTCCTCTTTCCTGCCACGAATTCCTCGTTTGCTCTTGCAAACGCAGGGCTTCTTCGGAAAAACTACGCCGCGGTGCAGGGACCCTTCCAGAGGAGCAACGACATAGTTTGAGCTGGAAGGGCTTGGCAGAGCAGCCGGGGAGAAAAGGCCTCTTGCTATTCTCTTTTCTTTCTGCCTGAATGCGGTCAATTCGCACTTGCCAAAGCAAGGTTTCCCAGCACAAACTACAAAGCAGCAGCTCTCTCCTGGCAGAGGAAGTGCCATGCAGTGTTGCCCTGGCGAGATCGTGTTGCTACAGTGAGGCCCAGGGAAAGCACACTGCCTAGAGAAATCCTAGCAAAGCCCTGTGTTTCCCCACAGGAATGTATGTCACTTTCAGTTCTTTGCCAGCAACGGAGCTCAGAGGCAACGTCAGATTGTGTGTATCTCAGGGAGAGAAAGAACACTGTGACTTCCCCCGTTCCTCTGACGAAAGCGGTTAGAGGGAGAAAAGCGTCCTTTGCTTTCGCTTTCCCGCAAGGAGCTCGGCAGATCTGCCCTTCGCGAAGGGCCGTTTTCCCCCGGAGAACTGCCTCGCCGTAGCCCGGTTCTGGAAGTGGAACGAGTATGCAGTGTTAGCGTTCAGCTATTGTGAAGGCTCGCTTTGGCCCAGGGCAAACGAAGCGCCGGGGGAAATCTTAGCAGAGCCCGGCGCCTTTCCACGGTTCAAAGCGTGGAACTGCAGACTCTTTTGCAAAGAAGAGAGCGCCCAGGCAACAGCAGCCCGCACGTTTCTCAGTGAAAGGGAGAACTCCCTGACTTCATCCAGTCCTCTGAGCAAAGCAGGCAGAGGGAGAGAAACTTTCTTTCCTTCCTCTTTCCTGCCACGAATTCCTCGTTTGCTCTTGCAAACGCAGGGCTTCTTCGGAAAAACTACGCCGCGGTGCAGGGATCCTTCCAGAGGAGCAACGACATAGTTTGAGCTGGAAGGGCTTGGCAGAGCAGCCGGGGAGAAAAGGCCTCTTGCTATTCTCTTTTCTTTCTGCCTGAATGCGGTCAATTCGCACTTGCCAAAGCAAGGTTTCCCAGCACAAACTACAAAGCAGCAGCTCTCTCCTGGCAGAGGAAGTGCCATGCAGTGTTGCCCTGGCGAGATAGTGTTGCTACAGTGAGGCCCAGGGAAAACACACTGCCTAGAGAAATCCTAGCAAAGCCCTGTGTTTCCCCACAGGAATGTATGTCACTTTCAGTTCTTTGCCAGCCACGGAGCTCAGAGGCAACGTCAGATTGTGTGTATCTCAGGGAGAGAAAGAACACTGTGACTTCCCCCGTTCCTCTGACGAAAGCGGTTAGAGGGAGAAAAGCGTCCTTTGCTTTCGCTTTCCCGCAAGGAGCTCGGCAGATCTGCCCTTCGCGAAGGGCCGTTTTCCCCCGGAGAACTGCCTCGCCGTAGCCCGGTTCTGGAAGTGGAACGAGTATGCAGTGCTAGCATTCAGCTATTGTGAAGGCTCGCTTTGGCCCAGGGCAAACGAAGCGCCGGGGGAAATCTTAGCAGAGCCCGGCGCCTTTCCACGGTTCAAAGCGTGGAACTGCAGACTCTTTTGCAAAGAAGAGAGCGCCCAGGCAACAGCAGCCCGCACGTTTCTCAGTGAAAGGGAGAACTCCCTGACTTCATCCAGTCCTCTGAGCAAAGCAGGCAGAGGGAGAGAAACTTTCTTTCCTTCCTCTTTCCTGCCACGAATTCCTCGTTTGCTCTTGCAAACGCAGGGCTTCTTCGGAAAAACTACGCCGCGGTGCAGGGATCCTTCCAGAGGAGCAACGACATAGTTTGAGCTGGAAGGGCTTGGCAGAGCAGCCGGGGAGAAAAGGCCTCTTGCTATTCTCTTTTCTTTCTGCCTGAATGCGGTCAATTCGCACTTGCCAAAGCAAGGTTTCCCAGCACAAACTACAAAGCAGCAGCTCTCTCCTGGCAGAGGAAGTGCCATGCAGTGTTGCCCTGGCGAGATAGTGTTGCTACAGTGAGGCCCAGGGAAAACACACTGCCTAGAGAAATCCTAGCAAAGCCCTGTGTTTCCCCACAGGAATGTATGTCACTTTCAGTTCTTTGCCAGCCACGGAGCTCAGAGGCAACGTCAGATTGTGTGTATCTCAGGGAGAGAAAGAACACTGTGACTTCCCCCGTTCCTCTGACGAAAGCGGTTAGAGGGAGAAAAGCGTCCTTTGCTTTCGCTTTCCCGCAAGGAGCTCGGCAGATCTGCCCTTCGCGAAGGGCCGTTTTCCCCCGGAGAACTGCCTCGCCGTAGCCCGGTTCTGGAAGTGGAACGAGTATGCAGTGCTAGCGTTCAGCTATTGTGAAGGCTCGCTTTGGCCCAGGGCAAACGAAGCGCCGGGGGAAATCTTAGCAGAGCCCGGCGCCTTTCCACGGTTCAAAGCGTGGAACTGCAGACTCTTTTGCAAAGAAGAGAGCACCCAGGCAACAGCAGCCCGCACGTTTCTCAGTGAAAGGGAGAACTCCCTGACTTCATCCAGTCCTCTGAGCAAAGCAGGCAGAGGGAGAGAAACTTTCTTTCCTTCCTCTTTCCTGCCACGAATTCCTCGTTTGCTCTTGCAAACGCAGGGCTTCTTCGGAAAAACTACGCCGCGGTGCAGGGACCCTTCCAGAGGAGCAACGACATAGTTTGAGCTGGAAGGGCTTGGCCGAGCAGCCGGGGAGAAAAGGCCTCTTGCTATTCTCTTTTCTTTCTGCCTGAATGCGGTCAATTCGCACTTGCCAAAGCAAGGTTTCCCAGCACAAACTACAAAGCAGCAGCTCTCTCCTGGCAGAGGAAGTGCCATGCAGTGTTGCCCTGGCGAGATAGTGTTGCTACAGTGAGGCCCAGGGAAAACACACTGCCTAGAGAAATCCTAGCAAAGCCCTGTGTTTCCCCACAGGAATGTATGTCACTTTCAGTTCTTTGCCAGCCACGGAGCTCAGAGGCAACGTCAGATTGTGTGTATCTCAGGGAGAGAAAGAACACTGTGACTTCCCCCGTTCCTCTGACGAAAGCGGTTAGAGGGAGAAAAGCGTCCTTTGCTTTCGCTTTCCCGCAAGGAGCTCGGCAGATCTGCCCTTCGCGAAGGGCCGTTTTCCCCCGGAGAACTGCCTCGCCGTAGCCCGGTTCTGGAAGTGGAACGAGTATGCAGTGCTAGCGTTCAGCTATTGTGAAGGCTCGCTTTGGCCCAGGGCAAACGAAGCGCCGGGGGAAATCTTAGCAGAGCCCGGCGCCTTTCCACGGTTCAAAGCGTGGAACTGCAGACTCTTTTGCAAAGAAGAGAGCGCCCAGGCAACAGCAGCCCGCACGTTTCTCAGTGAAAGGGAGAACTCCCTGAATTCATCCAGTCCTCTGAGCAAAGCAGGCAGAGGGAGAGAAACTTTCTTTCCTTCCTCTTTCCTGCCACGAATTCCTCGTTTGCTCTTGCAAACGCAGGGCTTCTTCGGAAAAACTACGCCGCGGTGCAGGGATCCTTCCAGAGGAGCAACGACATAGTTTGAGCTGGAAGGGCTTGGCAGAGCAGCCGGGGAGAAAAGGCCTCTTGCTATTCTCTTTTCTTTCTGCCTGAATGCGGTCAATTCGCACTTGCCAAAGCAAGGTTTCCCAGCACAAACTACAAAGCAGCAGCTCTCTCCTGGCAGAGGAAGTGCCATGCAGTGTTGCCCTGGCGAGATAGTGTTGCTACAGTGAGGCCCAGGGAAAGCACACTGCCTAGAGAAATCCTAGCAAAGCCCTGTGTTTCCCCACAGGAATGTATGTCACTTTCAGTTCTTTGCCAGCAACGGAGCTCAGCGGCAACGTCAGATTGTGTGTATCTCAGGGAGAGAAAGAACACTGTGACTTCCCCCGTTCCTCTGACGAAAGCGGTTAGAGGGAGAAAAGCGTCCTTTGCTTTCGCTTTCCCGCAAGGAGCTCGGCAGATCTGCCCTTCGCGAAGGGCCGTTTTCCCCCGGAGAACTGCCTCGCCGTAGCCCGGTTCTGGAAGTGGAACGAGTATGCAGTGCTAGCGTTCAGCTATTGTGAAGGCTCGCTTTGGCCCAGGGCAAACGAAGCGCCGGGGGAAATCTTAGCAGAGCCCGGCGCCTTTCCACGGTTCAAAGCGTGGAACTGCAGACTCTTTTGCAAAGAAGAGAGCGCCCAGGCAACAGCAGCCCGCACGTTTCTCAGTGAAAGGGAGAACTCCCTGACTTCATCCAGTCCTCTGAGCAAAGCAGGCAGAGGGAGAGAAACTTTCTTTCCTTCCTCTTTCCTGCCACGAATTCCTCGTTTGCTCTTGCAAACGCAGGGCTTCTTCGGAAAAACTACGCCGCGGTGCAGGGACCCTTCCAGAGGAGCAACGACATAGTTTGAGCTGGAAGGGCTTGGCAGAGCAGCCGGGGAGAAAAGGCCTCTTGCTATTCTCTTTTCTTTCTGCCTGAATGCGGTCAATTCGCACTTGCCAAAGCAAGGTTTCCCAGCACAAACTACAAAGCAGCAGCTCTCTCCTGGCAGAGGAAGTGCCATGCAGTGTTGCCCTGGCGAGATAGTGTTGCTACAGTGAGGCCCAGGGAAAACACACTGCCTAGAGAAATCCTAGCAAAGCCCTGTGTTTCCCCACAGGAATGTATGTCACTTTCAGTTCTTTGCCAGCCACGGAGCTCAGAGGCAACGTCAGATTGTGTGTATCTCAGGGAGAGAAAGAACACTGTGACTTCCCCCGTTCCTCTGACGAAAGCGGTTAGAGGGAGAAAAGCGTCCTTTGCTTTCGCTTGCCCTTCGCGAAGGGCCGTTTTCCCCCGGAGAACTGCCTCGCCGTAGCCCGGTTCTGGAAGTGGAACGAGTATGCAGTGTTAGCGTTCAGCTATTGTGAAGGCTCGCTTTGGCCCAGGGCAAACGAAGCGCCGGGGGAAATCTTAGCAGAGCCCGGCGCCTTTCCACGGTTCAAAGCGTGGAACTGCAGACTCTTTTGCAAAGAAGAGAGCGCCCAGGCAACAGCAGCCCGCACGTTTCTCAGTGAAAGGGAGAACTCCCTGACTTCATCCAGTCCTCTGAGCAAAGCAGGCAGAGGGAGAGAAACTTTCTTTCCTTCCTCTTTCCTGCCACGAATTCCTCGTTTGCTCTTGCAAACGCAGGGCTTCTTCGGAAAAACTACGCCGCGGTGCAGGGACCCTTCCAGAGGAGCAACGACATAGTTTGAGCTGGAAGGGCTTGGCAGAGCAGCCGGGGAGAAAAGGCCTCTTGCTATTCTCTTTTCTTTCTGCCTGAATGCGGTCAATTCGCACTTGCCAAAGCAAGGTTTCCCAGCACAAACTACAAAGCAGCAGCTCTCTCCTGGCAGAGGAAGTGCCATGCAGTGTTGCCCTGGCGAGATCGTGTTGCTACAGTGAGGCCCAGGGAAAGCACACTGCCTAGAGAAATCCTAGCAAAGCCCTGTGTTTCCCCACAGGAATGTATGTCACTTTCAGTTCTTTGCCAGCAACGGAGCTCAGAGGCAACGTCAGATTGTGTGTATCTCAGGGAGAGAAAGAACACTGTGACTTCCCCCGTTCCTCTGACGAAAGCGGTTAGAGGGAGAAAAGCGTCCTTTGCTTTCGCTTTCCCGCAAGGAGCTCGGCAGATCTGCCCTTCGCGAAGGGCCGTTTTCCCCCGGAGAACTGCCTCGCCGTAGCCCGGTTCTGGAAGTGGAACGAGTATGCAGTGTTAGCGTTCAGCTATTGTGAAGGCTCGCTTTGGCCCAGGGCAAACGAAGCGCCGGGGGAAATCTTAGCAGAGCCCGGCGCCTTTCCACGGTTCAAAGCGTGGAACTGCAGACTCTTTTGCAAAGAAGAGAGCGCCCAGGCAACAGCAGCCCGCACGTTTCTCAGTGAAAGGGAGAACTCCCTGACTTCATCCAGTCCTCTGAGCAAAGCAGGCAGAGGGAGAGAAACTTTCTTTCCTTCCTCTTTCCTGCCACGAATTCCTCGTTTGCTCTTGCAAACGCAGGGCTTCTTCGGAAAAACTACGCCGCGGTGCAGGGATCCTTCCAGAGGAGCAACGACATAGTTTGAGCTGGAAGGGCTTGGCAGAGCAGCCGGGGAGAAAAGGCCTCTTGCTATTCTCTTTTCTTTCTGCCTGAATGCGGTCAATTCGCACTTGCCAAAGCAAGGTTTCCCAGCACAAACTACAAAGCAGCAGCTCTCTCCTGGCAGAGGAAGTGCCATGCAGTGTTGCCCTGGCGAGATAGTGTTGCTACAGTGAGGCCCAGGGAAAACACACTGCCTAGAGAAATCCTAGCAAAGCCCTGTGTTTCCCCACAGGAATGTATGTCACTTTCAGTTCTTTGCCAGCCACGGAGCTCAGAGGCAACGTCAGATTGTGTGTATCTCAGGGAGAGAAAGAACACTGTGACTTCCCCCGTTCCTCTGACGAAAGCGGTTAGAGGGAGAAAAGCGTCCTTTGCTTTCGCTTTCCCGCAAGGAGCTCGGCAGATCTGCCCTTCGCGAAGGGCCGTTTTCCCCCGGAGAACTGCCTCGCCGTAGCCCGGTTCTGGAAGTGGAACGAGTATGCAGTGCTAGCATTCAGCTATTGTGAAGGCTCGCTTTGGCCCAGGGCAAACGAAGCGCCGGGGGAAATCTTAGCAGAGCCCGGCGCCTTTCCACGGTTCAAAGCGTGGAACTGCAGACTCTTTTGCAAAGAAGAGAGCGCCCAGGCAACAGCAGCCCGCACGTTTCTCAGTGAAAGGGAGAACTCCCTGACTTCATCCAGTCCTCTGAGCAAAGCAGGCAGAGGGAGAGAAACTTTCTTTCCTTCCTCTTTCCTGCCACGAATTCCTCGTTTGCTCTTGCAAACGCAGGGCTTCTTCGGAAAAACTACGCCGCGGTGCAGGGATCCTTCCAGAGGAGCAACGACATAGTTTGAGCTGGAAGGGCTTGGCAGAGCAGCCGGGGAGAAAAGGCCTCTTGCTATTCTCTTTTCTTTCTGCCTGAATGCGGTCAATTCGCACTTGCCAAAGCAAGGTTTCCCAGCACAAACTACAAAGCAGCAGCTCTCTCCTGGCAGAGGAAGTGCCATGCAGTGTTGCCCTGGCGAGATAGTGTTGCTACAGTGAGGCCCAGGGAAAACACACTGCCTAGAGAAATCCTAGCAAAGCCCTGTGTTTCCCCACAGGAATGTATGTCACTTTCAGTTCTTTGCCAGCCACGGAGCTCAGAGGCAACGTCAGATTGTGTGTATCTCAGGGAGAGAAAGAACACTGTGACTTCCCCCGTTCCTCTGACGAAAGCGGTTAGAGGGAGAAAAGCGTCCTTTGCTTTCGCTTGCCCTTCGCGAAGGGCCGTTTTCCCCCGGAGAACTGCCTCGCCGTAGCCCGGTTCTGGAAGTGGAACGAGTATGCAGTGTTAGCGTTCAGCTATTGTGAAGGCTCGCTTTGGCCCAGGGCAAACGAAGCGCCGGGGGAAATCTTAGCAGAGCCCGGCGCCTTTCCACGGTTCAAAGCGTGGAACTGCAGACTCTTTTGCAAAGAAGAGAGCGCCCAGGCAACAGCAGCCCGCACGTTTCTCAGTGAAAGGGAGAACTCCCTGACTTCATCCAGTCCTCTGAGCAAAGCAGGCAGAGGGAGAGAAACTTTCTTTCCTTCCTCTTTCCTGCCATGAATTCCTCATATGCTCTTGCAAACGCAGGGCTTCTTCGGAAAAACTACGCCGCGGTGCAGGGATCCTTCCAGAGGAGCAACGACATAGTTTGAGCTGGAAGGGCTTGGCAGAGCAGCCGGGGAGAAAAGGCCTCTTGCTATTCTCTTTTCTTTCTGCCTGAATGCGGTCAATTCGCACTTGCCAAAGCAAGGTTTCCCAGCACAAACTACAAAGCAGCAGCTCTCTCCTGGCAGAGGAAGTGCCATGCAGTGTTGCCCTGGCGAGATCGTGTTGCTACAGTGAGGCCCAGGGAAAGCACACTGCCTAGAGAAATCCTAGCAAAGCCCTGTGTTTCCCCACAGGAATGTATGTCACTTTCAGTTCTTTGCCAGCAACGGAGCTCAGAGGCAACGTCAGATTGTGTGTATCTCAGGGAGAGAAAGAACACTGTGACTTCCCCCGTTCCTCTGACGAAAGCGGTTAGAGGGAGAAAAGCGTCCTTTGCTTTCGCTTTCCCGCAAGGAGCTCGGCAGATCTGCCCTTCGCGAAGGGCCGTTTTCCCCCGGAGAACTGCCTCGCCGTAGCCCGGTTCTGGAAGTGGAACGAGTATGCAGTGCTAGCGTTCAGCTATTGTGAAGGCTCGCTTTGGCCCAGGGCAAACGAAGCGCCGGGGGAAATCTTAGCAGAGCCCGGCGCCTTTCCACGGTTCAAAGCGTGGAACTGCAGACTCTTTTGCAAAGAAGAGAGCGCCCAGGCAACAGCAGCCCGCACGTTTCTCAGTGAAAGGGAGAA